>NC_069503.1:660617939-660960439 GCF_027579735.1 Bombina bombina | reverse complement strand
TTATATTTTTTAAAATGTTTAAGATTAATAGACTTGGTTATTCATGCTATATGAATATCTGTTTGCATTATAAACAGCCAGATATAGATAGATAGATAGATAGATAGATAAAATTATTGGAAACATTTCAGCTTTAGTATAAACTGAAATCTTACAAAAAGGTTAGTGCAGAATGAGAGAAAGCGTCAGTATATAAGGTAAA
Source organism: Bombina bombina (assembly GCF_027579735.1). NCBI lineage: Eukaryota > Metazoa > Chordata > Amphibia > Anura > Bombinatoridae > Bombina > Bombina bombina. The sequence continues at coordinate 660,960,237 of NC_069503.1, read as the reverse complement.
CATTGTAAATCATGAATTCTAATCCACAAGATACAATGTTGGTCTGATTTTGCAAAACAAAATGTACTTCAAAAATGCATTCTTCAAAAAGTGATATTTTACTTTTCATAACTGCAATGTAGGAATCATCTTCAAAGCACGGACCTGTCAGTATTGGCTTCAATTCTAACATAGATAGAAAAAAAACCTCTCTTCATCTTGTTTTTATATTGTGCATCATTTAAGCCATATACTAAAAATTAAGAAAATATTTTGGAAGGTTGAGTAAAAATCCATCTATGAAATTTGTTTTTAACAATTTTGCTGAAATGCCAAAATTACCGTACAATTTTAAAATAAATGACATATTTAAAATATGCATTATGTATTTTTAACTTACTGTTTTCAGACTGAAATGTAAGTATGTCAGAAAATTGCAAAGGGGGAAAAATAATGATTTTCTCAGAAGATTGAAACTAGAATACATAAATACATAAATAATAGACATGGCAATTCTATGTAAAAGTCTGCCACATAGTGTAGGAAGTTAGTATATTAACAGCATTACTAATCCATATTAACATCAAACTAAACATAAAACCGAAAAAGGGTAAATATACATGTATATTATATATACATTAATTTAAATAAATTAGATTTAATCAAGACAATACATTTGTTGTTGTTATAAATGTAGGTAGTGATTTAAAAGAACATGCAAGTTACAAGTAAACTTATATGGTTCATATACAGCCTGCAATTTTATGAGACTTTTCAATTTTATTTCTATCAAATGCACTCCATTTTCTTATTATCCTTTATTGAAAGACTTACCTCAGTAGGCTCATGAGCAGCAATTGACTACTGGGAGCTATCTGGGGTCAACATACATTTACATTTTGTTATTCATTTACCAGGTGTTTTCCGCTAGGTCCCAATCATTTATGTCTGCTCTTGGGTTGACTTTAGCTATATGTTTAGCCCTCATTTATCACTTAAACATACTGTTTTGCTGAAGGAGAGGGCATCTCTAGCAGAGCCCCCATCGTCGTCCCCCTACAGTTTGTGCTAGAAGGACAAGTGACCCCTTCATATGAAAGGGAAGACTCCACTCTTTTAAATGATGGTGTGATTTGCTCCTCTATCACTAACAAGTTAACAGCCTATTTAAGTGGAAGTTATGGTTGATCCCCTATTTCAAGTGAGGGGTCTCTTGTGCATGTAAAACGTAGGTGATCACCAAAAAATGGCAATAACCCAAAAAAGCAGGTGCATAACTTAAAGTGTAGTTTAACCTGAGCGATATGGGTTATAATAGATCCCCTATCCCCACCCCCATTTGTGCTAGGGTAGGCTACTCTCTTTTCACTTGTGCCTTTACCATAACAGTGGGAGCCCCCTCAGTTTAAAGTGCAGCTTAAATGCTGCTGCAGGTAGTCACTGTTTTTACGGTTATCATGTGCAACTTACATACTCCCCTCTTTCAAATAAGAGGTCATTTTTCCCTTTTAGTTGCCCGGGGGCTTGCACACTTATATGTTGACTTATGTTGCTTTCTCTTGTTTACAAAGCTTTTATACAGTCAACACTGCAGTATTAGCACTTTCAGCAAACAGTCAGTATATGCTGCTATCAACAGACTATAATCATTTTTTGAAGAGTTCTAAGCAACAGAAATTGAGAAGACAGAAAAAAAGAACATTCTTTTAAATCTAGATTAGCCAAGTAACAAAATGGCATTATTTTCACAGTTAAATTACAGGAAAGGTGGACAAAATAATTAATACAAGTATGTGTGTGTATATATATATATATATATATATATATATGTATATATGTGTATATATGTATATATATATATATATATGTATATATATATATATGTATATGTATATATAAATCTTCAATAACAAAGCCAAATTCATTATTTCATTTTTTTATTTGGAGTATAACGGTGAGTGCCTTTGCCTTTGTTGTTAAAGATTGTATTCTCTTTGCACAGAGCACCCAGGAAGTTGTTTATTGTTTCTTTGTTTGTTGAGTGTCAGACCCTATTTATGATTATATATATATATATATATATATATATATATATATATATATATATCTCAAAAGATAGAAGACAGCACTCTCTGGTCTTATATAAAAAGCTGTGTCACCTGCAACGCTATGATCCAGGGATCCCAGTTTCGGCATCCACATACCAATTGCGGATTATTTTACATTGGTAAAACAAATGATGACATCAAGAAGTGCATGGCAAACCACAGATGCGCCATTCGTTCTGCCATTGATAAGGGTACTAGTGACCAACCAGTGGCAAGACATTTTCTGGAATATGGCCACACTGTTGCTGACCTTAGATTTACCCTGATTGACCATGTCCCTCCTCTTCCCCGTGGGAGTGACAGAGGGAATCTACTCCTGCAAAGAGAAGCTGAATGGATATTCAAGTTGGATACTATCCACCCTATGGGCCTTAATATGGGCATAGACTGGCACTGTTGCATCTGAACTCTGGGTCACCACCTAAATTTGCTCTTATCAGGGGGTTGCCCACATACTTTGCTATCCTCTGGCACAGGGACTATGTTGAGGATGTAGTTGCTGTTGTTATTGTTATTAACATCCTTGTGGTCACTGGACTTTGTGGGGTTGATACAGATGTATGTGGTCATATGGATAGGCACAAATGTACTATAGATATATAATTGTGTACTTCACATTAAGTCCCCAACAAAATTATAATATATATAAACACAGGAAAAAATGATATATACATTAAACCTGTGTAGAGGGAATTAATCCTTTGACTAGTAGTAAGCTGGGGGTTGCTCAATATCCTTAGATAAACATAAGTAAATATATGTAGAGAGAATGGATATAACAGAGCACACAAAAGCTACTGAATTAAGATAATTCAATGTGTCAGTGGACTTGCTGAGTTCGGGCCAATTGAATAATAAAACATAACTTTTAATAATTAAGAATTAAAATAAAAGTGGTGAAAAACATTCACTCATACATAGTGTATATTAAAATCAGTTAAAAATGGTAGATAGTGAAGGCTACAATGCCAGGTATAAACCATATAGTGTGCGTTAAATGGGTAAATCTGGCAGGGAAGCACCATAAAATGCTCACGGATTGCACAAAAGACTGATCTACAAAAGAGGATTGACCTCGCACAAATAATTATATCTAACTAGTGCAATACTGGAGCGGTGCTTGCATCTGTCAGAGTCCCACACTGTGAGTCTATTTGTCAAACTGAATTATTTAGTCAATTCCCATTAGTATTGAAGTACTGGTCTATAGTGTGAGCCCACACAATGAAAGACAACTAAGTATCAGCAATAGGGTACTGGATTAAACAATTATATATTAGGTTCCATATGTAAGTTTAGCACACACAAGGCAAGGTATTCAGCATTCACACAGAGCGCCTGATGCGCATTTCGCCACGTCCGTGGCTTTCTCAAAGGCTAACCCGACTAGCGCCGTCCTAAGTGTTTAAATACTTCCTTGAGCCAATCCAGGGTGAGCATCTGTACACACCCCCATGATGGTAGCCAATGGATAATGATCTACCCGATTGGGTAGCAGTCCGTCACATGACTTGGAAAGGTGGTAACGTTTATAGGTGGGCGTGAACTTTCACACTGTTGTAAATACATTTTTTCACTTATATATGTAAAGGGACCATATGAGAGATTATAAAGTTCAGAATGGGTTGTGTCATGGTACACTCAAATAGGTATGGCAATATTGTACCCATACATGGCGTATCACAAAATTATTAAAATAATTAGTGGCATTCGTTTATTGCCGGGTATAACTGCAGACTAGCACTGTTAACGTCTATGCATGTGTTGTGCACTGTGAATATAGATCGGAGCTGAACACTTTAACCCATCATGTTATTAATGTTGTTCCGTTTCTCCCGCGTGCTTAACTATCTTTAGAAAACCCCTGCTATTCACATCAGCCTCCTAATCGTATTTTGTCTATAAGGTGGCACATAATACTGTTCTTCCTAAGGACAGTGAAGCTTCATTAAAGTAGACGTGGTTCTTTGCGTTACAGTGAACTTCTAAACGAAGTTTTTCTAAAGATAGTTAAGCACACGGACGTTAACAGTGCTAGTCTGCCGTTATACCCGGCAACAAACGAATGCCCTTCCTACGTCTGCACTTAACACTCTAACATGTACCCCGAGTCTAAACACCCCTAACCTTACACTTATTAACCCCTAATCTGCCGCCCCCGCTATCGCTGACCCCTGCATATTATTATTAACCCCTAATCTTCCGCTCCGTAAACCGCCGCTACTTACATTATCCCTATGTACCCCTAATCTGGTTCCCTAACATCGCCAACCCCTATATTATATTTATTAACCCCTAATCTGCCCCCCACAACGTCGCCTCCACCTACCTACAATAATTAACCCCTAATCTGCCGACCGCAAAGCGCCGCCACCTACGTTATCCTTATGTACCCCTAATCTGCTGCCCCTAACACTATATTATATTAACCCCTAATCTGCCCCCCTCAACGTCGCCTCCACCTGCCTACACTTATTAACCCCTAATCTGCCGAGCGGACCTGAGCGCTATTATAATAAAGTTATTAACCCCTAATCCGCCTCACTAACCCTATCATAAATAGTATTAACCCCTATTCTGCCCTCCCTAACATCGCCGACACCTAACTTCAATTATTAATCCCTAATCTGCCAACCGGAGCTCACTGCTATTCTAATAAATGTATTAACCCCTAAAGCTAAGTCTAACCCTAACACTAACACCCCCTTAAGTTATATATAAGCCCACACAATGAAAGACAACTAAGTATCAGAAATAGGGTACTGGATTAAACAATTATATATTAGGTTCCATATGTAAATTTAGCACACACAAGGCAAGGTATTCAGCATTCACACAGAGCGCCTGATGCGCATTTCGCCACGTCCGTGGTTTTCTCAAAGGCTAACCCGACTAGCGCCGTCCTAAGTGTTTAAATACTTCCTTGAGCCAATCCAGGGTGAGCATCTGTACACACCCCCATGATGGTAGCCAATGGATAATGATCTACCCGATTGGGTAGTAGTCCGTCACATGACTTGGAAAGGTGGTAACGTTTATAGGTGGGCATCAACTTTCACACTGTTGTAAATAAATTTTTTCACTCATATATGTAAAGGGACCATATGAGAGATTATAAAGTTCAGAATGAGTTGTGTCATGGTACACTCAAATAGGTATGGCAATATTGTACCCATACATGGCGTATCACAAAATTATTAAAATAATTAGTGGCATTCGTTTATTGCCGGGTATAACGACAGACTAGCACTGTTAACGTCTATGCATGTGTTGTGCACTGTGAATATAGATCGGAGCTGAACACTTTAACCCATCATGTTATTAATGTTGTTCCGTTTCTCCCGTGTGCTTAACTATCTTTAGAAAACCCCTGCTATTCACATCAGCCTCCTAATTGTATTTTGTCTATAAGGTGGCACATAATACTGTTCTTCCTAAGGACAGTGAAGCTTCATTAAAGTAGACGTGGTTCTTTGCGTTACAGTGAACTTCTAAACAAAGTTTTTCTAAAGATAGTTAAGCACACGGACGTTAACAGTGCTAGTCTGCCGTTATACCCGGCAACAAACGAATGCCACTAATTATTTTAATAATTTTGTGATACGCCATGATAGTCAAACACACTGGATAGTTAAGCATATGGGAGAAATGGAACAACATTAATTACATGATGGGTTAAAGTGTTCAGCTCCGATCTATATTCACAGTGTACAACACATGCATAGACATTAACAGTGCTAGTCTGCCATTATACCCGGCAATAAACTAATGCCACTAATTATTTTAATAATTTTGTGATACGCCATGTATGGGTACAATATTGCCATACCTATTTGAGTGTACCATGACAAAAACCATTCTGAACTTTATAATCTCTCATATGGTCCCTTTACATATATGAGTGAAAAAATGTATTTACAACAGCGTGAAAGTTCACGCCCACCTATAAACGTTACCACCTTTCCAAGTCATGTGACGGACTGCTACCCAATCGGGTAGATCATTATCCATTGGCTACCATCATGGGGGTGTGTACAGATGCTCACCCCGGATTGGCTCAAGGAAGTTTTTAAACACTTAGGACGGCGCTAGTCAGGTTAGCCTTTGAGAAAGCCACGGATGTGGCGAAATGCGCATCAGGCTGTCTGTGTGAATGCTGAATACCTTGCCTTGTGTGTGCTAAACTTACATATGGAACCTAATATATAATTGTTTAATCCAGTACCCTATTGCTGATACTTAGTTGTCGTTCATTGTGTGGGCTCACACTATAGACCAGTACTTCAATACTAATGGGAATTGACTAAATAATTCAGTTTGACAAATAGACTCATGGTGTGGGACTCTGACAGATGCAAGCACCGCTCCAGTATTGCACTAGTTAGATATAATTATTTGTGCGAGGTCAATCCTCTTTTGTAGATCAGTCTTTTGTGCAATCCGTGAGCATTTTATGGTGCTTCCCTGCCAGATTTACCCATTTAACGCACACTATATGGTTTATACCTGGCATTGTAGCCTTCACTATCTACCATTTTAACTGATTTTAATATACACTATGTATGAGTGAATGTTTTTCACCACCTTTATTTTAATTCTTAATTATTAAAAGTTATGTTTTATTATTCAATTGGCCCGAACTCAGCAAGTCCACTGACACATTGAATTATCTTAATTCAGTAGCTTTTGTGTGCTCTGTTATATCCATTTTCTCTACATATATTTACAAATGTACTATAGCCTTGTGAACTTTGAATTAACTCTGTGTCTGTACTATGCATTCTCCCCTCACATTATATTGATTGAAACAAGAGCAGCACACTATATATGTGCAACTTTGTGACAGAGATTAAAAACATCTTGAACAAAAAGTATCTCAATCCGGCATAGGACACTAAGTTTATCTGTCCAATTTTTAATGATTTTTGCAATATGACTGTAAAAATTAAGACTAAGTGGTTCTATGGCTACCCATTGTTGAAGGTTAACTGTAACTATTTTTATTATCAGTTGTTTTTAAGTATCTCAAACCGGCATAGGACACTATGTTTATCTGTCCATTTTCTAATGATTTTTGCAATGGGACTGTACATTTTAAATTAAGTTGTTCTATGGCTACCCTTTGTTGAAGGTTAACTGGAATCTAATGTATAGCTCACTAGATAAGTGTTTTCACTATCGGTTGTTTTCAAGTATCTCAAACCGGAATAGGACACTGTTTTTCTGTTCATTTTTCAATGATTTGTTGCAATATGACTGTACAATTTAGAATAAGTTGTTCTATGGCTACCTATTGTTGAAGGTTAACTGTAATTATTACTAGTGTCTTTATTATCAGTTGTTTTTAAGTATCCCAAACCGGCATAGGACACTATGTTTGTCTGTTCATTTTAAAATGATTTTTTGCAACATGACTATACAGTTTAGATTAAGTTAAGGCTAGCTGTAATTAACATCTTAAAGACATATGACAGAATTTTTCCGTCATAAAACAATTGAGCAACATGAAAGCTGTGTCCTTAAAGGGTTAATTCAAGTGTATAGTTAGCAAGATAAGTGTTTACACAATCAGGTGTTTTCAATCAGTATATTTTCACTCTACACAGGTGTTGTCTGTATTTTAGATAATTGCTTTATTGGTTACCAGCCAGGTAATGGTTGCTTAGCAACTAATGTTGGTGTTTGTTTAGCAGGGGGAGGGGTCTGTATGTGTATAAATGTTTGGCACTTTGTATTGTTCTTTGGTCTGAGGAAGGGGAAGCTTTCCCCGAAACGTCACTACAAATTAAACAACCTTTGTATTTAAGACCAGAGAGTGCTGTATTCTATCTTTTGCTATTATTACCCACATTCATGCACCCTGGCAAATCGTGATACTGTTTGTGAGAGTGCACTTGTCCTACTAACATATATATATATATATATATATATATATATATATATATATATATATATATATATATATATATATATTTTTTTTTTTTTTATTTTTTTTTTCTTCTAAGTTAGAACAGCTGAGATTTAAGGAAACCAATCTGTGGTGGGACATTGAATTCTTGGAATTGTATATATCTGAAAACAAAGTACCCAGGGGATTACGTATGAAAAAATTTCCATCTTTTGCACTAAATAACATAAGATTTATGGAGGAATGGAATACTAATTTGACTAATTGTTCCATAATATTGATGAAACAATTATTAAATCACAAAAAAGAAGAGAGAGATTCGGTTCTAACTGAAATCAACAATAGTATGATTTCCTTAAAACCTTTTTAAGATACCCAGAAACATTCAGATTACACTAGACAGTTTAATGAGACAATAGACCAATTAGACACTACTCTATCTGATAGGAAAGTACAAAAATACCAAAGAGACGTCAAGGATTATGAACTTGATATAGTGTATTCCTGGCAAAAACACAAACCTACTAGATCGAATTGGTCAACTAATAAAAAGAACAAGTCTAAAAACAAGAATAAAAACAAAAATACACAGGGAGATAAGACCAAACATGACACTAATAAACATGTAACTTTTTCTAGCATAGACACAGATCATTATGACAGCAGTGAACAAATGACGGATGACGAACAAACACCTAGTACATCTGAGTCTAAGACATTGAATCCAACATCAAACACTAATAGAAGGGAACTTAAATCATTGGTAAAACAACCACACCAAACTAGCACTCCTAAGAAGAGTGACACTACTGTAGAACCTGAAAATTCAGAGCCGACTTATCGTTACCCCAGCAGGGTCAGAAAAAATGTAAAGAAATAGCAGCTATTAATCTCTCTGAATACCCTTTGTCCAACACTGAAATAGATTTATTAAACAAGGGTCTGTCATATGCACCAGTACACAATTTTGATTTAGTTAACACTTTAATTGATATAAATACATTTGTAAGAAAGATAGTTTTAAAACAGCATTTTCAATATACACATACAACACAGACTACAACTGATATCAACACTCACAGTATGCCTACACTTACTCAGGATCCTGTACCCACCACCCAACCCTTATCTGTAGGATTAAAATTCACAGATTTGATAGATTTAACCAATCTTGTCACTTTGGAACAAGATTCACTTAGACACATCGATGTTTTAACTAATAAATGCACCAATTTTCTTTATAAAAACACTTCTTACTTTTATCCTATACATTCAAGACATCACTTATTGGACACTTACCAGAGAGTTGTAGAGAGGGAACTCACAGATCTATATAGATCAGTTGACTACAATCCCCTAAACATCAATCCAGATAACATCACTAAAACACAGAGAAGAGCACTGATCAAACTTCAGAAAAATGAAAATATTGTCATAGTCCAAGCGGACAAAGGAGGGGCAGAAGTACTATTAAACAAACATGATTATATGGAAGAAATAAATTCCCAACTTAGTGATAGCCAACTGTACATCAAATTGCGTTTTAATCCCACTAATTCCATCAAACACAAATTAACACAATTGTTAGATTTTGCAGTTGAACATCACTATATGGACAAAGAACTGGCAGATTACATATTTGTGCACGAGCCAACCACCCCTTATTTTAGGATTGTACCCAAAATACATAAAGGCTTGGAAAAACCTCCTGGCCGGCCCATAGTGGCCAGCACTGGGTCCCTTTGTGAAAGATTGGGTGATTGGCTCGATCACATACTTCAACCTACCATGCTGGCTCTCCCAGGATACACCCGGGATAGCGCACATTTAATCACACAACTTAAAGACATTAATTGGAAAGATACATACACATGGACCACCATTGATGTCGCTGCTCTATATTCCAACATTCCTCACACGTTGGGCCTTAGAGCAGTGGATGCCATGTTACATCGCCACTCTAATTATGGAGATGAATTCATATCCTTCATTGTTCAAATTACTGAATTCTTACTTCAAAATAATTTCTTTGTATACCAAGGAGATTATTATTTACAAAGATGTGGCACAGCGATGGGGGCAAAATTTGCCTCCGCCTATGCCAACATCTATATGGGGTGGCTGGAACTAAATCGTATTTTTTCCAGTTCCTTTCCTTTTGCTACTAATGTCATCCTATACGGTCGTTTCATTGATGACATTATAATCATTTGGAATAGTCACGATGGACATTCAGTGGACAAATTCATAGATTATATGAATCATAACAATTACAAATTTGACTTTTACAGCAAACAAAAATGCTACTAAAATTGACTTCTTGGACCTCAGTATAGAGAGTAGAGGTGACAAAATCTTCACAAGTACCTACCGAAAACCATTGGCACGCAACACAATACTGCGTGCTGATTCTTGTCACCTCTCCCATCTAAAGATGGCGCAATATTTACGATTGCGCCGAAATTGTACTGAACTAAACCAATACCATACACAAGCACATGAACTGACAGCTCGACTAGTGGATAGGGTTTACCAGAAGCACCTATTAACAAGCATCCAAGAACAAGTAGGGAAGATAAACAGACAAGATTTACTTATAACTAATTCCAAGAGAAGGAGTATGGAATTCAACTGAACTAGTACAAATAGCAATATGCTATTCATTACCCAATTTAGTAAACAATACCAACAGATTTGTAGAATAGTAAAAAAGAACTTGACCATCCTAAAAGGTGATGAAACATTATCAAACATCCTTACAACAGGTGTGAGGTGTGTAGCTAGAAAAGCTCCGACTTTAGGTGATATCACTAGGAAAAACTTTGCTGGAAAACCCACTACCAATATAAACTGGCTAAGCCTCAGACCTGGCTATTTTAAATGTGGGCATGTCCCCTGCAAAGGCTGTACCTGCATTACAGTTACTAACACATTCTCTTCAAACATTACCAAACAAACTTTCCAAATAAGAGATAGGCTAGATTGTAATTCTCTATTTGTGATCTATCTAATCAATTGTTTATTCTGTTCGAGCCAATATGTAGGCATTACGACCCGTCCATTAAAGGACAGGATTCGAGAACATCTACGTTCTTTAGATGAGAAAGAACCAAAAACACCTGTTGCAAAGCATTTTAGAACTCATGGTATAGGTCCCAAATACTTTTCATTTATTGGCATAGACACCATAAAACAACATCCCCGAAGGGGTGACAGAGGTAAAACCCTTCGTAAAAAAGAAATATTTTGGATAGTAAAATTACACACTAGGGCCCCAGAGGGAATGAATAAAAGAATGTATGTGGATCTCTTCACTGAATAGCTAAAAGCATTTCTAAACTTCATAATACTTTGACAAAATTATAAACAGAATCTGTTTTGATAGGTAGACAGTGAGTGCAAATGCCCTGACATTAAGACATATAATTGTAATCAAAATTAAAATTAAAATTGAAATTAAAACTAATACTTGAGAGGGAAAAAATCTATATATACAAATACTTTTATCTATATAAAAAGATATATTAGATAATATACATAAAAAATCTCTCTTTTCCTTATAAGAAAATTCCCATGACTCTACGTAAGCCCTTTTGACTGTTTTGACTGTCCTGATTGAGCCTTAATCTCATTTGCTGTTCGTACATTACTTAGGTTGATCTCCAAATGGAATTGTTGGATTAGGTCTCTTCCTCCTTGACTTATCCACTTTTGTTCATATCTATCATATCCTTTATATTAAACCACTTATAGCTGATTGCTGATGGAAAACATTATATATATCGGATATTAGATTGTCTCTATATGATTGGGTACAGATAATTGAGCATTTTCTCCTTACCTTTAGTCACTGTCTCAGAAGGTTTTTAAGTGACAGTTGACATGAGAAGCAAATCCACAGCAGTGATATAGCACAAAACCATATGCCTTTTATCTGTACCACTAGGCTCTATATATTTTTTAAAAAGAGGATGTGGTCTTATAGAGTGACCTTAGATAAAATAACATGGTTTTCTTTAACTTATTGGTGTATATAGCTTGATTTCAATATCTAAGGTCATCTCGCTTTTAACATCATCCCTACCCCTAAATATATAGTCTTGAGACATTATTTACAATGACTATTACTACTATTTTACATATGTTACAACATTTATTAAGATTTTATTTTACATTTGTTTTTATTTATTTTCTATCTTAGTGATTATTTATGATTTTTTTGTCTTAGAAATATTATGCTGTTTAGATATTATACTTAATTTAAATATTTAAATCATTTATAGATTTATCTATCTGCCTTTTAAGCAAAATCTATCTGTAAACATGCTAATTTTCAAATGTATGCTTTTGAATTTGAAAATGATAGTTTTTTGTATATGTACCAGGTTCACTAATGTAAACATTATTTTACTTTATCTTAGTTTTTATTGTTAGGATATGTTATTGTGAGTTTTGTTAGATATGAATAATATATATCTTGCGAGACCTATGGGGGGGCGGATACTCTTTCACAAACAACCAATTACTTATCATTTGCATATTTGCAATTTACAATTTGTTTGCTGATTGGTTACAGGCCCCTATATAGGTCTTGGTTCACCTAAACTCTTTAGCCTCTAATGAAGCGCATGTACGCATGCGTGAAATGCGTCAGGTGTCTATCTGTACCTACACCTGTCATTTGGCCATTTGGCTGAATAAAAGATACTAAAATCAAGTTTTGCTGTCTCCGGGTCTCGTCCTTCATTCCCCCTGGTGGGATTTACCTTGTTAAAAATTTGATAATACAATCTCAAAGTGAATAATGCATAAATGTATAAAAGAAATCCAATAACTTGGTTACTGCTGTGTTTTTAAGTGGATTTGAAAGTCTATTCATTTTAATTTTGCACCTCTGTGAAAAGCCATGTGTGCTATTTGCTTGTGCAGTTCCGCCCCTGCTCTTGCGTGAACTGTCAATCACCTTAGAGGGTGAGGAGATGTTATGAAGCAGCAAAGATATGACCACTGCTTCTTACATTGCAGTAAGCAGGTTTGCATGGGCAAGCCTGTCCCACAAGGGCTCCAAAGAAACAGATGCTGCTAAGTAAATGGAGCCCATAGCATTGTGTCAGTAAGATTAGATAAATGGTAAACATGAGAAAATAGCAGCACATTTGTTGTTGAATTCTCCAGTTCTAAAAATGATTAAATCAACATGTATGCTTACCATAACTGAGATGACTGTGTCTGTTAAAAATAACAATAAAATAAAGCTTACAGCATTTTTCTAAGTAATAGTAGCTAAACAAAAGGAAATTTGATGTTGCCCTTTTTTATGGAATTTCTAACTCGTTTTTCATTTCTTTCCTTTCTGGTGGTGTTCAGCTCACAACAATAGGGGACGCATCAATATTTATGCTGGCAACAAAGTGCTACATTTAAAATCACATACTTCTTGTAATCCCTCAGATGATGGTTATAAATGGTATGTTTTGACTTCTGACCCACATTGCATCTTGTGGATTAGAAGTCATGATTGGCAATGTTTACATTATGTACTGACACTTTCTCATTTTTCACTACACTTTTTTGTAAGATTTCAATTCATACTATAGCTGAACTGTGTCCAAGGATTTGATCTATCTATCTGTCTCTCTGTCTGTCTGTCTAATCTATCTGATATAAACTCATGAAAGCTTCATCTGAGGTTTAAATGTTAAATACATTGATTATAAAACATTTTGTTGGATTTGAGCGAATAGAGTAGTCATTTTATGGTTTAGTTATCCTGTTTATTAATTTTGGCAGTATTAAGCTTTCAAGTTGAATTGTCTAGCAAGCATAAGCAAACCAATAAGCAACTTATTGCATGCATTACTAACTTTTAAAAGAATATGTTGATCTGGACAAACATTGACAGTTAATTTTAATTTTATATCAGTTGTTATGTCAAATTAATTTCTTCAGTTTGTTTTATTCCAATTCTATTTTATTTAGATTAATTTATTTTGATAAAAATGTAATAATTGATTTTGTTTTTAGATAATACCTACTTGATGCATATTTTCAGATACTGACCATGGACTGGGCATGAACAGAATTTGCTAAAAATTCAATGGTAAAAGTCAGCCTGCTTTATATTGACCTTTAAATTGGATTTATTTACACTAGAGAAAACCTTAAGCATTCTGAATCTATATAGAAACCTTTTATGGAAAAATATGGGCTGTGGGAGTTTAAGAATTTGGAGAGCTAAAATTGAGTAATAACATTTACATTTATACATGATTTAAACACAAAGACATTTCTGCTGAAGATTGTTTGCTTAGATAGCACATTTTGCCTGTATCTGAAAGATATACTGTTTACTTCTCTGCATAATAATGTTATCAAATAAAAAAAAAACTGTCAGGGAAATGTTTAACGGGCTAAATAGCACAACATCTAGAGTAACTTGCTGCTGAACTAAATAGCACAATATGTAGGCACAAGGCATTTAGTATTTTAATCTATCATTTAAATAGTCATGCATCAGAGTTCTGACAGAGATGTGCTAAACTTAAAAGGAAAGCTTATTTCTGGGCATGATGTAAGCAAATACAAATATCTTCTAAAGATCCATTGCATAGATGGCTTGTTTCTTAATGCATTTAATCTACATGTCATGGATTAAAACTACTTATGTGATGCCATTATTACAAGAAAAAAAAAAAAGCATTTGCCAAGTCATTGAATACTGCATCCCGGTGGATTCCGAAAATGGCAGGGTGGTGAAAGTTTCACAACCCTGTCATTTTCGGAATCCACCGGGATGCAGCGAAGGCAAACGGAGCATTACAACAACAAAAACTAACTGCCCGCAATAAGTATTAACAAAAAAAAATAACTTACTGCCCACAATAAGTATTAAAAAAAAAACTAACTGCCCGCAATAAGCATTAAAAAAACTAACCGCCCGCAATACGTATTTTTAAAAAAACTAACCGCCCGCAATAAGTATTAAAAAAAACTAACCGACCGCAATGCGTATTTTTAAAAAAAC
The DNA here is from genome assembly GCF_027579735.1 of Bombina bombina. Classification (NCBI taxonomy): domain Eukaryota; kingdom Metazoa; phylum Chordata; class Amphibia; order Anura; family Bombinatoridae; genus Bombina; species Bombina bombina. The sequence goes on along the minus strand of NC_069503.1, from coordinate 660,945,218 downwards.
TAACTGCCCGCAATAAATATTTAAAAAAAAAAACAACCGCCTGCAATAAGCATTAAAAAAAACTAACCGCCTGCAATAAGTATTAAGAAAAAAAAACTCGCCTTTAGGGGCAATGATAGTTTAGTTTTTTTTAGTGTTAGTTTTTTTTTATTTTGGGGGGTTTGGTGGGTGCGGAGCAAATGGATACCTCAGTAAATTCAGAAGCACAAATTAAATGCTTCCTTTTCAAATGGAAGAATGTTATCGCAACCTTCCCCAAAGAAATCCAACTACAACTCATTTCACCCTTCAGGGGCACAGTGTCCCTAGAATTGGCCATCATCAACAATGGATTCCCAGAAATAGGCGGGGGAGAGCTGGGGTGAGGAGGGGGTTGTTTTCTTTTTTTCTTTTTTTTCTTTTCTTTTTCCTCTTTTTATATTTTTGTATACATACAGCCACACATATTGTTTTGGTTTAATGACTCAATGATGGTTAAGTAATCCAATTCAAGTACGCAAAGGAGTCTGCAAGATGGTAATGTGGATGCTAACATATTATGCTAACTAGTTTTTCTGCAGAAGATAATGTGGATGTTAACATATTTTGACAATTAGTTGTTTTTTCTTTATTACTCATTGTTACCAAATGTGACACTTGACATGTATATGAACAATACACACTGTATGTGTGTTTGTTTTTCTTTCTGTTGAAATGTACTTTAAAATGGATTATAAATAAAAAAAAACAACCCCCCCCCCACACACACACACATATTTAAACATATATAGACATACTGTATATTTAAGTGCATTGGAGCCTTTTGCAGTTAAGTAGATGAAAACATGTAAAAACATATTTATAAGAGAAATTGGATGGGTCAGGGAGCTCAGTGATGACAGTTGTAGCCTACCCACTATTCTCACTCCTCACAAAGTGTGAAAAAATAGTAAAACTTAGAAAAAAGGTTGTGGGTGGCACCACTGAAGGCTAACTGTATAGCAAATCAAATAAAATCAAATAAATAATATTAGTAATTAATATAATATCAGTGTTGTAAGTTGATTGAGATCCAATGCAAAAAATGAAGTATTAAAAAGCCCTTTTAGGTCTAAACACAAGATGATAACTTTCAGTGTAGATAAATAGATATGTCATGGAGCTCAGTTATAACAGTATAAATCAAACCATATACTAGTAGAACTCCTATATTACCAAAACACACTATGCTAAATAAAAAATGGGATACAAATAAGAGGGTGTTGAATAAGACTAATTAAATGTTTTATGATTAAATGTACCTATATTAAATCATAAAACATTCAGACACATATAACTATAATAGCACCGGTGCTAACAAACTGTAAAAACCTCAATAGAACAATGTTAAATTCATATAAGTCTAAAAATCAATAACGATAGTATTAGCTAAGAATAATAAGTACAAAGCTAAATGCATACAAAACAGGCTAAGAAATAAACCTAAAAATGCAATAAAATATGACATAAGCAAACGCTGTCAAAGAATCTAATACAGCAGCAGCTCTCAAAATCTCTTTGGATAACTCTGCAGCGTAAGCACTAGTATTGATTCTGTTTGTTACTATTCCGGACCGGGGTTATAATATTGCAACATACAGTGAGTTCAGTGATTGTGTCACATAAGTCTTTAAATAACCCAGACTCTTTTTTAGGATGTTTGTAACTTTGTAACAAGTTTATGGCTTTATAGCAGACTGGAATTAAGTCACAGCAATAATGATAGGTTTTGAATAGACGGTTTTCACCTACTCACCATGCAATCCCTTGAGAAAACACAGACCAGTCCCAGTGTTAAATAACCACCAGGTTATCTCCTTAACAGTTAGAAACATAGAAACATAGATATTGACGGCAGATAAGAGCCATAGGCCCAGCAAGTCTGCCCCACCTTACCTAACAGTATAAACTTATCTAGTTCGTAGGATAGCCCTATGCTTGTCCCATGCATTTTTAAAGTCCCCCACAGTGTTTGTTGCTACTACCTCTTGAGGAAGTTTATTCCATAAATCAATCACTCTTTCTGTAAAGAAGTGCTTCCTCAAATTACTCCTGAATCTACTACCCTTTAGCTTGAGCTCATGACCCCTTGTTCTTGAATTTTCCATTTTATGTAAAATACCCACAGCCTCAGTTTTACTAAACCCTTTAATGTACTTGAAAGTTGCTATCATATCACCTCTTTCCCTTCTCTCCTCTAAGCTATACATATTTAGGTCATTGAGCCTATCCTGGTAAGTTTCAGTTGGAACTTTCACTTCAAAAAATTTTACGGTATAGCTAGCAGCTCTTTGTTTTTGCTTATGCCGTAAGGGAAATTCCTTCTGCTCCGTAGGTGGTCGTATAGAAACTCAGGCCTAGATTTAGAGTTTGGCGTTAGCCGTGAAAACCAGCGTTAGAGGCTCCTAACGCTGGTTTTAGGCTACCGCCGGTATTTGGAGTCACTCAAAATAGGGTCTAACGCTCACTTTCCAGCCGCGACTTTTCCATACCGCAGATCCCCTTACGTAAATTGCGTATCCTATCTTTTCAATGGGATTTTTCTAACTCCGGTATTTAGAGTCGTTTCTGAAGTGAGCGTTAGACATCTAACGACAAAATTCCAGCCGCAGGAAAAAAGTCAGTAGTTAAGAGCTTTCTGGGCTAACGCCGGTTTCTAAAGCTCTTAACTACTGTACTCTAAAGTACACTAACACCCAAAAACTACCTATGTAGCCCTAAACCGAGGTCCCCCCACATCGCCGACACTCGAAAAAATTTTTTAACCCCTAATCTGCCGACCGCCACCTACGTTATCCTTATGTACCCCTAATCTGCTGCCCCTAACACCGCTGACCCCTGTATTATATTTATTAACCCCTAATATGCCCCCCACAACGTCGCCTCCACCTGCCTACACTTATTAACCCCTAATCTGCCGACCGGACCGGAGCGCTACTATAATAAAGTTATTAACCACTAATCCGCCTCACTAACCCTATCATAAATAGTATTAACCCCTAATCTGCCCTCCCTAACATCGCCGACACCTAACTTCAATTATTAACCCCTAATCTGCCGACGGAATCTCTCCGCTATTCTAATAAATGTATTAACCCCTAAAGCTAAGTCTAACCCTAATACTAACACCCGCCTAAGTTAAATATAATTTAAATCTAACGAAATTAATTAACTCTTATTAAATAAATTATTCCAATTTAAAGCTAAATACTTACCTGTAAAATAAATCCTAATATAGCTACAATATAAATTATAATTATATTATAGCTATTTTAGGATTTATATTTATTTTACAGGTAACTTTGTATTTATTTTAACCAGGTACAATAGCTATTAAATAGTTAAGAACTATTTAATAGCTAAAATAGTTAAAATAATTACAAATTTACCTGTAAAAGAAATCCTAACCTAAGTTACAAATAAACCTAACACTAGACTATCAATAAATTAATTAAATAAACTACCTACAATTACCCTAACACTACACTATCAATAAATTAATTAAATACAATTGCTACAAAGAAATACAATTAAATAAACTAGCTAAAGTACAAAAAAAAAAAAAAGAACTAAGTTACAAAAAATAAAAAATTATTTACAAACATAAGAAAAATATTACAACAATTTTAAACTAATTACACCTACTCTAAGCCCCCTAATAAAATAACAAAGCCCCCCAAAATAAAAAAATGCCCTACCCTATTCTAAATTCCTAAAGTTCAAAGCTCTTTTACCTTACCAGCCCTGAACAGGGCCCTTTGCGGGGCATGCCCCAAGAAATTCAGCTCTTTTGCCTGTAAAAAAAAACATACAATACCCCCCCAACATTACAACCCACCACCCACATACCCCTAATCTAACCCAAACCCCCCTTAAATAAACCTAACACTAAGCCCCTAAAGATCATCCTACCTTGTCTTCACCATACCAGGTTCACCGATCGGTCCAGAAGAGCTCCTCCGATGTCCTGATCCAAGCCCAAGCGGGGGGCTGAAGAGGTCCATGATCCGGCTGAAGTCTTCATCCAAGCGGGCCAGAAGAGGTCTTCCATCCGATTGAAGTCTTCATCCAAGCGGCATCCATCCGGAGCGAAGCGGCAGCATCCTGAAGACCTCCACCGCGGAACATCCATCCTGGCCGACGACTGAACGCCGAATGACGGTTCCTTTAAATGACGTCATCCAAGATGGCGTCCCTCGAATTCCGATTGGCTGATAGGATTCTATCAGCCAATCGGAATTAAGGTAGGAATATTCTGATTGGCTGATGGAATCAGCCAATCAGAATCAAGTTCAATCCGATTGGCTGATCCGATCAGCCAATCAGATCGAGCTCGCATTCTATTGGCTGTTCCGATCAGCCAATAGAATGCAAGCTCAATCTGATTGGCTGATTGGATCAGCCAATCGGATTGAACTTGATTCTGATTGGCTGATTCCATCAACCAATCAGAATATTCCTACCTTAATTCCGATTGGCTGATAGAATCCTATCAGCCAATCGGAATTCGAGGGACGCCATCTTGGATGACGTCATTTAAAGGAACCATCATTCGTCGTTCAGTCGTCGGCCAGGATGGATGTTCCGTGGTGGAGGTCTTCAGGATGCTGCCGCTTCACTCCGGATGGATGCCGCTTGGATGAAGACTTCAATCGGATGGAAGACCTCTTCTGGCCCGCTTGGATGAAGACTTCAGCCGGATCATGGACCTCTTCAGCCCCCCGCTTGGGCTTGGATCAGGACATCGGAGGAGCTCTTCTGGACCGATCGGTGAACCTGGTATGGTGAAGACAAGGTAGGATGATCTTCAGGGGCTTAGTGTTAGGTTTATTTAAGGGGGGTTTGGGTTAGATTAGGGGTATGTGGGTGGTGGGTTGTAATGTTGGGGGGGGGTATTGTATGTTTTTTTTTACGGGCAAAAGAGCTGAATTTCTTGGGGCATGCCCCGCAAAGGGCCCTGTTCAGGGATGGTAAGGTAAAAGAGCTTTGAACTTTAGTAATTTAGAATAGGGTAGGGCATTTTTTTATTTTGGGGGGCTTTGTTATTTTATTAGGGGGCTTAGAGTAGGTGTAATTAGTTTAAAATTGTTGTAATATTTTTCTTATGTTTGTAAATAATTTTTTATTTTTTGTAACTTAGTTCTTTTTTATTTTTTGTACTTTAGCTAGTTTATTTAATTGTATTTCTTTGTAGCAATTGTATTTAATTAATTTATTGATAGTGTAGTGTTAGGTTAATTGTAGGTAATTGTAGGTAGTTTAATTAATTTATTGATAGTCTAGTGTTAGGTTTATTTGTAACTTAGGTTAGGATTTCTTTTACAGGTAAATTTGTTATTATTTTAACTATTTTAGCTATTAAATAGTTCTTAACTATTTAATAGCTATTGTACCTGGTTAAAATAAATACAAAGTTACCTGTAAAATAAATATAAATCCTAAAATAGCTATAATATAATTATAATTTATATTGTAGCTATATTAGGATTTATTTTACAGGTAAGTATTTAGCTTTATATTGGAATAATTTATTTAATAAGAGTTAATTAATTTCGTTAGATTTAAATTATATTTAACTTAGGCGGGTGTTAGTATTAGGGTTAGACTTAGCTTTAGGGGTTAATACATTTATTAGAATAGCGGCGAGATTCGGTCGGCAGATTAGGGGTTAATAATTGAAGTTAGGTGTCGGCGATGTTAGGGAGGGCAGATTAGGGGTTAATACTATTTATTATAGGGTTAGTGAGGCGGATTAGGGGTTAATAACTTTATTATAGTAGCGCTCAGGTCCGGTCGGCAGATTAGGGGTTAATAAGTGTAGGCAGGTGGAGGCGACGTTGTGGGGGGCAGATTAGGGGTTAATAAATATAATATAGGGGTCGGCGGTGTTAGGGGCAGCAGATTAGGGGTACATAGGGATAATGTAAGTAGCGGCGGTTTACGGAGCGGAAGATTAGGGGTTAATAATAATATGCAGGGGTCAGCGATAGCCGGGGCGGCAGATTAGGGGTTAATAAGTGTAAGGTTAGGGGTGTTTAGACTCGGGGTACATGTTAGAGTGTTAAGTGCAGACGTAGGAAGGGTTACCGCATAGCAACCAATGGGGCTGCGTTAGGAGCTGAACGCGGCTTTTTTGCAGGTGTTTGGTTTTTTTTCAGCTCAAACAGCCCCATTGTTTCCTATGGGGGAATCATGCACAAGCACGTTTTTGAGGCTGGCCGCGTCCGTAAGCAACTCTGGTATCGAGATTTGAAGCTGCGTTAAAAATGCTCTACGCTCCTTTTTTGGAGCCTAACGCAGCCTTTAAGTGGACTCTCGATACCAGAGTTATTTTTATGGTGCGGCCAGAAAAAAGCCTGCGTTAGTTTTTCGGGTCGTTACCGACAAAACTCCAAATCTAGGCCTCAGTGCGCGCACTATTTTTGAAAAATCCCGCTCCTACCGTCCAACCAATCAGCCTTCCTCCTTGCTTGGTTGGTTCAAGCTATTGATCCTGGCTTGATGGTACGGTTCTGGGAGCTCAGTAGCAGTTCATACGAGGCTTTCAATCAGCCTCTCCTTGTCTTGCAAACACTCTCACAGGTGTTTAGGGAATCAGTACATTCACGCGTATTGGCTTTAGGCCTTTGTCAAGATAACTGTTCCCATGTCTTCTTCTCCTAATAAAGGCTGCAAAATTAACCCCTTATTGGTTAGGTTACAAACATCCTTAAGTCAATTTCTTTCATAGTGGCTTCATTTATCCCTTAATCTTCTTCTCCTTGTTCGTTTGTTGAAGAATTTTTTCTATTCCTAATTTACAAAGTCATTCACTATATAACAACCAAAAAATATACAGATACAAAAATATAAAGATAGCAGGATCTAATTCGTTAATAAATGGGGTACAATTTCTCCCAAAACAAGTATGTTTTGTTTCTCACCATTTAAATTATTTTGAAAGGAGAGAAATTCATTTAGTGGAATATCTATTTGGAATATGTAAATATATATATATATATATATATATATATATATATATATATATATATATATATATATATATATATATATATATATATATATAATATTTTCAATGTGAAAAATATGAAAAAAATTATTTTTAAGACTTCAAAGTCTAATCTATAAGGGGCATATTATTAGCTGTAGCACTTCAGAACACATTTTAATGCGAAATACACATTAATTTATATACTAATAAAGAACTAATACCTTATCACAAGTCTATGCTTTAAAATTAATATAATATAAACATTTAATCGCATTGTTATACAGCATTGATATTTTGATTATTATTTATTTCATTTATTTAAAATGTTTTTATAAAAATGTTTTTATAAAAATGTTTTTATAAAAAGAGGGGGGGGGGGGTCTTATAAAAAATTGAAACAGCTAAAACATTTGGGGATTAGAGACGGACCAATTGGAAGATTAAAAAATAGAAAATAAATAAATGCATAAAAAATATATAAAAAATATATACATATAAAAATTTATAAAAATATTATAATGGGGAATTAGATGGTCATTATATTCAAAATATATATTTTAAAAAAATATGCTGATTGTCAGAGATAGCTTACCATTAATCATGATCAAATCAATCTATTCAGATCTAGTTCACTATTTAAACCTGATGGATGTAATGTGCCAAAATTATAGATTAACTCTGCTTCTTGCCTTAGGAGCTTACTCTCCATATTACCCCTTCTCCCATCAACAAGCACTTTTTTTATTCCCCAGTATTTCGTGCAATTTAGATTTCCCTGATGTTTTTCATCAAAATGTTTATATAGTGTTGTATCTTTGCTGTGATTTTCAATACTTAATATATGCTCACGAATCCTGTCTCTGAGTTTTCTACTTGTTTGGCCAAAGTATAAAAGATTACAATCACATTTAATAGCATAGATTACATTTTCATCTGAACATCTAATAATCCCATTAATTTTATATACTTTTCCTGTTTTGTTTGATTCTAGACCCTTCAGTTTACTGCTGTATTTACAGGATTTACATGAATGGCATGGATACAATCCCTCTATTTTATTCCCTTCAAGGTCCTTAATCCCCTTATCTATCATTGAAATGTTATTCTTTTTAAATTCACTGGGTGCTAATAAAAAGTTTTGAGCTTTTTTATAAATAAATCTAGGGTTTCTACTTATACTCGGGCCAATAAGGGGGTCTTTAAACAGTAAATGCCAGTGTTTGTTGACCACTTTCTTAAAAAGTTTGTGTTGTGACGAAAAAGTGGTTATTATTGGTATATTTAATTCCCCATTATTCGTATCATTAAAATTATTCCTTCCTCGTTGGTGTTTCTTTTTTAATAGATCTTTTCTGTCAACTTTTTTAATATCATTCGCAAGTTTCTCTATATTCTTACTGTCATATCCTTTCTGTTTAAATCTATTAATAATGGTCTTTGATTGGCTATCATATTCCTCAGATCTTGTACAGTTCTGTCTTACTCTTAATAGCTGCCCTTTGGGTATGTTCTCAAGATGATTACTCTCTGCATCTATATAATTGTTGGTGTCCACTTTTTAAAAAAAAGGTCCTAGTCACTAGTCCTCCAGCCATTATTTCAATTTCTATATCTAAAAAGCTTATTTTATTCGAGCTATATTCGTACGTAAAAGTTAGACCATAGCTATTATTGTTCATATCCTCAATAAATTGGTCCAATAGTTCAAAGTCCCCTCTCCAGAAACATATTTATGCAATATTCATATTTAATAAAGGTTTTAACTATGTATTTACTGTATATAGTTGACATTTCAATGTTCTAGACATAGCAGAATATGTTATATGTATTAATATATATATATATATATATATATATATATATATATATATATATATATATATATATATATATATATATATATATATGTGTGAAAATATCCCAATAAAGGGATATAAAAGAGCGCTGATATTATAAAGGAAAACAAAAAACAATTTAAAACTAGTTATTGTACTTTGAATATAGTAGATCAGGTCTACCGTATTAGTCCTGTTTAATGTCCATATATTGGTGGTAAATAAGGGGTACAGATGTCCTCTTGAAGGAGATGATGATGAATCAGGCTGCTCCTCTTGATCCCAGAGAGTATGGAACAACTGTTGAAGAAGAATAGAAAGAGGGCGCCACAATAGCGTGATATCGTCTGGAATGCAGGTATAGATAAAGGTAGATATTTATGCTTACCAGATGGTGTGGCACTGTACTGTGACCAGTGCAAGAGAGCAGGCTAGCACTTAACAGTGGCTAGTACACTGTAGGAGTCAGGCTCCAAAGGCACTTGCTCTGGTTGCAACTTGGTGTTTGTCTCCTGATGTCTGGACTTCAGGTGCTGCAAAGGAGTGATCTTATGTGTTGTTCAGTGGATATATATGAACCACAACACAGACAACTTCAAATAAAAAAGACTTTTAATATTTTATGACGCGTTTCTCAACCTACAAGGGTTGTTTCATCAGATAAAAAAGTGAAAAGTTATCTGATGAAACAACCCTTGTAGGTTGAGAAACGCGTCATAAAATATTAAAAGTCTTTTTTATTTGAAGTTGTCTGTGTTGTGGTTCATATATATCCACTGAACAACACACATAAGATCACTCCTTTGCAGCACCTGAAGTCCAGACATCAGGAGACAAACACCAAGTTGCAACCAGAGCAAGTGCCTTTGGAGCCTGACTCCTACAGTGTACTAGCCACTATTAAGTGCTAGCCTGCTCTCTTGCACTGGTCACAGTACAGTGCCACACCATCTGGTAAGCATAAATATCTACCTTTATCTATACCTGCATTCCATATATATATATATATATATATATATATATATATATATATATATATATATATATATATATATATATGTTGTTGGTTGGTGTGTGCACTCTCACCATCTATGTACAACTGTCAGGGTGCTATTTATATAATGGATCATTTCAAAGATCAAATAAGCACTCGCTGGACTTCAGTCATCAGTGGCAAAATGCTTCATTCTGTATATCTATCTATGTATATACCGTATATATATATATATATATATTTGTGCAAATAAACAGATATAAATATATAGAACATATTGTGCTATGTGAATAACATTGGAATGTGAAATAGCAAAATTTTTATGTCAGGTTAGCGCACTTGAGAATATGCGATCAGGTTTGCGTGCTCTTGTTTTTTTTTTTGCTTTATTGACCTTTATGGGGGAATATGTTATCACGCACGCGATATTCTAAGTTCGGCTTTTTACGCACATCGGGTTAGTGAGTAATAAAAAATTAGCGCTATCTGACGAGCGCAAAAAGCTTACTTCTAACAGAATTAATGCTTTAGCGGGAGCGTTAAATACTGCTCCACTTGTTATCTGGCCCAAAATGTTTCATTAATTAAAACATCCACCCAGCCTTGTTCAAGCATTATTGCAATATAAATTAATTATTTATTATGCTTCCTTTTGCTGTTAAATAAATCTGAAAATTTTACTTGTTCCACTATCTTCCAGGGAGCCTTGGGTTAATAGTTTTAACTAATTTATTTTTGAGATTTTTTTTACCCACCTCCTACCTCATATTCTCTGTACTAATTTGCTTTTTTTACATGGATTATCAGTTTTGCGTTAACAATTATGATATTTGCAATAGTAGTAACCATACAAGGTAGTTTAGGTGTTACTATTATTGTGTATATATAAATATATATTTATATTTAGCTATTAGATAAAGATTAAAGAAAAAAAGAAATATATATATATATATATATATATATATATTAATAATTATTATATATTGTATTACTAATTAACTAAACTAAATCAGTGCTAAACCACCTTAAGGGAATAGAAGAGGTCAGGATACCCCAATCTGACGTTAACTGCACATGTGCAAACAGAATTCATGCTATATCTGTTTAATAGTTTGTGATTGATTATCAAGGGCTCTTTTGTTCTGGGGGACAGATAAATCAGTGGAAAGAAGAAACATAAAAACATATTTTCATTTGACAAAATAAAGCTGCATTATTCATTGCAAAATTATTCTCAGATATAAAGGTACATTGTTCTACAGCTTAACATTTGTCTTTAATGTCCCTTTAAATGCTATGTTACTCTTTAATATGCATGCTCCTGTTTGTCTTGCATTAATTTATTTGCTTGCTGCAGTAGAATTAGACAAGAGGGAGTACTATAAATAAACTGTTTACAAAGTAAATTCACTGCATATTAAAAAAAATATATATATTGTTTAATATAAATACACACTTTTAAAGTTATTGAAAACATTGTGGAAGTAAAACGCATAATAATCAGAAAATATTATATTACATAACACATACTTGACAATGACAATGGTAACAGGTATGTACACATTATGGTTTATAAAACATACCTAATAGAGGACAAAACTTAATTAAGGTAACTGTACACCAATGATCTGATCTATTATTTATCTACTGGTGTAAGTAAGCATGACAGTGTTGCAAAACGTAATTGGTACAGAGGGAAAAAAATACTTCTCACTTTCCATCAAGTTTGAATGTCACTTTTAAAGTTGCTTGCAAACAGAATACAAATTGCGAAATCCAATTCTGGGAAGTTGGAAACAAAATGTTAGCCAGTGACTTGTATATATTCTCTCATTAAAATCTTGTTTAAACAGTAGTGACTAAAGAATCAGTTTATCCAATCAAGAAACAAAGTATTTAACCTGTATCCATAATATGCTGTCATATTTGTTTAAAAAAAAAACCTCCTTCCTCACACTTTTAGAGTCATGCCAGTTGAAGACCGCGACAATTTACCTTTTCTCAGATTTTAAACTTAATAAATAAATTATCTTGATCCAATCCAATTCAGATGATTGTCAATCCCTACTCTTGCCCTATTGGTTGCGTGAGAGGAGGGTGCTTGTGCAATTTTAAATGCGGGCAAAAACAGTGTCCACTAGGCAATTGATAAACAGAGCCCAAAAAGTGAGACTATACATATTACCTTGTGTATTTCTACATATAATAATAAATTAGATTTTATTTTAAATCAAACAAGCTAAATTCAAAGACAACAGTTCATGACAGTTTGGTCTCATTCAATAATCATTTTGTAATTTAAATATAGCATTCCTGTCATGCTAAAACACATAAGATTGGCTGCTATTTATTTTTTATTTTTGTTGCTAAATCTTCTTCTAGATATGAGTTTTGGGTGAGGCTGAGCAAGTATATTAATTTCTTAAGTATTCAACGTGTGCATAATTTTATAACTGTCATTTTTAACCTGTATATTAACTTTGATACAGCGCTACAAAAACATGTGCGCAATCTAATTTTTCATATATATTATAATTAACTTAGTATTTCAATCTTTTTGTTTGGATTAAATAACACATTATCACCTAACTCAGAAAATTACTATATTTTTGTTGGTTTGGTAAAAACATCTGCTTTAAAAACTTATTTTTTAAAAACATTTTTAAATTGTTGGAAAACATATTTGTTTAGCTATAAAAAAATATGTCTGACAAACATATGTAAGTACAGGTCTGATATTAGACAACTATTTAACAGTCAATGACATTTTGAAAAACATTGACATATACTATTTGCAGTAGAAATCACTTTTTTCTCTAGTGAATATGTTTATAGCTCTGGGACTAATAATATGCATTAACAAAAGGGTGATGAAGGAAATACAATTGTATATTCCAAGACAGCACATTTCTTCATGTTTCTAAATAAGACTGAGATGAATTACTTCTGGGAGATATAGGCATTTGAGAATGCATGTAAATAATTTATGATGTGTGCTTGACTTCAGTCACTCTCAACAACTGTTGGACTAACTGCCATTGGAATAAAAATCACAAAATAGCTTTTATAATTTATACTTGTATGTTTTTAAGGCATCAAGCTTCAATGGACACATTTATCACACTAAAACAAATAAATAAATTATAGAAATAATAACCAATACCAAAGTATCACAAAAGAAAAATGAATGGAATAAATGTGATGAAAAGGCAAAAACCCAAAAAAAGGAGTGAATAAATATACGTGGTGCCACTCACGTATAATCAACCTAAATAAATAAAGTTCATATAAGGATATGTGTACTTTTCCCGGCACTCTTCAGTCTTCTGTGTGGTCTCTCTTGATCCTCATAAAAAAGAAGAAATATGCCACATAGCGTAATTCTGTAATATTGTTGCAATAAAAACTTGTGTCTGTGCAAATGGTTACTCACATGCGGTAGAGCTATAACCTAGCTCAGGTAAAAGCGCACACCCTCTTTTATACTGTTGGGTAAAACAGATTCTTGTTCTTGTCGTTCAGATAAATGAATTTATTAAAACATCATAAAATATATAAAATAGCGTCACCAGACCTGCTAACAACACCTTCTATAATAAGTATAGGCAATACAGTGTAGTAATTGCTCAATGTGAGCTTAACAGAGTACTAGAAACCGTGGTAAGGAGTGTAGAAACTGAACCACACAACCTCCCCCAGAAAAACCAGTAACTGTTGCTCTCCTTATTGGTGTGCAGGTATTTAGGAAGGCGCCAAGGAACAAACAGTCCTGTTTGTTCCTTGGCGCCTTCCTAAATACCTGCACACCAATAAGGAGAGCAACAGTTACTGGTTTTTCTGGGGGAGGTTGTGTGGTTCAGTTTCTACACTCCTTACCACGGTTTCTAGTACTCTGTTAAGCTCACATTGAGCAATTACTACACTGTATTGCCTATACTTATTATAGAAGGTGTTGTTAGCAGGTCTGGTGACGCTATTTTATATATTTTATGATGTTTTAATAAATTCATTTATCTGAACGACAAGAACAAGAATCTGTTTTACCCAACAGTATAAAAGAGGGTGTGCGCTTTTACCTGAGCTAGGTTATAGCTCTACCGCATGTGAGTAACCATTTGCACAGACACAAGTTTTTATTGCAACAATATTACAGAATTACGCTATGTGGCATATTTCTTCTTTTTTATGAGGATCAAGAGAGACCACACAGAAGACTGAAGAGTGCCGGGAAAAGTACACATATCCTTATATGAACTTTATTTATTTAGGTTGATTATACGTGAGTGGCACCACGTATATTTATTCACTCCTTTTTTTGGGTTTTTGCCTTTTCATCACATTTATTCCAAATTATAGAAATAAATCATAGAATATATATATATATATATATATATATATATATATATATATATATATATATATATATATATATACACACACACACATATATATATATATATATATATATATATACACACACACACATATATATATATATATATATATATATATATATATATATATATATATATATATATATATATATATATATATATATATATATATAAACATTGAGTTCAAAACTGTAAGTGGCAAATATAAATATCAAATATATTTAATAGTAAGTTATTACCCATGAATTAAAGTTCTTTGTGTAAAAATACATTCCCTCCCTAAACGGCCATCCAATATTTATTTATTATAAGTATTTTTTGTTATTTAGTTAGGTGCACTAGTTTTCTACAACAGTTGTAGTTTCACAATCGTTTTAACTAAAATTCAGTACATAAAGGGGCCTAGTTATCAAGCCGTCAACCTCAAATACGCTGGAATTCCGCAGCGTATTTGTGGCGAGGCTGATACGCCTTAGTTATCAAAAGCTCGAGACCGGCAAAAGTAGAATTTTGTGACGTAAGCTTCGATCCGCCGGACTCAGTCCGACACAGATCGATTCTTACGTCACTCCAGATGTTCCGCACACAAGTGCGGCACATTCTCACTACTTTTGCTAGTTATCAAAAAACTAGCAGGTACGCTCGGCACTTTTACGGCCCAGCGTACCTGGTTTTCAAACAGCCACCCTGGAGGCGGCGGATCCCATAGGAATCAATGGGAGTCTGACCATAGCGAAAGTTCATGTTCGCTGCTGCCAGATATCCCATTGATTCCTATGGGAGCTGTCTACACCTAACACCCTAACATGTACCCCGAGTCTAAACACCACTAATCTGTCCCCCCCTACACCGCCGCAACTAAATAAAGTTATTACCCCTTAAACCGCCGCTCCCGGAGCCCACCGCAAGCTACTCTATACATATTAACCCCTAAACCGCCGCTCCCGGAGCCCACCGCAACTATAATAAATGTATTAACCCCTAAACCGCCGCTCCCTGAACCCGCCGCAACCTATATTAAATGTATTAACCCCTATCCTGCCCCCCCTACACCGTCGCCACCTATAATAAATTTAATAACCCCTAATCTGCCCCCCCTACACCGTTGCCACATATAATAAATTTATTAACCCCTATCCTGCCCCCCACTACGCCGCCGCCACTGTAATAAAATGATTAACCCCTAAACCTAAGTCTAACCCTAACGCCCCCCTAACTTCAATATTAATTAAATAAATCTAAATAAATTAACTCTTATTAACTAAATGAATCCTATTTAAAACTAAATACTTACCTTTAAAATAAACCCTAATATAGCTACAATATAAATAATAATTATATTCTAGCTATCTTAGGATTTTTTTTTATTTTACAGGTACCTTTCAATTTATTTTAACTAGGTACAATAGCTATTAAATAGTTATTAACTATTTAATAGCTTACCTAGCTAAAAGAAACTGAAATTTACCTGTAAAATAAATCCTAACCTAAGTTACAATTACACCTAACACTACACTATACTTTAATAAATTATTCCTATTTAAAAATAAATACTTACCTGTAAAATAAACCCTAAGATAGCTACAATATAATTAATAATTATATTGTAGCTATCTTAGGCCTAGATTTGGAGTTCGGCGGTAGCCGTCAAAACCAGCGTTAGAGGCTCCTAACGCTGGTTTTGGCCGCCCGCTGGTATTTGGAGTCAGTGATTAAAGGGTCTAACGCTCACTTTTCAGCCGTGACTTTTCCATACCGCAGATCCCCCTACGCCATTTGCGTAGCCTATCTTTTCAATGGGATCTTTCTAACGCCGGTATTTAGAGTCGTTTCTGAAGTGAGCGTTAGAGCTCTAACGACAAGATTCCAGCCGCCTGAAAATAGCAGGAGTTAAGAGCTTTCTGGCTAACGCCGGTTCATAAAGCTCTTAACTACTGTACCCTAAAGTACACTAACACCCATAAACTACCTATGTACCCCTAAACCGAGGTCCCCCCACACCGCCGCCACTCGATTAAAATTTTTAACCCCTAATCTGCCGACCGCCACCTACGTTATATTTATGTACCCCTAATCTGCTGCCCCTAACCCCGCCGACCCCTGTATTACATTTATTAACCCCTAACTTGCCCCCCACAACGTCGCCGCCAGCTACTTAAAATAATTAACCCCTAATCTTCCGACCGCAAATCGCCGCCACCTACGTTATCCCTATGTACCCCTAATCTGCTGCTCCTAACATCGCCGACCCCTATATTATATTTATTAACCCCTAATCTGCCCCCCTCAACGTCGCCGACACCTGCCTACACTTATTAACCCCTAATCTGCCGAGCGGACCTGAGCGCTACTATAATAAATGTATTAACCCCTAATCCGCCTCACTAACCCTATCATAAATAGTATTAACCCCTAATCTGCCCTCCCTAACATCGCCGACACCTAACTTCAATTATTAACCCCTAATCTGCCGACCGGAGCTCACCGCTATTCTAATAAATGTATTAACCCCTAAAGCTAAGTCTAACCCTAACACTAACACCCCCCTAAATTAAATATAATAATATTTATCTAACGAAATAAATTAACTCTTATTAAATAACTTATTTCTATTTAAAGCTAAATACTTACCTGTAAAATAAACCCTAATATAGCTACAATATAAATTATAATTATATTATAGCTATTTTAGGATTAATATTTATTTTACAGGCAACTTTGTAATTATTTTAACCAGGTACAATAGCTATTAAATAGTTAAGAACTATTTAATAGTTACCTAGTTAAAATAATAACAAATTTACCTGTAAAATAAATCCTAACCTAAGATATAATTAAACCTAACACTACCCTATCAATAAAATAATTAAATAAACTACCTACAATTACCCTAACACTACACTATCAATAAATTAATTAAACACAATTCCTACAAATAAATACAATTAAATAAACTAGCTAAAGTACAAAAAATAAAAAAGAACTAAGTTACAGAAAATAAAAAAATATTTACAAACATAAGAAAAATATTACAACAATTTTAAACTAATTACACCTACTCTAAGCCCCCTAATAAAATAACAAAGCCCCCCAAAATAAAAAATTCCCTACCCTATTCTAAATTAAAAAAGTTACAAGCTCTTTTACCTTACCAGCCCTGAACAGGGCCCTTTGCGGGGCATGCCCCAAGAATTTCAGCTCTTTTGCCTGTAAAAAAAAAACATACAATACCCCCCCCCCAACATTACAACCCACCACCCACATACCCCTAATCTAACCCAAACCCCCCTTAAATAAACCTAACACTAAGCCCCTGAAGATCTTCCTACCTTGTCTTCACCATACCAGGTTCACCGATCCGTCCTGGCTCCAACATCTTCATCCAACCCAAGCGGGGGTTGGCGATCCATAATCCGGTCCAGAAGAGGCTCCAAAGTCTTCCTCCTATCCGGCAAGAAGAGGACATCCGGACCGGCAAACATCTTCTCCAAGCGGCATCTTCGATCTTCTTCCATCCGGAGCGAAGCGGCAGGATCCTGAAGACATCCAGCGCGGAACATCCATCCGGACCGACGACTGAACGACGAATGACTGTTCCTTTAAGGGACGTCATCCAAGATGGCGTCCCTCGAATTCCGATTGGCTGATAGGATTCTATCAGCCAATCGGAATTAAGGTAGGAATTTTCTGATTGGCTGATGGAATCAGCCAATCAGAATCAAGTTCAATCCGATTGGCTGATCCAATCAGCCAATCAGATTGAGCTCGCATTCTATTGGCTGTTCCGATCAGCCAATAGAATGCGAGCTCAATCTGATTGGCTGATTGGATCAGCCAATCGGATTGAACTTGATTCTGATTGGCTGATTCCATCAGCCAATCAGAAAATTCCTACCTTAATTCCGATTGGCTGATAGAATCCTATCAGCCAATCGGAATTCGAGGGACGCCATCTTGGATGACGTCCCTTAAAGGAACAGTCATTCGTCGTTCAGTCGTCGGTCCGGATGGATGTTCCGCGCTGGATGTCTTCAGGATCCTGCCGCTTCGCTCTGGATGGAAGAAGATCGAAGATGCCGCTTGGAGAAGATGTTTGCCGGTCCGGATGTCCTCTTCTTGCCGGATAGGAGGAAGACTTTGGAGCCTCTTCTGGACCGGATTATGGATCGCCAACCCCCGCTTGGGTTGGATGAAGATGTTGGAGCCAGGACGGATCGGTGAACCTGGTATGGTGAAGACAAGGTAGGAAGATCTTCAGGGGCTTAGTGTTAGGTTTATTTAAGGGGGGTTTGGGTTAGATTAGGGGTATGTGGGTGGTGGGTTGTAATGTTGGGGGGGGGGTATTGTATGTTTTTTTTTTACAGGCAAAAGAGCTGAAATTCTTGGGGCATGCCCCGCAAAGGGCCCTGTTCAGGGCTGGTAAGGTAAAAGAGCTTGTAACTTTTTTAATTTAGAATAGGGTAGGGAATTTTTTATTTTGGGGGGCTTTGTTATTTTATTAGGGGGCTTAGAGTAGGTGTAATTAGTTTAAAATTGTTGTAATATTTTTCTTATGTTTGTAAATATTTTTTTATTTTCTGTAACTTAGTTCTTTTTTATTTTTTGTACTTTAGCTAGTTTATTTAATTGTATTTATTTGTAGGAATTGTGTTTAATTAATTTATTGATAGTGTAGTGTTAGGTTAATTGTAGGTAATTGTAGGTAGTTTATTTAATTATTTTATTGATAGGGTAGTGTTAGGTTTAATTATAACTTAGGTTAGGATTTATTTTACAGGTAAATTTGTTATTATTTTAACTAGGTAACTATTAAATAGTTCTTAACTATTTAATAGCTATTGTACCTGGTTAAAATAATTACAAAGTTGCCTGTAAAATAAATATTAATCCTAAAATAGCTATAATATAATTATAATTTATATTGTAGCTATATTAGGGTTTATTTTACAGGTAAGTATTTAGCTTTAAATAGAAATAAGTTATTTAATAAGAGTTAATTTATTTCGTTAGATAAATATTATATTTAACTTAGGGGGGTGTTAGTGTTAGGGTTAGACTTAGCTTTAGGGGTTAATCCATTTATTAGAATAGCGGTGAGCTCCGATCGGAAGATTAGGGGTTAATAATTGAAGTTAGGTGTCGGCGATGTTAGGGAGGGCAGATTAGGGGTTAATACTATTTATGATAGGGTTAGTGAGGCGGATTAGGGGTTAATAACTTTATTATAGTAGCGCTCAGGTCCGCTCGGCAGATTAGGGGTTAATAAGTGTAGGCAGGTGTTGGCGACGTTGTGGGGGGCAGGTTAGGGGTTAATAAATATAATATAGGGGTCGGCGGTGTTAGGGGTAGCAGATTAGGGGTACATAGGGATAACGTAGGTGGCGGCGGTTTACGGAGCGGCAGATTAGGGGTTTAAAAAAATATGCAGGGGTCAGCGATAGCGGGGGCGGCAGATTAGGGGTTAATAAGTGTAAGGTTAGGGGTGTTTAGACTCGGGGTACATGTTAGAGTGTTAGGTGCAGACGTAGGAAGTGTTTCCCCATAGGAAACAATGGGGCTGCGTTAGGAGCTGAACGCTGCTTTTTTGCAGGTGTTAGGTTTTTTTTCAGCTCAAACAGCCCCATTGTTTCCTATGGGAGAATCGTGCACGAGCACGTTTTTGAGGCCGGCCGCGTCCGTAAGCAACTCTGGTATCGAGAGTTGCATTTGCGGTAAAAATGCTCTACGCTCCTTTTTTGGAGCCTAACGCAGCATTTGTTTGAACTCTCGATACCAGAGTTAAATTTATGGTGCGGCCAGAAAAAAGCCCGCGGAGCGTTAACAGCCCTTTTACCGCCGAACTCCAAATCTAGGCCTAAGTATTTATATTTATTTTACAGGTAACTTTGTATTTATTTTAGCTAGTTAGAATAGTTATTAAATAGTTATTAACTATTTAATAACTACCTAGCTAAAAGAAATACAAAATTACCTGTAAAATAAATCCTAACCTAAGTTACAATTAAACCTAATACTACACTATCATTAAATTAATTAAATAAACTACCTACTAATAACTACAATTAAATACAATTACATAAACTAACTAAAGTACAAAAAATAAAAAAGCTAAGTTACAAAAAATAAAAAAATAAGTTACAAACATGTTAAAAATATTACAACAATTTTAAGCTATTTACACCTAATCTAAGCCCCCTAATAAAATAACAAACCCCCCAAAATAAAAAAAATGCCCTACCCTATTCTAAATTAAATAAAGTTCAAAGCTCTTTTACCTTACCAGCCCGTAAAAGGGCCATTTGTGGGGGCATGCCCCAAAGAAAACAGCTCTTTTGCCTGTAAAAGAAAAATACAACCTCCCCCCCAACATTAAAACCCACCACCCACATACCCCTAATCTAACCCAAACCCCCCTTACAAAAACCTAACACTAATCCCCTGAAGATCATCCTACCTTGTTTTCACTCAGCCGAGCAGCGATGGAACCGAAGTGGACATCCGGAGCGGAAGAAGTTAATCCTCCAAGCGGCGCTGAAGAAATCTTCCATCCGATGAAGTCATCATCCAGGCGGCGCTGAAGAAAAGTCTTCGATCCGGCCGATGTCATCTTCAAAGAGGCGCTGAAGAGGTCTTCTATCCGGCCGATGTCATCTTCCAAGCCGGGTCTTGAATCTTCCTCCCGCCGACGTGGAACCTCCTTCTTCACCAACGGACTACGACGAATGAAGGCTCCTTTAAGGGACGTCATCCAAGATGGCGTCCCCTCAATTGCAATTGGCTGATAGGATTATATCGGAATTAAGGTAGGAATATTCTGATTGGCTGATGGAGTCAGCCAATCAGAATCAAGTTCAATTCGATTGGCTGATCCGATCAGCCAATCAGATTGAGCTCACATTCTATTGGCTGATCGGTACAGCCAATAGAATGCGAGCTCAATCTGATTGGCTGATTCCATCAGCCAATCAGATTTTTCCTACCTTAATGCCGATTGGCTGATAGAATCCTATTAGCCAATCGGAATTGAGGGGACGCCATCTTGGATGACGTCCCTTAAAGGAGCCTTCATTCGTCGTAGTCCGTCGGTAAAGAAGGAGGTTCCGCTTCGGCGGGAGGAAGATTCAAGACCCGGCTTGGAAGATGACATCGGCCGGATAGAAGACCTCTTCAGCGCCTCTTTGAAGATGACATCGGCCGGATCGAAGACTTTTCTTCAGCGCCGCCTGGATGATGACTTCATCGGATGGAAGATTTCTTCAGCGCCGCTTGGAGGATTAACTTCTTCCGCTCCGGATGTCCACTTCGGTTCCATCGCTGCTCGGCTGAGTGAAGACAAGGTAGGATGATCTTCAGGGGATTAGTGTTAGGTTTTTGTAAGGGGGGTTTGGGTTAGATTAGGGGTATGTGGGTGGTGGGTTTTAATGTTGGGGGGGGTTGTATTTTTCTTTTACAGGCAAAAGAGCTGTTTTCTTTGGGGCATGCCCCCACAAATGGCCCTTTTAAGGGCTGGCAAGGTAAAAGAGCTTTGAACTTTATTTAATTTAGAATAGGGTAGGGCATTTTTTTATTTTGGGGGGGTTTGTTATTTTATTAGGGGGCTTAGATTAGGTGTAAGTAGCTTAAAATTGTTGTAATATTTTTACATGTTTGTAACTTTTTTTTTATTTTTTGTAACTTAGCTTTTTTTATTTTTTGTAACTTAGCTTTTTTATTTTTTGTACTTTAGTTAGTTGATGTAATTGTATTTAATTGTAGTTATTTGTAGGTAGTTTATTTAATTAATTTAATGATATTGTAGTATTAGGTTTAATTGTAACTTAGGTTAGGGTTTATTTTACAGGTAAGTATTTATTTTTAAATAGGAATAATTTATTAAAGTATAGTGTAGTGTTAGGTGTAATTGTAACTTAGGTTATGATTTATTTTACAGGTACATTTCTCTTTATTTTAGTTAGGTAAGCTATAAAATAGTTAATAACTATTTAGTAGCTATTGTACCTAGTTTAAAAAAATTGAAAGGTACCTGTAAAATAAAAATAAATCCTAAGATAGCTAGAATATAATTATTATTTATATTGTAGCTATATTAGGGTTTATTTTAAAGGTAAGTATTTAGTTTTAAATAGGATTCATTTAGATAATAAGAGTTAATTTATTTAGATTTATTTAATTAATATTGAAGTTAGGGGGGCGTTAGGGTTAGGGTTAGACTTAGGTTTAGGGGTTAATAATTTTATTACAGTGGGGGCGGCGTAGTGGGGGGCAGGATAGGGGTTAATAAATTTATTATAGGGGGCGACAGTGTAGGGGAGGCAGATTAGGGGTTAATAAATTTATTATAGGTGACGACGGTGTAGGGGGGGGCAGGATAGGGGTTAATAGGTTTAATATAGGTTGCGGCGGGTTCAGGGAGCGGCGGTTTAGGGGTTAAACTATTTAGTTGCGGAGAGGTGCGGGATCAGCAGGATAGGGGTTAATAACTTTATTATAGAGGGCGACGGTGTGGGGGGGCAGGATAGGGGTTACTAGGTATACTGTAGGTGGCAGCGGTGTCTGGGAGCGGCGGTTTAGGGGTTAATACATTTATAAGAGTTGCGCCAGGGTCTAGGAGCGGCGGTTTAGGGGTTAGTAACTTTATTGAGTTGCGGGAGGCTCCGGGGGCGCCGGTATAGGGATAGAACAGTGTAGTTTAGTGTGAGTGCTTAGTGACAGGCTAGCAATAAAGCTGTGAAAAAGCCGAAGAGCAGCGAGATTGGATGAGTGATAACTGTCACAGTCCGCTTCTCATCGCCCTGCGGCTTTTTGACAGCTTTATTTGATAACTTAGGCGTATTTTTTCAGGTCCGCGGCGGCGAAGGTAGGCGAGCGTATTGGGCCGGCGAAGCCAGAAAAGTAGACGGCTTGATAACTACCCCCCAATGCTGTGTCATGCTACAATTTCTAAATATGTAAAAGTGTTTTCACTGGGGGCACTTATGTAGAAATCCTAAGAATGCACTTGGATATACACATTTAAATTTGGGGCCCAGATTAGAAGGGGAGCTCTACTGATAGTGCAGGATGTGACATAAATATCAATGGACCACACTAAAATTAGTGCACAAATTGATAATACAAGTCCATGGTAAAACTCAATTACTAGAGAAAATTTAGAGTTTCCGACATCCCTATACTTTCAATGGATATTGACACTGTGCTATACATTGGTCATATTACAAGCTGAAAGTTATGGGTTGCACTCAAGTCAAAGCCAAAACAAATTAGTGCAACCTGAGATCTGAAGTAAAGTGTTAGTGCTAAAATAAAAGTATAACAAAACATATGTGAAACAAATTTAAATATAGTATTATACTTATATATAAATGTTTTTTAATAAAAAAAAATGTTTTTTTAAAAAAAATGTTTAAAAAGAAATATTTAATATGACAAGGATTTTGACAGTGAAGGACTCAAAGGTGTATAATAGTCATATGCACTGACAAATTGATTGTAACATTTTATTTTATTATATATAAATATTTTTTTTAGCTCTAACACTTTTCTTTTGGTAAAACAAATAAAACAATCCATTGCAGAAACAGCCCAATAGTATATGACTTACTTGCAATATGTGGTTAACAAAGCACAGCCCATTTATTTAACTATCAAAGGTCATCAATGCTTGTGAGGGACTGCAGAACTTATCCACTCATACCCTATTATGCAAGCCTGCTTGCCAGCAATAATGATCAAATAACAATCAAAAATTACTAATTGGGGGCGTGTCCGGGCTAGGATCCAAGATGGACGCTAAACTGGGAGCTCTGTATTCAGATTGACAATCTGCCTTGTTATCTGAAATGTGTGTAGCAATCCAACCAGAAATTGTGCCCTGAGATGTAACTAAAAACTCTCTGAGTTGGACATTATATATATTGAGCACATAAGAACTTCCCAGACTGGACCGCTGGGCTCTTTTGGCGGCTCTAGTAGAGAAAGGGCTCAGCACCCCCCCCCAGGAAACCGGGTAAGCAGTGGCAAACAAGTCTGCCTGCATCGAGAGCTGATCTAAAGCTCTGTACATTGTTTCCTGAATATGGGGGAACTTTTATTACGCCAGATACAGGACTTATTTGTTGAATTTGATTGGCGAATACACAGCCGATTCGACCGATTGATGGTTCTGGTGGGAGCTTAGAATGCTGAGGAAGAAGACGAGTCAAGAATGGTCGGGAGGAGGGAATACCCCACGCAGCATGGCGATCGGCAGAAGTCCCAGTGTTTTGGAGCTCCGCATACTCAGCATTTGGATCAAGCAGGCATGAGCCCATTAACAGCGGAGCCGGGAGACACCACGTCAGACGTTGAGACAGGCGCAGCTCAGGTTGGCTCTCCTCATGAGAACTACTGTGCTTCTACATTACTGAGGAGAACGGGCCGAGAGCGGAAAGTAGATTGGCCTTGCTACAGGATGGTGCTTACACAGACTCTGTTGCTGGCGTGGGGTATTCTGTGTTCCCTGAGGCCGTCATTGGGACACTTACCGGAGAAAATTCTGGTGCGAGACCACATTGGCAAACACAGCAGGGGGCCCTGAGAGGAAAAACTGATTCTGCTGCAACGCTTCTTCCGACCAAGTTTGGACTTTGCAGATGCTTCAGAGCCGGTATCGGCTAAACAGATATGTATCAGACATACAGCAGGACTGTTCCCATAGAACTGGAGCAAGATAGATCTGCTTGTATGGCTGTGTCATGCTTTTGAGCTCTTTAAAGTTGTATTTTTATGACGGCCTTATAGCCTGAAGTATATGTTTAGGATGCACGCAACCCATATTTTGTAGTACTCATTTCAATGGATGTATTGCAAGCTTACAACATTGTTAGCTACCACATAACAGCAAGCATCTTATAGTGTATTAACTTGTCCCACCTACATCAATGGCTACATCTATCTGTGTGAACGATTTGTATGCTTGTGCCACTTACTCTAGTTATTGCAATGATTGTGAGATGGGTTCTCATACCCATATAAGGCACAGAACCTGTATGTGAAGATCCACACTGAAAGTGACATGGTACAAGGGTGCACTACATTATTTGTCTTAGCTACCTGGGTTTGCCCATACTATAACTGCATAAACATGTCTCCTTAGGTATAAGAACTCTACAATTTCTGTGTGATCTTCTACTAATTAGTTAAGCTTCCTTGCTCCAATTGCACTAAGGGTTACATATATATTTGTGTGGCTTGTATACCCATGCCACTTATCCTGGTTATTGCAATGAGTGTATGATATGCTATATTATTCATATAAGGCATTCTTAGATACTATAACATTTCAGTCTTCACATAAACCCTTGAAAAGTACTTAATAGGGGACAGGGGCCTCCCAGGGCTGCGGACTAATTAAGTTTGACCTACTAATCTTACACCCCTAATGATGAGGCTTAGTTTTAAAGGCAGCCATGTGGTCTATTTTTTTTTCCTGCTACAAATCCACTATAAGATTCATTTCCTTAACTTTGCCGGGTCTCTAGGCCCTGTAGATCTTCTCAGGGTTTTCAGTAATTTCCCTGTAATGTCTGCGGCCGCGATAGTACACACAATATACAAAGTCTGTCATATATTTGATAGTATTCCATGGAGGCCCTATGCAGAGCGTTATTAATGTGGGTGTAGCTACTGAAGTTAGTATTTGATGCAAGGCCATATAAGCGGCTACCATAATGCTTTCTGTGTAAAATATTTGTTGTCCGGGAAGGGCCCTGCTCCTTTTGAAAACAGGTATACTTGAGTATAGGTATGCTACTAATTCTGAGGGACAGCTACTGTTAGATGTAGGGCCATATAAGTTGCTAGCACAATACTATCTATATAAAAAACGGGAGGTTCATGAGTGGCTCTGCCTCTCTCGAAATTGGGGTTTCCCAATACTACAGTTTATAGAATACCCCCATTTATGTTGTCTTATTACGTGCTGTACTGCGCAACTTTAGATTACCATACCCTTTGGTTATTATTTAGGTTATAGACACAAGAAGACCTATGTTTTTTTCTTTCTAGACAGGGTACGAAAACTAGGTCTCACGACAGATATCTGCTATGCTATGCTGTCTATGTTAACATGTTTATATATAAAATGAGGTACCGCCTATGGCCTAATGTTTTTCCTTCCGTTTGGAAATCTAAATGTTTACTGCTCTAAGTCATACCTATGTATTAAATGTGCAAGAAGTATTGTATGTATACAGGTATGTTGCCATGAATGCAAACGCCGTTATTTATGTATGTTTTTATTACCTCAATAAAAAATTATTGAAAAAAAAAGATAGCAAGAGAATAAAGAAAAATTTATACTAGGAGTAAATTAGAAAGTTGCTTAAAATTGCATGCTCTATCTGAATCATGAAATAAAAAAAATTGGGTTCAGTGTCCCTTTAAGGAAGAGGAAAAAAAAGTGCTAGCAATCAAAACTGTGAAACCTTTCTTTGATATGATTGACACATGTGTGGTTTAACCCTTTGTTTTAACTAGACTCTCAAGAAAAAGATCAATTCAAATGTGCAATGCTACAATAAAAAAAAATATACACCAATAATATACAAATATATAAATGAATGTAAATGTTTAATACTATGACTAGTAGTTTCTAAGGCAACTGGAATAAACAAGGAAGTGTATTGTCTTTCAAAAAAAAAAAAAAATACTAATTAATTCCCTCATTTTGTCACATATTGATTATTGCAATCTACTTCTAAATGGCCTTCAAAAAAACACTGCCCCTCCTCCCTCCAATCTATTATGAGTGCTTCTGCTAGACTCATCCACCTAAGTTGCCGATCTACATCAGCTGCTACGCTCTGCCAGTCTCTACACTGGCTCCCTATACACTCCAGAATACAATTTAAAGTATTAACCTTAACTTACAAAGCACTCAACAGTCTAACTCCTAACTATATATCCTCTTGCATCGTGAAATATTCCCCATCCCGTCCTCTTCAATCAACCTATGACTTACGTCTCTTCACTCCTGTTATTTCTATGTCCCACTTCCGTCTCCAAGACTTCTCATGTGCTGCTCCTGTCCTCTGGAACTCTCTACCCAACTACAAAGACTGTCTCCTACCTTGTATAGCTTCAGACGCTCCTTGAAAACCCACCAATTCAGAGAGGCTTACCATCTCTACTCCATCTTTCATCCTAGCCAAATTAATACATGAACTGCCTGACTCACTGCTGCAACTACAGCCGATGTGACAAGCAACCCCAATCTTATGTCTGCACCCTAAAACTGTAGACAGGGCCCTCTTCCTCCTGTACTAGATTTGTTTAGTTGTGTTATGTTTTGTATTTTATCAAAAATCCTTGTCACTATCTACCCCTATCGTACCCAGCTCTACGGAATTTGGTGGCACTATACAAATTAATGTTAATAATAATAATCAACCAGAACACTGAGCCAGGAGCCAGTCAATATCTATTATCACTGGACCACAAAATCAGTTCTTTTTAATGTGCGTAACCTTTATAAGTAGGTAAACTCACCAGCTGGAATATATTTCCTATCATCCAGTGATTGTAGCCATAAATATTCTTCAGTGAGTAGCGACTGGATAATTCACTTGATGCTTTACGCTGAGAATCAGGGCCGTGTCATTCTTCATGATTTCACAGAAAGGGGCTGTACTGCTTACAAAGCAAAAAGGTGAGCAAAATCCTGTTACTGGAACATAAGCTGGAAAGGAATCCCATTACTCCAGAAATTTTAATGTAGACAAAAAGTTCCAAGTAAGCACTCAAGAATAAAAAGCAGTCTTTACTTAAGCATCCATTAAAAACAATTAGTAGAAATCCCCAGCAACAGGGTTAAAGTGAAGAATAAATAAAAAAAAGAAAGAAGCACTCAACCTGGGAACGAACAATAGCATAATAGCTTGTTCTGTGGCTAATTACCACCCAAGAAGCAGCCTCTTTTTGCTCAACATGTGCCTTTCACAGAGAAGAACTTT
Source organism: Bombina bombina (assembly GCF_027579735.1). Lineage (NCBI taxonomy): Eukaryota > Metazoa > Chordata > Amphibia > Anura > Bombinatoridae > Bombina > Bombina bombina. The sequence continues at coordinate 660,916,995 of NC_069503.1, read as the reverse complement.
CCTGAAGCATATCAGTCTGATCCTGACTTTACAGTCCACTCCAGCCCAGAAATAGCCTGAGCTATCCACCCTACAATCACTCCCACCCTCTCTGTCCTCATTCTTAATAATACAATTAAAATCCCCAACCAAAAAAGTTGGCTCTCGACCTGGCAGAAAAAACTTTAAAGTTTCAAAATTAAGCAAACGTTCTACCCTATTTGGAGAAGCATATACATTGAACAAACGAAAAACAGTCCCACAAAAACTAAAACTAACCAAAAGTACCCGACCTGGGACAATATGAACTACATTAAGGATAGAAAAACTAAACCCCTTAAACAAAACTCCCACCCCCCCATTCCTATCAGAAGAACAAGACCATACTTTAGGACCATATTCCCAGTCAGCACATTTAGGATGTTCAGAGAGACCACATTCCTGCAAACAAAAAAATATTAGCAGAACATACAGATAATAATTTAAAAATTGCAGCTCTCCTTGCTATAGTTGTCATACACCTGACATTAAGGGAAGAAATGGTCAGAAACATCACAAAAATAAATTAAAGAAAAACAAAAAAAGAAATAACATCAGGACTTCTTCTTTCCTCTCTTTTTCTTAGGACTCAAAGGAGATCCTTTAAATCTGCCTCTGTGACATTCCGACCTCCTAGGCTCCCCCTTGCCAGCCTCATAACCAGTAACTTCAGCAAGTTGGTTCACATCTCTTTTATCTAGATAACCAACAGAAGAGGCATCAGAAAAGTCACCTATACACTGGCTTGAGTCAGAAGGAACATCTTTAGTAGAGACAGAAGGAAGCTCTGAAATTAAAGAGTCAGCATCACTTGTAGTATCTGGATCTGCACCCTTAATTACTGGAAGATTCAAATCAGGACTCTCCCACCCATCAGAATCTGCATCTATTTTTCGCTTGGAGGAGAATTTTTTCCCTTCAGTGTCCATATCCTCCTCAGAACTAGAGGACACAACAGCAGACCAATCAATGTTCTCCCCTTCACCAAGAACAGCATCAGGAGCAGCATCACAAGATGACTCAGTGAAGGAAAAATTCTCTGTCCCAGGAACAGCAACAGTATCATCCACAGAATTGGGCAACAGGGCTTCAAGAACATCTGAAGCAGCTATCACATTAGATGTAGCAAGATCCACTTCCTGAAGATGAGATTGGGCTTCCTCCACCTTCTCAGCCACAGGAACCACCACAGGAGCATCAGAAACCTCTCCGACAGGGACCCCAAATGCAGATTTCTTGCACAAAAGAGGTAATATAGAGTTCAATGCCTCATCAGAGAAGAACTTTCCTGAAGCATATCAGTCTGATCCTGACTTTACAGTCCACTCCAGCCCAGAAATACCAGGCAATCCCTCTCTGAACGAGAGAAACAGCAAAGCCCCAGATGAACGTTTAAGCCTATTGTGGGCCTCATCAGTGAGGTGCAGCTATATCCCTCTAGGCACACTGAGACACGGGTCCATGTCTGTATTCCCGCATCACACTTAGGGAGACTTCCCTAAGTGTCATAACTTGCATAAATAAAAAGAGAGAAGTGCTCAACCTGGGAATGAACAATAGCATAATAGCTTGTTCTGTGGCTAGTTACCACCCAAGAAGCAGCCTCTTTTTGCTCAACATGTGCCTTTCACAGAGAAGAACTTTCCTGAAATCATAATAACAAATGCAAACAAAATTCTCTTGTTACAAAACTGAAATATTGACCCAAATTTTTGTCATCAGAAAAAAATAAAAAAGCAAACATTAAACTTAAATAATCACACAAAATAAAATTAAACATATTTCAAATACAGACAAAAACAAACAGGAGGGAAAAAACAAAACAAAAAAAAAAAAAAAAAAAAAAAAAAAACTAAATAATCCAATCCTTCCACTTCTTTGTCTTCCAGATGCCTTCAGAATCTAATTCCCCATATCGCCTCCTATCAAAAGAAAAATACAAAAACAACTTCTCACTGATCATACCCACACAATTACCTACAGTAACTACCTCCTTCTTAAAAATCAAAATATTATGCACATCCCACAACACCTCCTTCACACAACATGCCAACAACCATATCAACCTTGCTTTCTCCTTTTCCACGCCACTTCCACACAAACCATACATCATCATATTAAAAGTAAAAAACTGCACTCCAGTCAAACCCTTAATCATCCTTTTCAAACTTCTCCAAACATCCCTAGCATACTCACAATTCCAAAACAAATGAATAACACTCTCACTTTGAAAACAACCATCTCTAGGACACACTTCTGAAGCCACTAAACGACGCATTCCCTGAAAATCCCTTGTTGGCAAACACTTATGCACACTCATCCAACTAATATCTTTCTGCCTATTCATCAAATTCTTATTACACACATTTTTCCATACCAACACACATTCATTTTCATTCAAACCCCCAATCAACTCAAGACCTTCCTTCTTCTCCAACATTTTCAACACCATTCTGTTTGCACACCACATCTCCCTACTAACATTCTCCAAACCATATTTTTTAATCCAACATTCCACCCTTACATAAAACCATGGAACAGCAAAACATACCGGTTTCTTTCTATCAATCTCAAATAAACCATATCGTCTTAAAACATTTCCACAAGCATACTTTACCATACAACCAGCCATGCTATCCTTACCACTCAGAACCACACACCTACTAACATATTTCACAGCCAAAAATCTCTCCACATTTGGAAAACCCTTACCACCAACATTCTTACTCTTAACAACATCATCTCTTTTCAAACGCTCCATACCAGAACTCCAGAAAAAAGAAAACAACACTCTCAAAATTCTCAGAAAAATCCTCTCAGGTGGTGGAAAAACTAACGCCAAATATAACATAATAGGGATAAAAACCGATTTAATAACTAACATTTTTCCTTCCAAAGATAAAGTCCTTAAAGACCAAAACTGAAGTTTTCTACTCACTTTATCAAAAACATTCTCCCAACTTTCCAAGCCTTTCAAATCCACATCAAATTTCACACCCAACACCTCAATTGCACCTTCAGTCACAGGCCATCCACAGGAATCAATCTCCCTATCATTACCAAAAACTTTAACTTTACACTTATTCCAATTAACTCTGAAACCACTTGCCATACAAAAACATTCAACTAAAGTTTTCACCCTCCTCAAACCAGCCTGAGTCTCACATACCACACTCACATCATCCATATACCCAATCACTTTTAAACAGCTTCCATTACTACCAGGAACACTCACACCTCTAACTAATTTATCCTTCCTCAAACTAGTTAATAATGGCTCAATGACACATACAAATAACACAGGAGACAAAGGACATCCTTGACGCACTCCAGATTTAAGACAAAATTCCTTAGTCAATAAACCATTAACCTGGACTGGACTCACAATATCACTATACAAACATTTAAACCATCCAATAATCTTACCAGAAAAACCTAAACGTTCTAAAACATGAAACATAAAATCATGCACTACCCTATCATATGCTTTTTCAAAATCCACAATAGCAACAGCAACAGACCTCATCCTCTCCCTCACATACCACAGTACATCACGTAGTAACAACAAACTTTCAGAAATCTGACGCCCAGGAACAGCACACACTTGCTCTTCACCCACAACCTTACCAATCACTCCACGCATTCTATTTGCCAACACCTTTGCAATAACCTTATAGTCAACATTCAACAACGTAATCGGCCTCCAATTCCTCAAATCTCTCTTATCACCCTTTTTAAATAACAAAACAGTCAAACCTTTCCTCAATGAAATAGGCAAAACATTCATTCTAAAAACACACTTACAAACATCCAACATATCCACCCCAATCAAATTCCAAAAACAAGTATAAAATTCAACAGGCAAACCATCACAACCAGGTACCTTCCCATTCTTAAAACTCCTAACAACCTCTGCAATCTCATCCAAACTTAGATCCCTTTCTAACAAATCATTATCATATTTTTCCAACTTTAACCCCAATGTTTTCCAACAACTCCTTTTCCAATAAAACATCTCTTGTTTTTTCTTTATACAGCGCACTGTAAAACTCATGAACTTCACGCAAAACACCATCCGTACCATTAACTTCACACTCAACCTTATCAAAAACACTAACAAAACCAGTCTTTCCTTCAAAAGCTTTCTTAAAAAAATATTTACTACAAGACTCATCCTTTTCCATTTTCTCCAATCTTGCCATAAAAACAATTTTCTTTCCTTTTTCATGCATACACTTTTTAATTATCTTTCTTGCTTCAGCAATTTCCTCATGCACATCAATACCACAATTTCTCAATTCATACAAATACAACAACCTCAGATACCATTTACCATACAACTCCCTTTCCATTCTAGCTTTCTCACAGCCTTTCTTAATAAAAAACCTCTTTATTTCAACATTCAACCATTCCCACCACATAAGCACATTACTAAAATCACATTTTCTTTCACGCTACCTTTCATACATCCAAACAAACTGACGCTTAAACTTCTCATCTTCTAACAAATCCACATTCAGTTTCCAAACACCCTTACCATACTTGATCTTCAAATCACAATTCACCTTACACAGCAAAAGGGTATGATCCGTAAAGGGCATCCGCTTTAAAGAAAAATCATCAACACATAAAAATTTGGATAAAAAACAAAAATCAATTCGAGATTTTATCCCACCACTATCACTAAAGAAAGTAAAACCCTCCCCTGAAAAAGAAACAGACCCGAAGGCATCCTTCAAACCGAAAGATTTAAGCAAATCAAGTAAGAACTTCCCTGAGCTATCCACCCTACAATCACTCCCACCCTCTCTGTCCCCATTCTTAATAATACAATTAAAATCCCCAACCAAAAAAGTTGGCTCTCGACCTGGCAGAAAAAACTTTAAAGTTTCAAAATTAAGCAAACGTTCTACCCTATTTGGAGAAGCATATACATTGAACAAACGAAAAACAGTCCCACAAAAACTAAAACTAACCAAAAGTACCCGACCTGGGACAATATGAACTACATTAAGGATAGAAAAACTAAACCCCTTAAACAAAACTCCCACCCCCCCATTCCTATCAGAAGAACAAGACCATACTTTAGGACCATATTCCCAGTCAGCACATTTAGGATGTTCAGAGAGACCACATTCCTGCAAACAAAAAAATATTAGCAGAACATACAGATAATAATTTAAAAATTGCAGCTCTCCTTGCTATAGTTGTCATACACCTGACATTAAGGGAAGAAATGGTCAGAAACATCACAAAAATAAATTAAAGAAAAACAAAAAAAGAAATAACATCAGGACTTCTTCTTTCCTCTCTTTTTCTTAGGACTCAAAGGAGATCCTTTAAATCTGCCTCTGTGACATTCCGACCTCCTAGGCTCCCCCTTGCCAGCCTCATAACCAGTAACTTCAGCAAGTTGGTTCACATCTCTTTTATCTAGATAACCAACAGAAGAGGCATCAGAAAAGTCACCTATACACTGGCTTGAGTCAGAAGGAACATCTTTAGTAGAGACAGAAGGAAGCTCTGAAATTAAAGAGTCAGCATCACTTGTAGTATCTGGATCTGCACCCTTAATTACTGGAAGATTCAAATCAGGACTCTCCCACCCATCAGAATCTGCATCTATTTTTCGCTTGGAGGAGAATTTTTTCCCTTCAGTGTCCATATCCTCCTCAGAACTAGAGGACACAACAGCAGACCAATCAATGTTCTCCCCTTCACCAAGAACAGCATCAGGAGCAGCATCACAAGATGACTCAGTGAAGGAAAAATTCTCTGTCCCAGGAACAGCAACAGTATCATCCACAGAATTGGGCAACAGGGCTTCAAGAACATCTGAAGCAGCTATCACATTAGATGTAGCAAGATCCACTTTCTGAAGATGAGATTGGGCTTCCTCCACCTTCTCAGCCACAGGAACCACCACAGGAGCATCAGAAACCTCTCCGACAGGGACCCCAAATGCAGATTTCTTGCACAAAAGAGGTAATATAGAGTTCAATGCCTCATCAGAGACCTCCTCCTCATTCACAGATGGTTCAACTGCAACTGAAGATGTTTTTTTTGCAACATCAGAATAGGAAGGCTTCACTCTATCAAGCCCCTGCAACATCATCAAAGGACACATCCTGCACAGATGACTTGAAGAATCACACAGGTCACAGGTCCGGCGTTTACTACAGTGGGCAACAAGATGATCCTCCTCACTGCAATTTCAACATCTGGCACCTGGGCAATTTTCAGCAATGTGACCAAACAGGTTGCAACTACGGCAAAAAAGAGGCATGTCATCATAGTATAGGAAACCTCTATTTCCACCAATGGCGAAAGTCTGTGGAGGGTGTTTCTTTCCACCAATACCTAATTCATCAGGCACAAACCGCACCCAGAACCTGCGCTTTCCATTGAAAGTCCCAAACTGATTCTTCAGCTTGCTACCTCCTTGAACATCATCAAAGTAGCGACAAAGAAACAGACGAATTTCCACATCAGTGACGCAAGGGTTGTACATATGTACTGTCACCGGGATTCTTCTCTCCCTCTGCACACAGGCAACAAATTTCATGCCAACCAACTCTGGAGCAGCAGCCATATCAATAGTCCGTTGATAGCAGGTCTGTAAATAATGCTCATCGGTGAAAGCCACATCAAAAATCCCTCTTGAAGGGAAAGACTGAACACAATGCAAACTTGCTCTTGGCATCTTCAAAACACCCTCCAAAACCACCTGCTGGACATGAGCCAAACCAATCTTCTCTCGAAAGTCCTCAGAAATCAACACCAGAAGTGTATGGGGAACATTTGGCACATTGGTAGCCATATTTGCCCTATTGCCTCTTTAGGCTGGATTTCAGAGCGCCCCCACAAAAGCAGCATGTGGCTGAAGTCCAGGGACGATGCCACAAGGCCAAGGGGACGGCCCTACTACCCAGTTGCTCTACGCCTAAGGAGTAGCCACCCCCCCAATAGCAGCAGGAGCCCAAACCCCAAAGGGAAAGGACCCCAGGCCGGAGGAGTAGGTCTCCAGGCAGCAAACCAAGACCAAGACCAAGCACAGAAAACTGCACTTGATCCAAGCCAAAGGCCCGAGAAGCAACCTCAGCTGATCATTTCGGCCTATTGTGGGCCTCGTCAGTGAGGTGCAGCTATGTCCCTCTAGGCACACTGAGCAACGGGTCAACGTCTGAATTCCTGCATCACACTTAGGGAGACTTCCATAAGTGTCGTAATTTGCATAAATAAAAAGAGAGAAGCACTCAAACTGGGAATGAACAATAGCATAGTAGCTTGTTCTGTGGCTAGTTACCACCCAAGAAGCAGCCTCTTTTTGCTCAACATGTGCCTTTCACAGAGAAGAACTTTCCTAAAGCATATCAGTCTGATCCTGACTTCACAGTACAGTCCAGCCCCCAAAAAACAGGCAATCCCTCTCTGAACGAGAGAAACAGCAGAACCCCAGATGTACGTTTTGGCCTATTGTGGGCCTCATCAGTGAGGTGCAGCCATATTTCCCCTAGGCACACTGAGCAACGGGTCCACGTCTGGATTCCCGCATCACACATAGGGAGACTACCCTAAGTGTCATAATTTGCATAAATAAAAAGAGAGAAGCACTCAAACTGGGAATGAACAATAGCATTATAGCTTGTTTTTGTGGCTAGTTACTACCCAAGAAGTAGCCTCTTTTTGCTCAACATGTGTCTTTCACAGAGAAGAACTTTCCTGAAGCATATCAGTCTGATCCTGACTTCACAGCACAGCACAGTCCAGCCCCGAAATACCAGGCAATCCCTCTCAGAACGAGAGAAACAGCAAAACCCCAGACGTACGTTTTGGCGTATTGTGGGCCTCGTCAGTGAAGTGCAGCCATATCCCTTTAGGCACACTGAGTAATGGGTCCACGTCTGGATTCCCACATCACACTTAGGGAGACTTCCCTAAGTGTCATAATTTTCACAAATAAAAAGTGAGAAGCGCTCAACCTGGGAACGAACAATAGCATAATAGCTTGTTCTGTGGTTAGTTACCACCCAAGAAGCAGCCTCTTTTTGCTCAACATGTGCCTTTCACAGAGAAGAACTTTCCTGAAGCATATCAGTCTGATCCTGACTTCACAGCACAGTCCAGCCCAGAAATACCAGGCAATCCCTCTCTGAACAAGAGAAACAGCAAACCCCCAGACGTATGTTTCGGCCTATTGTGGGCCTTGTCAGTGAGGTGCAGCCATATCCCTCTAGGCACACTGAACAACGGGTCCACGTCTGGATTCCCGCATCACACTTAGGGAGACTTCCCTAAGTGTCATAATTTGCATAAATAAAAAGAGAGAAGCACTCAAACTGGGAATGAACAATAGCATTATAGCTTGTTCTGTGGCAAGTTACCACCCAAGAAGCAGCCTATTTTTGCTCAACATGTGCCTTTCACAGAGAAGAACTTTCCTGAAGCATATCAGTCTGATCCTGACTTCACAACACAGTCCAGCCCCGAAATACCAGGCAATCCCTCTATGAACGAGAGAAACAGCAAAACCCCAGACGTACGTTTTGGCCTATTGTGGGCCTCGTCAGTGAGGTGCAGCCATATCCCTTTAGGCACACTGAGTAACGGGTCCACGTCTGGATTCCCACATCACACTTAGGAAGACTTCCCTAAGTTTCATAATTTGCGTAAATAAAAAGAGAGAAGTGCTCAACCTGGGAACGAACAATAGCATAATAGCTTGTTCTGTGGCTAGTTACCACCCAAGAAGCAGCCTCTTTTTGCTCAACATGTGCCTTTCACAAAGAAGAACTTTCCTGAAGCATATCAGTCTGATCCTGACTTCACAGTACAGTCCAGCCCCGAAATACCAGGCAATCCCTCTCTGAACGAGAGAAACAGCAAAGTGAAGAATAGTCTACGTGGAACTTTTTTCTACATGAACTTTTCTTTATTTATTATGTATTGCTAGTGTTTGTAGTACTGTTATGTGTAATTTGAGTGATGTTTAGTTTGGCCACTCTATCCATTGAAAATATAGGGCGCACTAAAGAGACGTCAGCCGCACTAAAAATTCTATGGTAATTCTATTTTACCATTCACTTGTAATACCATATTGTGTGCTATTCTTAAAGCAGACTGCAATATTGATATTACTACCAGCACCATTAATAGCACTCCACTTGTAATCTGGGCCTAATTTTGGATGAGTTGGTTGATGGGAGGGTGGCAGGAATAATTTGTATGTTAATGAGACAAAGGGATATACATTGGAAACTGAGCATCTGTTCTTTGCAGGAGAAATAGTTTCTGTGTAAGGGCAATTTTCATTTTGCAAGACACAGGGATAGAAAGTAAGTTTTGAATATTATTTAAGAGCCAACAAGAGTGGAAATAGTTGTAGCTGCAGGTTATTATACACACAATTTTCTACAATATATGTTTTAATTTCTTGTAAATGTTATGTGTTAAAATATATAAAATATAAAAATGACATTATAAATTTTTAAAAAAAACTGTTTCTTCAGTAGCATTCTTTTATTCATCTGTTCTATTTTCTAGGGTCTTTATTTCATCAGCAACCAGAAAATATCTATTGGTTCAGTCCTACAATAATGTATATTTGAAAATGACATTAACAGTTCCCATATGGCCTTCAATAATTATTTTTTTATGATTTGGGACTCTTTAGTGATGCTTTCAATGGTTCTAAAATGCATTACAGGCTAGAAACATTTGTTATAATAACTACTTACCAGAAATAGTTATGTTTAATATATGTTTGTTTCAGTACAAGATTATTCCACCTTCACTTCACTAAACAATATTGAATTTTCAAAAGCATCCACTACTTGAATGTCTACTTCTTGAATGATCATCCAGTTGCTTATATATAATACATAACTGATTTGATTATTTTTAATAAGTTATTACTTAAGGGGATTCTCTATGTAGTATATAGTTATTTTAGGTATTGAGAAGCTTTTCAAGTGTGTAGAAGCTGGGCATCCCAATGATCAGTGTTTAATGTGATTCTATGTTTTGCCTCCCGATTCACTTCCACTATTGCCTCTGCATTTAAAGCATTGGTATGAAGCAGCTAAAATTTCTAAGGCTATCTGTAAAAAAATATTTTTTTTAACGAATCTTCTTATTTTATTTGAAACATAGGAGCAGTAGACATGGCATTCATCACATTGTAATACCTATATTATTTTTGGATTGCTTGAGCAATGAGGCATGCTAGGTGTAGTATCAGGAATTTGAAAGTACTCCAGTTGGTGAAAGCTTTCTACTTTTCCCTCCTTTTAAAATTTACAGGACCAGTGAGCTATTGATGGTAATCATTGGAAGCGCTGACACCAAATATAAATCACAAATCATAGTACTTTGCTTTCATACACAGTTAGTGTGGACAAGATGCTATTCTAATAGCTTACATAAAAAATAATTGAGAAATATTGCAGCATGACAGTATTTAATTACAAAGTAGGTACAACATTCCAAACTATTATAGATTTTTGATGAACAAATCCAATCCAATCTATTGCTAATTTGTTTTTGGATAGTTTTCAACAAAAAAGGGTACTTTTTGTTTCAATGCAATCAGAATTGTGGGTTTTGTCTGTTTCTTGGTGCTGAGAAAACCTTATTTTTAATACTGAGCCTAAAAAGGGACTTGATGAAGTCCTGAACTGGCCTTTTTGAGATATTTGCAAGTATTTGCAAGATAATTTGGAATAATTCTATTATGCTTAACATATGCAATACACTCTGACACAACCACATATGACAATTGATTGAATATTTGTTAATTCCCCTTCTATTAAAACATCGCTGCCAAAAATCTTCTGTACTGTTGGCAACCTCTACCGTTCCTCCATGGTGCTATGTAGATTGATAGTTAACCTTGCTGTTTTGTTTTATCAATGATAATTATTGTCTTTACAAAATAAACCCTGCTTTTTTTACCCACACAGAACATTCCTTTTGTACTCAAGGAACAGCAAAAGTTCTGTCATCTGTTATCTGTTAATGTGATGATCTCTAACACCAGTCATCCTCTGCTGCTCCTCTTTGCCTATCCCTATGCTGCATTCCATTAACCTCCAGAATCCAATTCAGAATTTTAACCAATATATACAACAATCTCTACAAGCTGAGCCCTCTCATATCTCATGTATAAATACCACCCTAGTTACATATCTGTATCTACCTTACTCTTCAACTCTATCACAGCTACCTCCCAATCCTGCTTACAGTACTCTTTTCAAGTTCCACCCGTTTTTTTAATAATATTATAATATTTCTTTTAGAAATATATAATGCTAGTAATGAGGTTATTCAAGATGGAAAATGAAAGTGTACGTATATATGTCACAATTTTTTTTACGACAGCCATCTATGTAAATAAATGAGGTGTCAGAGGGGCCAAAATTTAATTGAAGGTTTTCACCTATCATTTATTCATTTTACAGTTTATAGCTTAATTAGCTCTTTCCTCCAACATCATCCTTTCTCAAGGTAATTCAATAAAATGTATATAAAAGACGCAGCGTGTGTAAAGACGTATAAGCTTTGTAAATATGAATGATGCCAGATATGCTAGAGAGATGATAATACATCAGACAATGTCACAATGATTGATCCAACAATTGAAAAATGCAAAATATCTTATACAGATCACATATTCTCATAATGCAATATCATAAATTTGACTTGCATTAGTGAAAGCTATGTGTCATAAATATGCTGTTAAATTTTAAACTTGTAACTGAATCAAATTATAGAGACACAGACAACTGATATTGGAAAACACTTAGCAAGTTAATATATCAAACTTAGACTATATCTGCCTAGATTTTCAACAGAATAGTAATAGTATATTATTCATAGAATTTGTTAAAATTAGAATACGTTAATAATATGACACTGGTGCTTGGATACAGCGATCAAAACTGTAAGTATATAACAACTGAAGACATAAGTAATAGAGAAAGTGTTTGGTTAATATCCTTTAAGGTTTCTCATAACCTAGTCATAGGGTAAGCCTGATATTTCCAATGAATGTACTCATCGGTAAAACTTAAAAAAAAATCATAATAAAATGCATTTAATCCCCATAACTAGTTTTGGGAATTGTTAAGACTTTTAAATTAAGTTTAAATTATATTTAAACATAAAAGATCATTTTCTTCTATGTGAAGAAGATTGGAATTTAAAATAAGCATAACTACCTTCAGGTAAAGTGCAGTTAGTCTAATGCATGATGGGATAGCAAGAGTACAATCAGGGTTAGGGTTTTCCTGCATTGTGTATAGCTAACTTTTTACTTTTAATACACAGGAGAAAAAAGAAAAAAAAAACAATAGTGCACCACTTGTAATCTCGCCAATAGGCTACAAAGTCTGCCTGGGTTTAGCTGTATAAATCCTATTTCTTGCATGCAACTATGGGCCAAATTACAAGTGGGGCACTAATGATAGCATGGGATGCGGTAAACAATTTTGCTGGACCAAGGTAACATTAGCCAGCATCTTGATATTACAAGTCCGTGGTGAATCCCATTTACCAGAAAAGGGCTAGGGCTGCCAATATCACTCTAGCGCAACCTATACTTTCAATGGACATAGCAACCACACTAAATAATGCTCCTGTTAAAAGCTGGAAGTTATAGGTTGCACTTGTGCGCAAGCTGAAACTGTGCTAGAATTTTTAGCATGACTTGAGAACTGAACTAAAATGTAAAGGATTATTTTTTTCACAAAACACATCAAGTTTTTACCGAGTATGCATACCAGTCAACCAAGATGATTGAGGGTGTCATGTACGACATTAGAGTATTTGCTGTAAATTCCATTGGAATTTCTCAACAAGCCAATACTTCCAAACCTTTCATGCCAATTGCTCCCACTAGTCAGACTTTGCACCTGACTGTAGAGGATGTCACTGACACTATCTGCACCCTTAAGTGGAGACCACAAGATCGTATTGGAGCTGGGGGAATTGATAGATATCTAATAGAGTACGCCAAAGAGGGCTTGATGAATGGATTGAAGCCAACAAAGAACTGGTAGAGTGATGTGATTACATTGTAAAGGACCTTCCTACTGGAGAAAAGATCTCCTTTCGGGTTTGTTCTGTGAATATTGCTGGGAAGAGTGAGCCAGCTATCATGAGTCAGCCAGTAACTATCCGGGAAATTGTGGCAGCAGCCCAAGATTCGCTTACCTCGGCAGCTGCGACAAACCTACATTAAAAAAAGTAGGAGAGCAGGGGAACCTAGTTATCCCCTTCCAGGGAAAACCAGGACCAAAGGAGGGAAAGGCACTTGACCCCAAGCAAGTTAGTATCAGAACTTCAGAGGTGGATACAATCCTCTTCAAAAGGTCTGCAGAGAGAGGCCATTCAGGAAAGTATAAGCTCTCTGTTGAGATTGAAAATATGAAAGATGTAGCAACAATAAACATTCACATTGTAGAAAAACCTGGTCACGCTCACCTTGTGACTGTGAAAGAGGTTTGGGGCTTTAATGCACTCGTGGAATGGCAGACACCTAAAGACAGTGGCAACAGTGATATCACTGGCTACACAATCCAAAAAGCAGACAAGAAAACAATGGAATGGTTCACAGTTTATGAACATCGTCTCACATGCTGCACTATCTCTGACTTTATCATGGGTAATGAATACTATTTTAAAGTTTATAGTGAGAACATCTGTGGCCTCAGTGAGAATCCTGGTGTATCCAAGAACACAGTCTATATTCAGAAAGCAGGCTTAGTATATAAACCTTTGGATTACAAAGAATGTGACACAAGCGAGGCTCCAAAATTCCTTACTCCTCTACTAGACCTCACTGTTGTGGCTGGATATAGTACAGCCTTGAATTGTGCTGTGAGAGGCCACCCAAATCCTAAAGTTATCTGGTTGAAAAATAAAATGTGAATTAGAGATGATCCTAAATTCCTAATGAAGCATAACCAAGGGGTCCTCACTCTGAATATCCACAAACCTAGTCATTTTGGTGCTGGTTCCTACACTTGTAAGGCCATCAATGATTTAGGAGAAGCTGAGGTGGACTGCAGATTGAATGTCAGAGTCCCTGTCTAATCACATTTGAATTCACTTAGATAAAAAGGTGACAGATTTGGATGAGTTTTGCAATGGCTGTTATCACCATAGCTGCAAATAAAACAATGAGAAGTCATCTTCCAGTTCATTATATTACTTCATCTGTGCTTGTTTTGTTGATCTTTAATTTTGTGTAAATTTGGACTGGGCGCAGAAACACGTTTTTGTGATGTAAGACAAACTAATGTGAAAATTAGCTGCTAGCCGTTTTTAATTTTACACATGTCACAGTGTAGCTAAGTACCTTTGTGCAGTTTCTCCTCATTTTTGAACGTTTATTCAATCTTCTTGGCTATAGCTGGTAAGTTAATAAACTCAGCTAATATGTTTTATGCAAAAAAGAAACAAAAAAACATTTTTAAGTAAAGCATTACACAAATATATACACATTTTAATAAAAATATATAATTTCAGAATGGTTAAAATGTATTAAAAAGAATAAAATTGTATATTATATATAGCAAAGAATTTGAGGGTTCTTTTACTCTTGCTTTTTTCTACTTCATGTGTATTTATGTTTATATATGTTTTAAAATGTACATGCACACATACTTACATATACAGATATAAAAATATGTCTGCTCATATATACACATGAAAATATTTAACAGGTACTATGCGATATGCAATATCAAGACAGACCTCAATAGAGAATATGAAAAAAACAGTAATAATGTATAACATCACCACACTGTGATAGTGATTGCTGCAATGATTTAGTAAATCCGAAAGGTCTAACAGTCCCAGTTACATATCCTGCAGCAAGTCTCTAATATTGAGGTCAAGCCCCAATTAGTAGGTTAAAGTACAGTACTTATCTTGATCACCCAAAGTTGGTGCCCAAATGCCTTAATGGCGTAGTATAGTATACTTATTTAGCCAGTCACTTGCAACTCCCCTTCCTCATCTGATACAACCTGCTATAGTTGACAACCTCCGTAGGCGATCCTGGTCTAGCAATAAGGCCCTCCATTCACAGCTGCAGGAAATGTCCTCAAGCAGGATGGGAATCCTTCCGTCAAAGTGGGCGTGTCGCCCCTCTCCTTGACTCTCAGATATGATGTGTGTACCTCTCCGCCTATGATATGCTCCAGATGCGGGGATTGGCAAAAAGGTAATGGCTAGCAGCACCAATCAATATTGGGCAGGGCTTAGGACTTGAGAAGTGCAAATAGCGGAATTCCCAACCCCATAAACATAGGATGAATCCAAAGAAACAGCAAACAAAACTCTCCTTTTAGTAACAAAATTACACTGCTAGGAAATGCCAACTATTAAAAGAGTCGGTGCTAACAGAGACACAAGAACTTACAGGAACTAGAACAATTTTTAAAACAATTCTTGGATTCAAATAATAACTTGAAATAAAAAGCATGTGATAATTACAGGAATATCAATTATTCACTAGTGCTACCTTTTCTCACCACCCTATTGTCTCCACCTTCTAACCTTCCGCTTCACACTACTACAGGCTTTCCGTATAAAATTACTCTTTTTTACAACTCTCTCAATTTTTTTAAAATCCCTCATGCTAAAGTATCCCCATTCCTTACTATTTACTCACCTGCTCTATAACAAGTTTGAAGCTACTTACCCTTGGAGACTCAATTCAGAGAAGGGCAAATGCAGGAGGCACGGAAACATCAGGCATCAGAGCAACTAAACAAGGTGGGTATCTGATTACATTACATAAACATTAAAATACACCTCCAAGGGAGAAGGACAAACATGGTTTAGAGTCCCTTGGAACCATCGGCTAGTAGTTCTCTGAGGATTTGGCATTGGCGGATGATTACTGTAGTGTTTGTAAATCCAGGTGGTTTAGAAATATATCTGACATAGAGTCCATTTATATAGCAACTAATTCACACACCTGGTTGCCATCTCTGACAACACTGTTCCCACACCTGACATATATTATTATTATCGGTTATTTGTAGAGCGCCAACAGATTCCGCAGCGCTAATATATATATACTATGCCTAATATTTAGAAGTTAGACCAAATATATTTCACAGAAAAGAGTTGCATGATTACTTTATAATAAAATTATGAAAACACTGTGATATTTTTCATAGCCTTTAATATATTCAGGAGGTCTTCTGTTTTATCTGGGGAGGTATTTTCTATTAGTACCTGAGAACTGATTATGTGCTATGTTTTCTTCCCCCTCACTGCTCTCTGTGTTATTATCCATGTTATCGTGTTCTTGGAATAATTTTGGTATATCAAAGTCATTATCTTCTGCATCAGATAATGCATTGTGTAGTTTCTTTAAGAAAGAAGAATTCCAAGTAATGGTACGTCCATTTCTTACTGCAGTGATCATTGATCCTTGAATTCTTGTAACTGTATATGGGACCACACCATATAAAGTATCCAACTACTTTCATCTATCTTGCCGACACAGAACTCTCCAACAGCAATGGTAGTATTTATCTGCGTAGTCTTTCATCTTGGGTTTTGCATGGCTATCTTTTTGTATGAAGTCCTTTTTGAGCGTCTATGTTAGTGAATCATTTATATCCAGAGTTTTGATCTGAAGTTTACGATTGAATAACAGTCTACAGGTGATCTAAAAGTAGTGCAGTAGTTGATTGATCGACTCTCAGAAAAGAGTATACATTTTGTTTACATGGTCTACCTTGCGCTGTTATTGCCCTTAGAAATTTTCCCATAAAATGCATGAATCTTTCAGCTTCTACATGAGCTTGTGGCAACAAAGGTGCAATGCACCCATGCTTAAATCCAAGTTATGAAGCAAATTTATTAAACTGTCTATTGTTAAATGGGTGACCATTATCTGTTTTAACAAGTTTAAGAATTCCCAACAAAGAGAAAACTTTGTCTAAAACAGGAATAGCAGTAACTGAGGATGTCGAGCTGATAACGTCTTCTACTGGGTATTTTGAATATTCATCTATAACCACCATCAAGTGGTCTCCAGTAGGTAATGGGCCATAAAAATGAATACTCACATTACACCATGATGTTTCAGGCAATACAGACATGTTTAAAGGTTCTTTATATGCTCCTGGAGTTGTGGCTTGACACATAATACATCTTCTCCCCAACTTTTCTGCTTGTTGATCTATTGATGGAAACCGAAACCATACTTTTTCTCTAATACAGTTTTCATTTTAGCTATAACTTAGTGACCTTCATGTGCTAAGGATAATACTTGTTGCTGTAAACATGTTGGAATAACTATTTGATTACCTCGTAAGATAATGCTGCTGTCATTCACTCAGGGCTCTTTGCCAAATCTTGCAAATTACTTCATCTCCTTTCCATATAAATTGTCAGAGTCAGCTGTGTACCATTTTCCATTCCAAATTAATACAGCAAGTTTTTGCAGTATAGGGTCAGCTAATGTGGCTTGTTGTATTTACTTCAATACTTTAGATACAGCATGATAAGTAACACAATTAATATATTCTTCTGCAACCATGGAACTTTGAGTATTTGTGAGTGAACCTGCTGATATAGGATGTTGAGATTTACAGTCTATTGGGTACTCCGTACCAGATTTATAAACCACAGTAACATTGTATGGTTGTAGCCTTAAACCCCATCTTTCTATTCTAGCAGGCGGTTTGGATTTTGGATTATTTCAGATCAACTGTAAAGGCTTATGACCTGTTATCACTGTAAATGAGCAACCATATAAATATAAATTAAAGTATTCACAACTCCAAACTATTACCAGAGCTTGACGTTCTATTTGAGAATAAACTTTTTCCACATTATTTAGGAAATGGCTACCATAAGCAATGATTTAATGCTTGTTTTTGTCTCTCTGGGCTAGAATAGTACCTTAACCAATAGGACTAGCATCTACTAAAAGAATAGGTTGTTGTTGAGGGTTAAAATAGGACATTGTGTTGTAACTGGTCAAACTCTGTTTCAATTGTTGAAAAGCTTGCTGTTCAGTATCAGTCCAATACCATGGCACACCTCTCTTTGTTAACTCTCCCAAAGGCGTGGCAATAGAAGAGAAATTAGGGATAAATCAAGAACAGTAATTAACCATACCTAGGAAACTTCGGACTTCACTGGAGTCTGTAGGAGAATTTGAAATCTGAATTGCTTCCACTTTTTTTGGATATGCTTATAAGAAACATCCATAAAATTTTAGATTTAAGGTAAGTCCTTTCTCATGTAGTCCCTAAAAAACTGCAGTGAGATTTTTATCATGGTCCTCTTGAGTAGCTCCAAACAATATCATCGCTGAAGTTCTTATCGCCTGGAAGTTCAGATAATGCTTGCTGTATTGCATTTTTCAGCAGCAGAAGAACCATAAAAACTTGTGTCTCCACAATTATGTGTGTGTTGAGAAAGTAGTTATATATCTGCTTGTTTGATCTAATTCCAGTTGATGATAACCTGATTTTAAATTTTGGGGAGAATCATGGGGTTGGTCCCTACAATTTTTCAATGATTTTTTGTGTTTCAAGTTTCTTGAGTCCAGCATCAACCATTTGCCTTAGATGAAAAGGAATTCTTCTATGTGGTTGTATTACAGGTTTTATATGTGGATTAATATGCAGCTGTACTTGAAAATCTTTCAGTTTGCCAATGCCATCAAACAAAGGAGAATACTGTTGTACTAACTGATCTGCTACAGAACCTGTGTACTTTCTAAGTGAGATTGCATTCATAAGCTTTAGAAATCCCAAACTGGATGACATTTCAAAACTCAGAAAATCATTTTGACCCTTTACAACATAAAACATAGCTGCTGTTTTGTTGTGTTTAAAAGCAGATGTGGCTGCCAATTTACTGATGACATTAAGGGGTTTAGTTTATCCATATGCATACATTTTTTATTATATTCTGTAAAATAAATATATATGCACTCTTGGGAGTTAAGGCAGCAACCCCAGGGTCTTCACGTGCACCAAAGTGAAATCCTCTGTATGCTGTATCTTTTGATACCTGTACTATTGTTTTGGCTCAGCAAACAGTGAGAAACCAGTTGCAATATCCACAAGATGGCTGGGTGTAATGAATATAATATCCCTGTGTTTGACTCTGATGCAGAACTTAGTTCTGTAGGCCCAAGATGGCTAAAATGGATTCAGAGATTTGAAATAATTTGATTGCTTTGGATGTTACTAATACAAACAGAAAACAGGCCTTAAAGCCTAATTTAGCTGGATAAAAAGTGTATGACATTTATGATACATTGTCTGCAACCACTGACACATACAATGATGTTAAAAATAAACTTACAACATATTTTCTTCCTAAAAAGAACACTCAGTATGAAATATACATATTCAGACAGGCAACACAACAGGGTGATGAACCATTTCAAACCAGGTTAGTATACTAGCAAATAATTGTGAGTTTTCTGATGTTTAAAATGAGATCAAAACACAAATAATACAAAGCTGCACTTCTTCAAAACTGCATGCATTGAGACTGAACTATCTTTAAAATACTTGCTTGATTATGGCAGAACCTGATTATGGCAAGCTGCAAGCATACAAAATAGGTCTACTGATGAACAGTTTATTATAAATAGAGTTCAAAAGTACAACCCACAAGAAAGAAACATACCTCATGTGTGTTATGCAGAAACTGTGGTGGTTTCTATACAAATAATGTGACATGTCCAGCAAGGAATAAGCAATGCAGGTCATGTGGAAAATGTAATAATTTTGCAAAGCAATGTAGAACAAAATTGTATCAATAACTTCAATAACATACTGATCCACATAAATCAGAGCAGTGGGACATAAATCTAGTCAGATATCCTTATCAAAAAGAACAATACTCAAACATTTATCAAATATGTATTTGTAGTAAACAACAGGTGTAACCTAACTCAGCCACAAGTTGATTAATTACACTAAAATCTCTGCATTGATTGATTCAGGAACTGATTATTATAGATCCACCGGCGCCCATTTCTTTAAACATATCATTCTCATAGACGACTCCTGGACGTAAAAAGTCTATACACAGTGATAAAATACGAAACTGGAAGAGGTATCATTATAAAAAAATCTCAAGAACAATAAGGTATATATTATATTAGGGGGATTCTAAGTGTGATTTCATTGAAGGTTTGTTAAGATTGGTTCTATATTGGAACTGCTTTCTTTTTCAAGACACCTGGTATGTTCAATTGAAAGGTACGGCTATGGGGTCCAATGTTGCTCCATCATATGCCAATTTATTCATGAATGAATTTGAAGAGCGTGTCGTCTATGAGAATAAAATGTTTAAAGAAATGGGTGCCGTATGGTGGCGCTTTATAAGCGACGTGTTTGGCATATGGTGGGGGGACATTGGATTCCTTAATGATTTTGTAAAAGAACTTAACTCTGCTGTGAGGGGACTAGAATTCTCTATAACCTATAGTGAGAAATCAGTATCTTTTTTGGATACAGTGGTTTACAAGAGGGGACACACTCTTACATTTGATCTCTACACTAAAGGAATTGACAGGAATACCTTGCTACATTGCGATAGTTTTCACCATAAGAAACTAAAATATTCACTGCCTAAGAGTCAGCTACTGAGGGTGAAAAGAATTGTGAGTGAAGAATGTAGAGTCAACAGTAGGCTTGAGGAAATTAAACAGAAATTTGTTAATAGAGGGTAACCTAAGAGCCTGTTAGAACAAAAAATGACAAAAATCACAACAGGGGAAGTGACTAATAAGAACAAGAAAGACACAAAGCGTATGGTGTTTATCACACAGTTTAGTGTTCTTAGACAGAAAATCCAGGGAATAGTTAACAAACATTGGCGCATTCTACGTGATTGCCATACTGATATACCTATATAGTTTAAACATCCTCCTCTGTCAGCACATAGAAGGGTCAAGAATTTGAGAGATCATCTTTTTAGATCTTATATAGTGAAAAAGCAAAAATCAGAGCAGTCTTTGATCGGTAAAAGAGTGACAGGCAGTCACCCCTGTTTTAGCTGCATGAGCTGTAGCTCCAAAGGTGATTCCTTCTACCACCCACATAATAGGGAAAAAATATACTATTAATAATTTCTTTACATGTGAATCAAAATTTGTGGTCTTTTTGATCAAATGCCATTGTTCTATAATATACTTAGGTGACACCACAAGAAAGATAAGGGATATGTTGAGCCAGCACACGTCAAACATCAGGTGTGGCAAACTAAAGGCCCCTCTTTCAGCGCACTTTCTAGATAAGGAACATCAAATCAGCCAGTTAAAATGATAAAGCAAAAAAATTATAAGGCAAAAAGAAATGCAATGGATACATAGATTAGAAACATTTAGACCTAAAGACCTTAATAAAGATTACAATCTAACTGTATTTCTGTAATATGGTATGATTTTTTATTATAAGCCTCCATTAATTAGAATGTATCTTTGCAATGCAGGCCGCAGCTCAGTTTGTGTATACTATGTACATTGTAGAGTATTATAAAGATTAAATATATTTAAGGGTTGACAAATACAAATTATGTGACTGCAGTTACCTCCAATATCCAATAGATGGCAGCAGAGGTTTATGAATGAAGCATTTGGAGTGAAAATGCCTTTATAAGCTGTTTGAAATCACTGCACAATATGTATGATTAAGGGGAGAACCCCGAAACGTCACTGTTCTGTTTTATCTTACCCACAATAAAGTGAACTTTTATATTGGAGTGCTGTGGATCATTGCATCATTGAGCCAAAAACATAATCCTTTTCACCAATATGTAGTGTTTGTAAATTCAGGGGGTTTTGAAATATATTTGGCACAGAGTCGATTTATACAGCAATTAAATCCCACACTTTAATTCCTGGTTCCCCACTCTGACAACACTGTTACCACCCCTGCTTTTTTGCAACAATAATATACATTTCGAAGTCAGAGCAAAAACTAGGAAGAAAACACTATATATTATAACATAATAGCAAACCATAATTACTAACACAGATCAGGAAGGACAGGGGCAAGAGTGACAGCAGCAGAGTTACTAAACTAGGTAGACATCTGGTACACAAACCCTTTAAATACATCTCCAAGGGAGGAGGACAAAAACATGCTTAGAAACCCTTGGACACAGTGGCAAACAGTTTGATATGATTTTTACACCTAACTGATGATGATCACCACATAGTAGATAGGGCAGGAGCAGGAGAGGCAGCAACAGGCATCAGAGTTACTGCACTAGGTAGGCCTCCAGTACTTAAACCTCAAAACGGTTCACTATGATTTGTAACTTTAACTGATGATGACTTAACTAATGATGATGACCATGATGGAGCAGGAGCGGCAGCAGCAGCAGCAAATTCACTGAACTTAATAGGCCTCAGAGTACAAAAAAAACCTAAATATACACCTCCAAGAGATGAGAACAAACAGCTGTTTCCATCAACTACTTGAAAGGCTCCCTTTCAAGCATGTTGAAGGACGCACCATTAACATTTACCTGCTGACCTATGAGACAGGTTCATTTTCTGGACTCCTGTCTGGACTTCCTCTAAGCATGAAACCTCAAAATCCTCTAGGGTTGGTTGAACACATTGTTGTGATGTTGGAGGTAGTACATCACTCGAGCTAACTGCCATCAATACCCTGTCTCCTGTTCTGACAATTGCATGTTGCACTGCTCCTAGTAGGTGGCAACTCTGATAAGGAGATTGTTGTGCTGTTGCGCCTGTCGTGCATGGAATATGGTGGAATCTCTTGCTCCGCCACTATCTTCTCAGGTTCGTAATCAAGTTCATCCTGGTCCAAAGTAAATGCTATAGCAAACATGCAGTGAGTTGCATTAATATCCTCATCACCCAAAACAGAGACTAGGGAAACCTGCTCAATACTTTGATCATCTCCCTGATGGCACAATGAGGTATTTTACATCTCCTGCACCATCTGTCCTGCTCCTATGGATGCTAAGAGACAGACTTTTAGATCGTTATAAACTCACCAGTCTATAAATCATGGAGGTTATCACAAGAGTGGTGGAACTGGCAGAGGTGGAACTGATGGTGGCACTGGGGCAAACAGCGGTGCTGGTGGTTTTTGGAGTATACTGTATAAAGTGCTGACGTGTACATGAAGGCCACTTGGTAACCTCAGACCCCCTACTATTTTTACTATTAGGCTTGGAGCCAAACAATGCAAATTCAGCACCTTCAAATTCAGTTACCCTTACTGTCTGTTGTTTTTTTATGGGTGGGCTTAGATGACTGTGGTGAGTCAGGGTAGCAATAGACCCTGCATATATCCTAATCTTGATAGTATACTAATGACAGCATAGACAACAGACTTGCACTGTGTGCAATATAGCCAGCCAATGAGAAATTATTGTTATTAATTATTGTAGTTATATATTTATTTCTAAAGGAATAATGTAAATACTATAGTGCTGTAGAGAACCTGTTCAATTAGATGAGGTGTGCACCGTACTACTATATCAGTTATACTTATAGTACACTAGTGATAATATTGGCAACAGACGTTCACTGTTTGCAGTATACCCAGCCACTAAGTAATGATTGTTATAAATTATTGTTATTATATATTTTACACCAAAAAAAAAAAGAGGGCCCTCGTGCAAAATGTGTTTTTGTGGACCTGGCAAATCACTAGTAAATAATAGTAAAAATTTAAAACCCTGGGGCAGAAGTTGCTTCCTCTAATGATTAATAGATTAAAACAGTTGGTAACGCAAGATCAAGATAATATTTTTTTAATTAATTAAACTAAAAAGCTTAATTTCAAATTTGAAGTGTTTAATTGTTGCTATTTTTAATTGTATTGTGTTCTTATCATCATTAGTGGTTTTGTACTGAATAATATTTTTACAGGTAGAGGGTCCTTGGTGGTAAGTTTGTGGAACCAAGTTTAGGACCCTTTGTCCTGGAGAATTGGTTATAAATCTATTGTAATGCTTGATAGTGTGTGAATATGATTTCATTTTTATCTGTCTTCAGACTCAGACTAACAAAAAACATTTAGGAGCAACAATAGCCCAACAATGAAGTGGTAGACCATACAAACTCTCAAGGTTGCCCATACTTAAGTGTGTAGCACATACAAATCTCCTTTCATCTGCTGACTCACTCACTACAGAGTTCCAAATTGTCTATGGAAGCAACATCAGCTCAAGAACTGTGAACATTGGGAGCTTATTGAAATGGGTTTCCATGGCGCAGCAGCTATACAAAAGCCTCACATCAACATGAGCAATATCAACTATTGGCTATTGTGGTGTAACACATGACACTAATGGTCTCTGGAGCACTGGAAGGGGCGGATTTAGCAAACCGTCAACCGGCCCAATTGCATCTGTTTCTGTGCGAGCCTTCAGAAACCGGAGTTAAGATGCAGAGGTCTTAAGACAGCTGCTCCTTAACTCATCCACCTGCTCTGAGCAACGGACAGCAATCAACGCAATCAGATACGATTGGGTTGATTGATACCCCCTGCAAACGGAAAATCTGCAGGGGGCGGCATTGCACAAGCAGTTCACCAGAACTGCTTGTGCAATGATAAATGCCAACTGCGTATGCTGTCGGCATCCAGCGATGTCTGTAAGACATGATCCGCTAAGCAAACCATGTCGGACAGACCTTTGTTAAATCGGCCCCAAAATGTGTTCTCTGCTAAAGATAAATCATGCTTCACTATCTGACAGACTGTAAAAATGTGTGTGTCTGCATAGCGCCTACTGTAAAGCTTAATGAAGGGCTGTTTTTCAGGGTTTAAGCTAGGCCCATTTGCTCTAGAAAAGGGTAATTTTAGTGCTAGGAGATGCAAAGAAATTTTAGACTATTGGGTGGTTCCAACTTTGTGATAAGGATGACTGTGTCCCTGAGCAAAAAGTGTGGTCCATGAAAATATGGCTTAACAAATTTAGTATAGAGGAACATGAGAGGTGTCCACAGAGCCCTGACCTCAACCCCACTGAACACCTTTGGAATAAATTGGAATTCCCATTCTAAGCCAGATCTTCTCATCCAACATCAGTGCATGAACTAAAAAATGCTTTTGTTGGCTGAATTGACACAAATTCTCACAGGTACACAAATTTTGTGGGAAGTCTTCACAGATGAATGGCAGTTGTTAGAGCTGCAAAAGTGGGAACTTCATATTAATGCCCATGTATTTCAAATGGAAATTCCAACAAGCTCATACAGGTGTGATTGTCAGTTGTCCCCATCCCTTTGCCTGTAAAGTGCACCTTTTTCTTAAAAAAATGCAGTGTTCTCCATAGAATTTTTATTATTATCAGGTATTTGTAGAGCGCCAACAGATTCCGCAGCCCTGTAAACAGTATACAAGATAACATTTTAAGGGCCCTGCCAAGAATTGCACTGTTGTAGTCGACTCTTATGAAGGTGATATACAAACACCTGGGCTCATAGGCTTACATGATAAGTGGCTCAAGGGGATAGCAATGGAGTTAGGAAAGGTTGGTGTAGGTTGTATGCATCTTTAGCGAGTGCTTAAAGCTTTCAAAACTAGGGGAGAGTCTTGTGGAGCGAGGCAGAGAGTTCCATAAAATGGGAGTCAGTCTGGAGAAGTCTTGTAAACAGGAATATGAGGCAGTAACAAGAGAGGAGGAGAGTAGGAGATTGTGAGCAGAGTGAAGGGGATGGGAGGAATAGTATCTGGAGACAAGGTCTTAGATGTAGGGGGGAGCAGTGCAGTTGAGGGCTTTGTATGTAAGAGTAAAAATTTTGTGTTTAATCCTGGAGGCAAGAGGAAACCAGTGAAGGAATTGGCAGAGAGGTGCAGAAGATGAAGAGTGACATGTAAGGAAGATGAGCCTGGCAGAGACATTCATTATGGATTGTAAAGGAGCTAGGTGGCAGCTAGGGAGACCAGAAAGGATGGATTTGCAGAAGTTGAGCTGGGAAAGGATGAGAGAGTGGATTTTAGTTGTGTCTTCTGCAAGGAAATGTCTAATTTTATAGATGTTTTTTAATTTGGAAGTGGCAGGCTTTAGCCAATGACTGAATGTGAGTGAAAGAAAGATATGAGTCAAGTGTGTAGGGGTAATGTTGGAGTTATCAACAGTTATAGAGAAATGGGGTGGATATTTTGGAAGAAGCTGGGAAATAAGGGATCTCAGTTTTGGAAAGATTTAGCTTAAGGTAGTGAGAGGACATCCAAGATGATAGGTAACGGGGCAGATGATGCCCCAGAGAGGGCTACACTAAAGGTACAGTTAGACAGATAGGAAGAGAACAATTAAAGAGCTGTGTCGCAAGTGCCGAAGGATTTGAGGTTTTGGAGCAAAAGAGTTTGGTTGACAGTTTCAAAGGCTGCAGACAGATCAAGGAGGATAAGCAGAGATAAGTGGCCTTTGGATTTTTCTGTAAGTAGGTCATTGGTAACCTTAACAATTGCTGTCTCTGTAGAGGGATGCGGGTGAAATCTAGATTGCAGTTGGTCAAGCAGGGAGTTTAATGTAAGGTGTCACGGATACCAGACGGCTAAGGCTATCCCCCAACCCCCCCTACAACCTCACCCCTGTTGTTTCTCAGTGGTTTTGGGCTCCTCAGAGCAACCACCATCTCTGGAAGCTGTTTGTTTTCTTTGTGATGGCTTGTTTTTGTGTTCAGAGAAAAGTTGGTGTATGACCAGGAAAACCCTCCTAGGCTGGCCAGGCTCCTGGAACTCCCGGTCGGCCGCCTCACAATGGACACCTGCCTAAACCCTCTCAGGCTGGACAGGCTCCTGGAACTCCCGGTCGGCCACAGGACAGCAGAACACCCGCTAATTTTAACACAGGTCGCTCCAGCAACCATGTGCCCCAGAGCTCCGCTCTTTTTGGGATTAGTAGCCCCTGGGGAGTACAAGGGGTGGTGGAATTGCCGGAGGCGAGCTCCTTTGGGAACTGGGGTTTTTGGACACCCCTAACCCCATAACTTTAACGGACTGTAACTCCGGTCCTGAGTAACGAATCATGCTGATTTTTGGACTGTAAAATCTGGGGACCAAGAGCTGTAAAACACTGGAAGTACCGCTGCTCCACCGGGATCACCCCGAAACCGCCACCCATATGTATTGGGATTATGTGGGACTGTGGCTCCTATGGAGGTGCCGGGCTGTCTGGAGGGGCAGGAATGGTGGGAAAATAGTGGGATTGTCCAGGGTCTTATCAAGATGAGCTGTCTGTATAAAAGAAGTGCATGTTTTCAATAAAATCAGTTCCTGTCTAACCTGAATGCTAGTGTGTCTAGTTATTTGGGTGAGCTCTAGCTAAAATCACTTTCCTGGGCTACATAGCCAGCCTGTTCCAGGCAGAGAAAGGATCATCAAGCAGAGCTACCCAGTCTGGGTAGCTGGAGTCTGCCACAGAGTGGGACCCTGGGTACTGATGCTGTCGGGCATCAGGGGTGGCTACAGGCTGTGGTCACTTGCCAGCTACATAGCTTCAGTCGGCAGGGAAGAAGCAGGACCCGTTTGGCGGAGCTACCCAGTCGGGGTAGCCGGGGGTATCCGTCACATAAGGAAATCGATAGACATGCATATACTAGCTTTTCAAGACACTTTGAGGCAAAAGGGAGTAGGGAAATAGGTCAGTAGTTGGATGGGGAGGTTGGATCGAGAGAAGGTTTTTTGAGGGTAGGTGTGACCAGTGTGTGTTTTAGAGATGAGGGGAAAATACCAGTGCTGAGGCAGAGGTTGAAGATGTGTGTGAGTATAGGGGTAAGGGTAGAAGAGAGTGTGGGAAGTAGCTGTGAGGGAATGGGGTAGAGGGGACAGGTAGTGAGGTGAGAGGACAGTATAAGGGCAGAAACTTCTTCCTCAGTAACAGGGACAAAAGAGCTCAATTTATGGCTATGTGGGTTTTGGATGAGTGTGAGCTTTTCAGGGGGTGGGAGACTGGTATTATGTTGAGAGCTGATTTAATTCTGATGGATTACATTTTTCAGAAGGAGCGAGAGTTGTAGGGAGGGATGTGATGTTACAAGTGAGGAGATGATGGTCGGAAAGATGAAAAGGGGAGTTTGTGAAATTTGAGATAGTGCATCGATAGCTGAAAATCAGATCAAGGGAGTGATCATCTTTGTGAGTTGGAGAGTCCATTGTGACAGGTCAAAAGAGGAACTGAGTTGCAGAAGTTGTTTTGCAGAGGAGGAAAGGAAATAAGGTAGCCAGGCAGCAAAGTGATCTAGAAATTGAATTGAGGAGCCAGGGGGATGGTATATGACTGCATTGTGTATAGAGAGGAAAGAGAATAATCGAATCTTGTGTGTTTCGGATGAAGAAAATGTGAGGGAAGTGAAGGGCTGTATTTGTTGAAAGGTGCAATGAGAGGAAAGTGAAATACTAACACCACCTCCTTGCCTATTATCAGACCTAGGAATGTGGCTAAAGTGGAGACCCCCATGTGAAAGTGCAGCAAAGAATGATGTGTCTGAAAAGAGAGATAGGTTTCTGTGAGAGCCAGAAGGTTGAGAGAGTGGGAGATAAAGAGGTCATGGATAGAAGTGAGATTGTTGCATACAGAGCAAGAGTTCCAGAATGCACAAGGGAAGGGGGTGGTGGCTTTAGATGCAAGAGGAATGAGATTAAGTTTACCAGAGTTTTCTTTTGAGGTCTATTGATATGCACACATGGATGTTCAAGTCTAGGAAGTTGTGGGAGACCAGCATTAGGGGAGATGTCACCAGCAGCTAGTATGAGCAAGAGGGAGAGTGACATGAGATGAGATACAGATTTGCAGTAATGAGACATGGGATGAGGTACAAGGGAGAGAGAGAGTATTTAGGTATGTGTGAAGTTCATGAATATAAAAGTAAGTTGAGGTTAAGAGAGATGGGCTAATGGACAGTGCACGTGGTGAGGGGGAAGGAGTAATTGAATAAAGTAGTTTGCTATATAGACAAAAGGTAGCAAAAAGGAATATGAAGATATTGAGCATTATTACAAACTAAGCAAACAGTGCATAAAACACAGTATTACAACTGAACTTGCCTTGTTCCTTGTCCAATCCTTGTTCAATTCTTCTATAATTATTTTGGCAAATTCTTAGTGCCTCACTTATAAATGCTCACTTGAGGGATGTGAACAGATGATGTTACAATACTGCTATCTAAACCTGCAATGCTAACCCAAACAATTCTACCCCATATAAATAAATTAGTTAAAGGCACAGTACACTGTAAAATTGTTTTAATATTAATGTATTTTCATTGACTTGTTATACCAGCTGCAGGGTATAAAATGTATGAGAAATGCATTTTCAGGTTTATTTCTGTATATGAAGTAGCTGGTTTTGTGCTTTTAAACCACAGCCCATTACAATGGGTTGAGCTTCAGGTAATATCAGATCTCATTATGTTATCACTTTGAGTACACACACTTGCTTCCTTATCTTATATTTGTCTGGAAAACTAAAGCTCAATACATAGAGAGAACAATGGAAAATTATTATTTTATTACTCAACTATCCTGCACCCACTGTGAGTGTAATTTCTTCTTCTGGCTGTGTTTACTTAGGCTATTTAATAGCTGAGACTCCAGTATCAAAACTTTCAGAATAGGTTGGGAAACCACAAGATAAATCAGCTATTTCAAAGGCCAAAATAGGGGTAAAGGAGCTTCTTGTAAACAATTTAATACACCCCAAAAGGTAAAATGGATCATTTGCAACAATATTAATGGGAGAACATTTTTGGGTGAACTGTCCCTTTAATGACATGATCAAAGACAGTCAAAGGCCAATTGGGAAAGTTTGATTCAGGGTGAGATAAGTTAAAATAACAGCCAATAGAATAGAAGTCTTAGCTAACTTTTTGGCTAACCTGCAAGACTTAAATCCATCATGTCTGTCGTCATGAATTTAAAAAAAAAATATTAGCTAGACACAACCTGACTTCTTAGAGAAAATATTGTACCTTTTTCTGTCTTTTCATTTTTGGAGTGAACATATATTATTGGTACAATTAAAACAAAATAGTTAAATAAAACAGTTTAAGACAGTTTACCACTATAGAAATACTGATTGCAAACTCA
Organism: Bombina bombina; assembly: GCF_027579735.1. NCBI lineage: Eukaryota > Metazoa > Chordata > Amphibia > Anura > Bombinatoridae > Bombina > Bombina bombina. Next base: position 660,886,897 of record NC_069503.1, on the reverse strand, counting down.
GTATTTGATTCCCCTGTCTTTATAGTAGTATTATTCATACTTATTAGGAGTATAATTTCAATATATACAGAAATTCCATTCCCCTCCAATAAATAAAATGCAAAGACCTGCATAAACATGCTTAGTATTTAGATAATTGAGATTGAATGTTGGATAATCCAATATTTGTGTCTGGTGCAACAAGAATGTATATATTGAAAAATTAAACTTTCTATTTTAGTATAATGATAGATCATGCCTAATGTTCTGTCTTATTAACCTTTAGATTAAAAATGTGCTTGTGTTGTTTTGCATATGAAAGTATCATCGTTTATAATTATTTGTTATTTGTTTTCTGAAACAATTAATCTGGTAAGAAAATCCATTATCAAATTATTATCTATTTTAACTGCACTACCTAATAGAATTTCTTGGTTTTTAAGACAATTAAATAATGTTGTCAATAGATAATTAGTAATTTATTTCTCATTAACTGCAGAGTTTATGTAGAAATTCATTAAAGAAAGTCAACTTGTAAAAGCAACAACACTATGGCCTAGATTTAGAGTTTGGCGGTAGCCGTCAAAACCAGCGTTAGAGGCTCCTAACGCTGCTTTTTACCGCCCGCTGGTATTTGGAGTCAGTCATTAAAGGGTCTAACGCTCACTTTCCAGCCGCAACTTTTCCATACCGCAGATCCCCCTACGCCAATTGCGTATCCTATCTTTTCAATGGGATCTTTTTAACGCCGGTATTTAGAGTCTTGGCTGAAGTGAGCGTTAGAAATCTAACGACAAATTTCCAGCCACAGAAAAAAGTCAGGAGTTAAGAGCTTTCTGGGCTAACGCCGGTTTATAAAGCTCTTAACTACTGTGCTTTAAAGTACACCAACACCCATAAACTACCTATGTACCCCTAAACCGAGGTCCCCCCACATCGCCGCCACTCTATTAAATTTTTTAACCCCTAATCTGCCGACCGCACACCACCGCCACCTACGTTATCCCTATGTACTCCTAATCTGCTGCCCCTAATACCAACCAATCAAGACATCGGAGGCTCTTCTGGATCGATCGGTAAACCCGGCGTGGTGAAGACAAGGTAGGGAGATCTTCAGGGGCTTAGTGTTAGGTTTATTTAAGGGGGGGTTTGGGTTAGATTAGGGGTATGTGGGTGGTGGGTTGTAATGTTGGGGGGGGGATTGTATGTTTTTTTTTTACAGGCAAAAGAGCTGAATTCTTTGGGACATGCCCCGCAAAGGGCCCTTTTCAGGGCTGGTAAGGTAAAAGAGCTTTTCTATTTTAATTTTAGAATAGGGTAGGGCATTTTTTTATTTTGGGGGTCTTTGTTATTTTATTAGGGGGCTTAGAGTAGGTGTAATTAGTTTAAAATTGTTGTAATATTTTTCTAATGTTTGTAAATATTTTTTGTATCTTAGTTCTTTATTTTTTGTACTTTAGTTAGATTATTTCATTGTATTTATTTGTAGGTATTGTTAATTTAATTAATTTATTGATAGTGTAGTGTTAGGTTTAATTGTAACTTAGGTTAGGATTTATTTTACAGGTAATTTTGTAATTATTTTAACTAGGTAGCTATTAAATAGTTATTAACTATTTAATAGCTATTGTACTTGGTTAAAATAAATTACAAAGTTGCCTGTAAAATAAATATTAATCCTAAAATAGCTACAATATAATTATAATTTATATTGTAGCTATATTAGGGTTTATTTTACAGGTAAGTATTTAGCTTTAAATAGGAATAATTTATTTAATAAGAGTTAATTTATTTCATTAGTTTTAAATTATATTTAACTTAGGGGGGTGTTAGTGTTAGGGTTAGACTTAGCTTTAGGGGTTAATACATTTATTAGAGTAGCGGTGAGGGCCGGTCGGCAGATTAGGGGTTAATTATTGTAGGTAGGTGGAGGCGATGTTGGGGGCGGCAGATTAGGGGTTAATAAATATAATATAGGGGTCGGCGGTGTTAGGGGCAGCAGATTAGGGGTACATAGGGATAACGTAGGTTGCAGCGGTATACGGAGCGGCAGATTAGGGGTTAATAATAATATGCAGTGGTCAGCGATAGCGGGGGCGGCAGATTTGGGGTTAATAAATATAATATAGGGGTCGGCGTTGTTAGGGGCAGCAGATTAGGGGTACATAGGTATAATGTAGGTTGTGGCGGTGTACAGAGCGGCAGATTAGGGGTTAATAATAATATGCAGGGGTCAGCGATAGCAGGGTCGGCAGATTAGGGGTTAAGTGTAAGATTAGGGGTGTTTAGACTCAGGGTTCATGTTAGGGTGTTAGGTGCAGACTTAGGAAGTGTTTCCCCATAGGAAACAATGGGGCTGCATTAGGAGCTGAACGCTGCTTTTTTGCAGGTGTTAGTTTTTTTTCAGCTCAAACAGCCCCATTGTTTCCTATGGGGGAATCGTGCACGAGCACGTTTTTTAAGCTGGCCGTGTCCGTAACCACCGCTGGTATCAAGAGTTACAGTGGCGGTAAATTATGCTCTACGCTCCTTTTTTGGAGCCTAACGCAGACATTCTGTGAACTCTAAATATCAGCGGTATTTAAAAGGTGTGGGGAAAAAAAAAAAAAGCATGCGTAGCTAACGCACACCTTTGGCCGCAGAACTCTAAATCTAGCCGTCAGATAGCCAGAACAGGAAAAATATCATTATAGTTTACCAGTCAAGAAAATAAGATACTGTTCGGGAGTGAACAATCTATTAAGATGTCCAATGGTAAAGAGAGACAAGAAAAAGCCTGATTTATTATTGGACCAAAAACAATGGAGTTCTTGGAATTTGCCTCCCTGTAAAAGAATATATTATTGAATACATGATATTTATTTAATACAAACATTACTTACTTCTTAGAAAACAGCATCAAAATCAATTTTTTTTATTAAAAAACAAAATCTAAACAAAATTGTTTTAAGCTCTTTTATGTCTTTAACAACTACAATAAATTGGTTACCACTCACTGTGCTATTGTTTTTCCTCCTGTGCCTACAGCAGTCTTCAAAGTCATTATCTTATTTTAAAGCTTACAAATACTAGTTAGTGAAGCTCTGCATCTTCTCACTGGGAGCTGCAATCTTGGAGCTTATATTTGCTATGTAAATTTTAAACTGTGGAAAAAACTACAAAAATGGAACAAGTGTGTTCTCTATTATGTGTGCTAACAATTTTTGAATTATTACTTTGAATACTTAGTAATATCTATAAATTAGTCACTAGAAATCTGGAAAAATGAATTTGAATGGTTGAGCCATTTTTGAGATATTTTAGTTTAAATAGAAGTAGAAATATTTACATTAGTGATGTCCTGAATAGTTTGCCGGCGAATAGTTTGCGGCAAACATAGCTTGTTCGCGTTCACCGCGGCGGGCGAACATATGCGATGTTCGGTCCACTCCCCATTCGTCATCATTGAGTAAACTTTGACCCTGTAACCTCACAGTCAGCAGACACATTTCAGCCAATCAGCAGCAGACCCTCCCTCCCAGACCCTCCCACCTCCTGGACAGCATCCATTTTAGATTCATTCGGAAGCTGCATTCTTAGTGAGAGGAGGGACAGTGTAGCTGCTGCTGATTTAATAGGGAAATCGATAGCTAGGCTAGTGTATTCAGTGTCCACTACAGTCCTGAAGGACTCATCTGATCTCTGCTGTAAGGACAGCCCCCAAAAAGCACTTTTTAGGGCTAGAACATCAGTCTGCTTTTTTTTTTTTTCCTGTGTAATCTAATTGCAGTTGCCTGACTGCCAGCGTGTGTGTCAGGCTCACAGCGTAAACTGTGCCCACTTGCCCAGTGCCACCACTCATATCTGTTGTAACAGTAGTGTACATTTAAAAAAACAACACTTTTTTGACTGTGAAATAGTAGCAGTCAGTTTCCTTCACACGTGTGCGTTTCAGTGCCTGCCAGGGCACAGTGTCACACCAGTGCAACTCATATCTGGTGTAACAGTAGTGTACATTTAAAAAAAAAACACTTTTTGACTGTGTTAAATAATAGCAGTCAGTTTCCTTCACACGTGTGTGTTTCAGTGCCTGCCTGGGCACAGTGTCACACCAGTGCAACTCATATCTGGTGTAACAGTAGTGTACAGTTAAAAAAAAATACAATTTTGACTGTAATAGATTGAATAGCAGTTAGTTGTCTGCAAGCGTGTGTGTCAGGCTTACAGCGTCTACTCTGCCAACTTCTGCCAGTGCACAGTGCCACTCATATCTGTTGTCACAGTAGCTTGCACGCATAGTACTTCTAATTAAAAAAAAAAATGACAGGCAGAGGCAGGCCACCCCGCAGGGGCCGTCGTGGTCGTGGTGCTGTGATTCCCTTTGTCCCTAGAATAATGCCCAGTGTTCAGAGGCCACGTACCCTGAACTCAAAAAGTTCTGAGGACATAGTTGACTGGCTAACACAGGACACCCAATCTTCTATAGCTTCCGCTCTGAACCTTGACGCACCATCCTCTTCCAGCTTAGCTTCGGTCACCTCTCAAGTTACCACTCGCCCGCCTGCCGCCACCAACACTAGCACCACAGCCGCCTCACTTGATCTGTCAGAGGAGTTATTTACAGATCAGTTGGAAGAAATGAGTGATGTGCAACCATTATTGCCAGAGGATGTAGATAACAGGGATATGTCTCAGTCAGGCAGCATTACACACATGGACGTACGGTGTGATGATGATGATGATGATGTTGTACCCGCTGCTGCTTCCTTTTCTGAGTTGTCAGATACAAGTGAAGCGGTTGATGACGATGCGTCCGTGGATGTCACGCGGGTGCCCGCTAGAAGAGAAGAACAGGGGGAAAGTTCAGATGGGGAGACAGAGAGGAGTAGGAGACAAGATGGAAGCAGGGAGAGGTCGTCGCAAGGAGCTAGTGGCAGAGTCAGACAGCATGCATCGGCACCCGGGGTCAGCCAGACAGCACGCCAATCAACGCATGCTGCTGCCACCACCAGAATGCCGTCATTGCAGAGCTCAGCAGTGTGGCATTTTTGTGTGTGTCTGCCTCTGACAACATTGATGCCATTTGCAACCTGTGCCAAAAGAAACTGAGTCGTGGGAAGTCCAACACCCACCTAGGTACAACTGCTTTGCGAAGGCACATGATCGCACATCACAAACCCCTATGGGATCAACACATGAGTACAAGCAGCACACAAACTCAAAGCCGCCATCCTCCTCCTGGTCCAGCATCTTCAGCCATGTCAACCACTGCTGTCCTCCTTGCCCCCTCTTAACCATCCGCCACTCTGTGGGCAGATGAGCAGGAACTGCTCAAGGTGAGAGACAGTCAGGTGTCTGTCAAGGACATGTTTGAGCGTCAGAAGCCAATGTCATAAAGTCACCCCCTTGCCCGGCATCTGACAGCTGGCTTCTCTGAACTCTTAGCCCACCAGCTTTTACCATACAACCTGGAGGAGTCTGAGGCGTTCCAAAATTGGTAGCTATTGGGACACCGCAGTGGAAGGTACCCGGCCGCAATTTCTTTGCACAAAAGGCAATCCCCAACCTGTACTCGATTGTGCAAAAGGAATTAATGGCATGTCTGGCACACAGTGTTGGGGCAAGGGTCCATCTGACCACTGATACCTGGTCTGCAAAGCATGATCAGGGCAGGTATATCACCTACACTGCGCATTGGGTAAACCTGCTGACGGCTGCCAAGCATGGAATGCGTGGCTCTGCAGAGGAGTTGGTGACACCGCCATGACTTGCAGGCAGGCCTGCTGCCACCTCCTCTACTCCATAACCTCCTCGGCTGAGTCCTCTTCTGCTGCTGCATCTTGTTCCACATCAACGGCACCCCCCAGCTCCCCAGGTACTATTCCACACCCCGGATACGGCAGTGTCACGCAGTCTTGGGGTTGACTTGCCTGAAAGCAGAGAGTCACACCGGACCAGCACTCCTGTCCACCCTGAACGCACAGGTGGATCAGTGGCTGACTTCGCACCAACTGGAGATCGGCAAAGTGGTTTGTGACAACGGAAGAAATTTGTTGGCGGCATTGAATTTGGGCAAGTTGACACATGTGCCGTGCATGGCACATGTGTGTAATCTGATCGTACAATGCTTTGTGCATAAGTACCCAGGCTTACAGGACGTCCTGAAGCAGGCCAGGAAGGTATGTGGCCATTTCAGGCATTCCTACACGGCCATGGCGCACTTTTCAGATATCCAGCGGCGAAACAACATGCCAGTGAGGCGCTTGATTTGTGACAGCCCGACACATTTGAATTCAACACTCCTAATGTTCGACCGCCTGCTCCAACAAGAAAAAGCTGTTAACGACTATTTGTATGACCGGGGTGCCAGGACAGCCTCTGCAGAGCTGGGAATTGTTTTGCCACATTACTGGACACTAATGCGCAATGCATGTAGGCTCATGCGTCCTTTTGAGGAGGTGACAAGCCTACTCAGTCGCATCAAAGGCACCATCAGCGACATACCATTTTTTTTCTTTCTGGAGCATGCAATGCGAAAAGGAAGAGTTGTGGTCACCATCACCACCAGAAACAGCCTTATCAGCATAGCTTGCTGGACGAGGATTGTGAGGAAGAGGAGTCAGAAGAGGAATGTGGCTTTGAGGAGGAGGAGGAAGACCAACCACAACAGGCATCCCAGGGTGCTCATTGTCACCTATCTGGTACCCGTGGTGTTGTACGTGGCTGGGGGGGAAGAACATACCGTCAGTGAGATCAGTGAGGATGAGGAATGGGACATGAGTAGCTCAGCATCCAACCTTGTGCAAATGGGGTCTTTCATGCTGTCGTGCCTGTTGAGGGACCCTCGTATAAAAAGGCTGAAGGAGAACGACCTGTACTGGGTGTCCACGCTACTAGACCCTCGGTATAAGCATAAAGTGCCTGAAATTATACCGAATTACCGCAAATCGGAAAGGATGCAGCAGTTCCAAAATAAATTAAAAAGTATGCTTTACACAGCGTATAAGGGTGATGTCACAGCACAATGTGAATCTAACAGGGGAAGAGGTGAAAGTAATCCTCCTCCCACGACCACGCCGGCAAGGACAGGATGCTTTACAGACGTGTTGTTGATGGAGGACATGCAGAGCTTTTTAAGTCCTACGCATCGCCACAGCCCTTCGTGGTCCACCCTCAGAGAACGACTCGACCGACAGGTAGCAGACTACCTTGCCTTAACTGCAGATATCGACACTCTGAGGAGCAATGAACCCCTTGACTACTGGGTGTGCAGGCTTGACCTGTGGCCTGAGCTATCCCGATTTGCGATAGAACTTCTGGCCTGCCCCGCTTCAAGCGTCTTGTCAGAAAGGACCTTCAGTGCAGCAGGAGGTATTGTCACTGAGAAGAGAAGTCGCCTAGGTCAAAAAAGTCTAGATTACCTCACCTTTATTAAGATGAATGAGGGAGGGATCCCGAAGGGACTGACAGTGGGCGATACATTCGACTAAAAAAGGCCTGATGAGATGAGCTGCCTTGGGCTAAAAATGGTCCACACGCTGCTGTATTTTATCTCTGAATGCCGGATGACTTGCGTGACTTATCCGCCACCAACTAGGGTTCAAGCCGCAATGTTTTAGGGCACTTTCTGCAGCAGCTGCAACAATACCTAATTTTTCAGGCATGTGTACATGCCTAATTTTTTTGGCCTCTGGTGCTGCACTGTGGCTTCAAAAATCAAACCAAAAAAATGGCACATAACAGGGATTAAACTGATAGGAATAGTACTACTTAACACACCACTCCTATCCGGTGGCACATTAGATTGCACGTGCAGTGCCCCAAATTTGAAGTAGGAGGTCCGACCAAGAATCTTTTTCCATCTCCCGGTTCCTAAAATCGATGCCATATACACGTCCCCTGATAGGGGACATAACAGTGATTAAACTGATAAGAATAGTACTACTTAACACACCTTATAATATCGCAGAGAGAGGCAACACAGAGAGAGGATTCTGAAGAAGAGGAGTCAGAGGAGGAAGGTGGCTTTGAGGAGGTGGAAGACCAAACACAGCAGGCGTCCCAGGGGGCTTGTTGTCACCTTTCAGGGACCCTTGGTGTTGTACGTGGCTGGGTGGAGGAAGAGACCTTCAATGACATCAGTGAGGACAAGGAACGGGACATGGCTAGCTTGGTATCCAACCTTGTGCAAATGGGGAGTTTGTGGTTGTGCAAATTGACTGTTTGCGGTTGTTTGCGGTGCATTAAACGGGGAGTTTGGTCTGTCACTGTGAAGCGGGCGTAACCCTTACACTACCTGATCGATACAACATCATACCTGATGTTTTAAAGCACGTTATTCCAAACAATTTAGGAATGTTAGGTGATTTATGCCCTTTATGGATTAAAACCAGACTCTGCATCAACTATGTAATTTTCCATGGGAGTTTTGCCATGGATCCCCCTCCGGCATGCCACAGTCCAGGTGTTAGTCCCCTTGAAACAACTTTTCCATCACTATTGTGGTCAGAAAGAGTCCCTGTGGGTTTTAAAATTCGCCTGCCTATTGAAGTCTATGGCGATTTGCCCGGTTCGCGAACATTTGCAGAAGTTTGTGTTCGCCATTCGCGAACGGAAAATTTTATGTTCGCGGCATCACTAATTTACATTATTTCCATCATTAGCCACATAAGATCCATAATAGATTAATATATTATAATGAAACATGGAAAACGGATAACTAGTTCATTTAGGAAGATACTTTTTTATTTGGTTTTGCAGATATTTGAGGAAATGCTTTTGTAACTCATGTACACTGGTTCATTTTGGTCATGTTTTTTTATGTGCAAAATTGAGAGACTGATTGACCATGCGGCGCTACTTCTATGTAGTGTGTGTCTCTTTCCTCTGCATATACCTGCTGTGCATGATCCATGATAGAAACTCCCACCCCATAAGAGTAGTAACACAAGACAGTGACCTGGAGAGAAGAACAAACAAGCCCTGAGACCAGCTAGAGGAAAACTATACAACTTAAATATCTTTTACAACAAAATTATTGTGAATGATCCAAGACAAAAAGGCATTCAATGTGGTTGTAATATAGGATTATATGAATGGGTTGGGAGGACCGCACATGTGGTGGAGGTATAGGTGTTTTTCTTGGATATAAAATAGTGTATATGTATGCTAGAAGAAAGCTATAGGGTTAATTGTAATTTCAAATATTTGATGTATATCAAATGATCATAAGTGAAATGAAAATATTTGCAAAAATGTATGCAAAGTGTGTTTGCAAATTTTATTTGCTGATATAAAATAATAAAATAGAAAATAATTTAAAAATGTGTTATTTGTGTTATTTGTGCTTGCATGATAACTATTTTTGTGCTTGCATGAAACAAAATCTTCAACAAAGAATAACCATGTTATAAAAAAATGGTTGCATATGATCATTTGATATACATCAAATATTTGAAATTACAATTAACTCTATAGCTTTCTTCTAACACACATATACACTATTTTCTATCCAAAACCCCCCAGCTTTTTTCTGTTGTGAGAACAGGGAAGAATATGTAGCAAGGGTTTCAACTAGCGCTACACTAAAACACCTGAATTTTTCTGGAGGTATAGGTGTTGATTTGTCTAAGCAGGTAGAAGGTTAACTGTCATGAGCTGGTGTTTAGTGTATGATGCAAGGAGGAAGAGGAAACTGCTGGGGGGCAAATTGTCTTGATCTGCTCTACTGAAGTTCAGAGGTTTACTTTCAAAAAGTGACCCAAGGATAGTTTGATGAATAGGAAAATATTTGAAATACATAAATAAATGTAACATTGAATGTTAATGTTTACTAGAATTCTAATTGTCTGCATTCAGAATAGAAATGTTGCTTAACCCCTTAATGACCACAGCACTTTTCCGTTTTCTGACCGTTTGGGACCAGGTCTATTGTTACATTTCTGCGGTGTTTAGCTGTAATTTTCCTCTTACTCATTTACTGTACCCACACATATTATATACCGTTTTTCTCGCCATTAAATGGACTTTCTAAAGATACCATTATTTTCATCATATCTTATAATTTACTATAAAATGTTTTATAAAATATGAGGAAAAAATGGAAAAAAAAAAAAACACACTTTTTCTAACTTTGACCCCCAAAATCTGTTACACATCTACAACCACAAAAAGACACCCATGCTAAATAGTTTCTAAATTTTGTCCTGAATTTAGAAATACCCAATGTTTACACGTTGTTTGCTTTTTTTGTAAACTATAGGGCCATACATACAAGTAGCACTTTGCTATTTCCAAACCATTTCTTTTCAAAATTAGCGCTAGTTACATTAGAACCCTGATATCTTTCAGGAATCTCTGAATATCCATTGACATGTATATATTTTTTTTTTAGTAGACAACCCAAAGTATTGATCTAGGCCCATTTTGGTATATTTCATGCCACCATTTCACCGCCAAATGCAATCAAATACAAAAAATCGTTCACTTTTCACAAACTTTTGGTTTCTAACTTAAATTATTTACAAACAGCTTGTGCAATTATGGCATAAATTGTTGTAAATTCTTATCTGGGATCCCCTTTGTTCAGAAATAGCAGACATATGACTTTGGCGTTGCTTTTTGGTAATAAGAAGGCCACTAAATGCCACTGCGCACCACACGTGTATTATGCCCAGCAGTGAAGGGGTTAATTAGGGAGCATGTAGGGAGCTTTTTGGGATAGTTTTAGCTTTAGTGTAGTGTAGTAGACAACCCCAAGTATTGATCTAGGCCAATTTTGGTATATTTTATGCCACCATTTCATCGTCAAATGCGATCAAATTAAAAAAAAAAAAGTTAAATTTTTCTCAATTTTAGGTTTCTCACTGAAATTATTTACAAACAGCTTGTGCAATTATGGCACAAATGGTTGTAAATGCTTCTCTGGGATCCCCTTTGTTCAGAAATAGCAGACATATATGGCTTTGGCATTGCTTTTTGGTAATTAGAAGGCCTCTAAATGCCGCTGCGCATCACACGTGTATTATGGCTAGCAGTGAAGGGGTTAATTATGTAGCTTGTAGGGAGCTTGCAGGGTTAATTTTATCTTTAGTGTAGAGCTCGGCCTCCCACCTGAAACATCAGACCCCCTGATCCCTCCCAAACAGTTCTCTTCCCTCCCCCACCCCACAATTGTCCCAGCCATCTTAAGTACTGGCAGAAACTCTGCCAGTACTAAAATAAATGGTATTTGGCCCTTTTTTTAAAAAAAAAAAAAAAAAAGCATATTTACATATGCTGATGTGTATGATCCCCCCTTAGACCCCAACCTCACTGATCCCCGACCTAACAGCTCTCTAACCCTTCCCCTCTGCCTTAATGGGCGCCATCTTGGGTACTGGCAGCTGTCTGCCAGTACCCAGTTTTGCAAAAAATGTGCCTTTTTATTAAAAAAAAAAAAAAAGCCCTTTTCTGTAGTGTAGCTTTCCCCCCCACCAAGACCAACCCCCCACCCCTTCCAGATCCCTTAGATTATATTATTAAAGTTTAATCTTTCTTTTTTTTTTTTACTTTATGTTTTTCTGTAGTGTAGCGGTTCCCACCCGCTCCCGCCCCTTGCACGCGCCTGCCCACCAACCCCCGTGCGCGCCCCCGTGGGTCCTGCCCCCGATCCCGCCCCCCTCCACACAGAGCATCGATGGCCGCCCACCCGCCTCCCACGTAAGCTCCCACCCACCAACGATACCGGCCATCGATGTCCGGTGCAGAGAGGGCCACAGAGTGGCTCTCTCTGCATCGGATGGCCAAGGGGGGTTATTGCAGGATGCCTCCATATCGAGGCATCACTGCAATAACCGGAAAGCAGCTGGAAGCGAGCAGGATCGCTTCCAGCTGCTTTCCAGACCAAGGACGTACGCCACACGTCCTCGGTCATTAAGTGTATTTTTTTTTTTGAGGACGTGTGGCGTACGTCCTTGGTCGTTAAGGGGTTAAAGGGATATTAAAGTCAAAATTAAAGGGACATGAAACACAAATTTTTTTCTTTTATTATTTAAAAAGAGCATGCAATTTTAAACAACTTTCTAATTTACTTCTATTATCTAATTTGCTTTATTCTCTTGATATACTGTGCTGAAAATTATATCTAGATATGCTCAGTAGCTGCTGATTGGTTGCTGTACATAGATGCCTCGTATGATTGGCTCACCCATATGCATTGCTATTTCTTCAACAAAGGATAGCTAAATAATGAAGCAAACTAGATAATAGAAGTAAATTGGAATGTTGTTTAAAACTGTATTCTCTACTTGAATCATGAAAGAAAATGTTTGGGTTTAGTGTCCCTTTAAACGCTCATCGGTCAGACAGATCATGCCATTTTTAGAGACTTTTTTTTTTATTTAGTTTTGTTATAGAACCTACGCTATTCTTTTGGTATAATATTGCTGACAAGCATACCTAGATAGGCTCGGGAACCGCAGTGGACACTTGTAAGATTGGTTAATACACACATGCCTCTTGATGCCTTTGCTAGATCCCAGTCCTGTATTGATGCTCTGGAGCTTTATTTTACTGTTTAACCCTTTCCAATTATTAAATATCTAGTTATGGCAAAGTTTTGATGCAATAATAAATGCACTGTCATATCACTTTCTTTTTGCGCTTTAATTTCCCCTTTTACAATTATTATAGATTTTAAACAAGCAGTGATAAAATGTTAAGCAGTATCATACACTTCATGGAATTATTTATTACCATATGAGTTACACATCCTTAAAATAGAATTTTAGAATAACAAATTATGGCCTAGATTTAGAGTTTGGCATTAGCCGTGAAAACCAGCGTTAGAGGCTCCTAACGCTGGTTTTAGGCTACCTCCGGTATTTGGAGTCACTCAAAAGAGGGTCTAATGCTCACTTTTCAGCCGCGACTTTTCCATACCGCAGATCCCCTTACGTAAATTGCGTATACTATCTTTTCAATGGGAATTTTCTAACTCCGGTATTTAGAGTCGTGTCTGAAGTGAGCGTTAGAAATCTAACGACAAAACTCCAGCCGCAGTCAAAAAGTCAGTAGTTAAGAGCTTTCTGGGCTAACGCCGGTTTATAAAGCTCTTAACTACTGTACTCTAAAGTACACTAACACCCATAAACTACCTATGTACCCCTAAACCGAGGTCCCCCCACATCGCCGCAACTCGATTAAATTTTTTTAACCCCTAATCTGCAGATCGCCAACTACGTTATCCTTATGTACCCCTAATCTGCTGCCCCTAACACCGCCGACCCCTATATTATATTTATTAACCCCTAATCTGCCCCCCACAACGTCGCCTCCACCTGCCTACACTTATTAACCCCTAATCTGCCGAGCGGACCGCACCGCTATTATTATAAAGTTATTAACCCCTAATCCGCCTCACAAACCCTATAATAAATAGTATTAACCCCTAATCTGCCCTCCCTAACATCGCCGACACCTAACTTCAAACATTAACCTCTAATCTGCAGACTGGAGCTCACCGCTATTCTAATAAATTTATTAACCCCTAAAGCTAAGTCTAACCCTAACACTAACACTCCCTAAATTAAATATAATTTTAATCTAACGAAATTAAGTAACTCTTATTAAATAAATTATTCCTATTTAAAGCTAAATACTTACCTGTAAAATAAATCCTAATATAGCTACAATATAAATTATAATTACATTGTAGCTATTTTAGGATTTATATTTATTTTACAGGTAACTTTGAATTTATTTTAACCAGGTACAATAGCTATTAAATAGTTAAGAACTATTTAATAGCTAAAATAGTTAAAATAATTACAAATTTACCTGTAAAATAAATCCTAACCTAAGTTACAATTAAACCTAACACTACACTATCAATAAATTAAATACAATACCTGCAAATAACTACAATGAAATAAACTAACTAAAGTACAAAAAATAAAAAAGAACTAAGTTACAAAAAATAAAAAAATATTTACAAACATAAGAAAAATATTACAACAATTTTAAACTAATTACACCTACTCTAAGCCCCCTAATAAAATAACAAAGCCCCCCAAAATAAAAAAAATGCCCTACCCTATTCTAAATTACTAAAGTTCAAAGCTCTTTTACCTTACCAGCCCTGAACAGGGCCCTTTGCGGGGCATGCCCCAAGAAGTTCAGCTCTTTTGCCTGTAAAAAAAAAAAAACATACAATACCCCCCCCCCAACATTACAACCCACCACCCACATACCCCTAATCTAACCCAAACCCCCCTTAAATAAACCTAACACTAAGCCCCTGAAGATCATCCTACCTTGTCTTCACCTCACCGGGTATCACACCGATCCGTCCTGGCTCCGATATCTTCATTCAACCTAAGCGGGGGCTAGACATCCACTGAAGAAGTCCAGAAGAGGGTCCAAAGTCTTCATCCTATCCGGGAAGAAGAGTAGATCCGGACCGGCAACCATCATCTTCCAAGCGGCATCTTCTATCTTCATCCGATGAGGACCGGCTCCATCCTGAAGACCTCCACCGTGGACCCATCTTCATCCGGCGACGTCCAACTGAAGAATGACGGCTCCTTTAAGGGACGTCATCCAAGATGGTGTCCCTCGAATTTCGATTGGCTGATAGAATCCTATCAACCAATCGGAATTAAGGTAGGAATATTCTGATTGGCTGATGGAATCAGCCAATCAGAATCAAGATCAATCTGATTGGCTGATTGAACTTGCTTCTGATTGGCTGATTCCATCAGCCAATCAGAATATTCCTACCTTAATTCCGATTGGCTGATAGAATCCCATCAGCCAATCGGAATTCGAGGGACGCCATCTTGGATGACGTCCCTTAAAGGAGCCGTCATTCTTCAGTTGGACGTCGCCGGATGAAGATGGGTCCGCGGTGGAGGTCTTCAGGATGGAGCCGGTCCTCATCGGATGAAGATAGAAGATGCCGCTTGGAAGATGATGTTTGCCGGTCCGGATCTACTCTTCTTCCCGGATAGGATGAAGACTTTGGACCCTCTTCTGGACTTCTTCAGTGGATGTCTAGCCCCCGCTTGGGTTGGATGAAGATATCGGAGCCAGGACGGATCGGTGTGATACCCGGTGAGGTGAAGACAAGGTAGGATGATCTTCAGGGGCTTAGTGTTAGGTTTATTTAAGGGGGGTTTGGGTTAGATTAGGGGTATGTGGGTGGTATTGTATGTTTTTTTTTACAGGCAAAAGAGCTGAACTTCTTGGGGCATGCCCCGCAAATGGCCCTGTTCAGGGCTGGTAAGGTAAAAGAGCTTTGAACTTTAGTAATTTAGAATAGGGTAGGGCATTTTTTTATTTTGGGGGGCTTTGTTATTTTATTAGGGGGTTTAGAGTAGGTGTAATTAGTTTAAAATTGTTGTAATATTTTTCTTATGTTTGTAAATATTTTTTTATTTTTTGTAACTTAGTTCTTTTTTATTTTTTGTACTTTAGTTAGTTTATTTCATTGTAGTTATTTGTAGATATTGTATTTAATTAATGTATTGATAGTGTAGTGTTAGGTTTAATTGTAACTTAGGTTAAGATATATTTTACAGGTAATTTTGTTATTATTTTAACTAGGTAACTATTAAATAGTTCTTAACTATTTAATAGCTATTGCACCTGGTTAAAATAATTACAAAGTTACCTGTAAAATAAATATTAATCCTAAAATAGCTATAATATAATTATAATTTATAGTGTAGCTATATTAGGATTTATTTTACAGGTAAGTATTTAGCTTTAAATAGGAATAATTTATTTAATAAGAGATAATTAATTTCGTTAGATGTAAATTATATTTAACTTAGGGGCCCCCTAAGTTAAATATAATTTACATCTAACGAAATTAATAGGGGGGTGTTAGGGTTAGAATTAGCTTTAGGGGTTAATACATTTATTAGAATAGCGGTGAGCTCCAGTCGGCAGATTAGGGGTTAATACTATTTATTATAGGGTTAGTGAGGCAGATTAGGGGTTAATAACTTTATTATAGTAGCGCTCAGGTCCGCTCGGCAGATTAGGGGTTAATAAGTGTAGGCAGGGGGAGGCAACGTTGTGGGGGGCAGATTAGGGGTTAATAAATATAATATAGGGGTCGGCGATGTTAGGGCAGCAGATTAGGGGTACATAGGGATAATGTAAGTAGCGGCGGTTTACGGAGCGGCAGATTAGGGGTTAATAATAATATGCAGGGGTCAGCGATAGCGGGGGCGGCAGATTAGGGGTTAATAAGTGTAAGGTTAGGGGTGTTTAGACTAGGGGTACATGTTAGGGTGTTAGGTGCAGACGTAGGAAGTGTTTCCGCATAGCAAACAATGGGGCTGCGTTAGGAGCTGAACGCGGCTTTTTTGCAGGTGTTAGGTTTTTTTTCAGCTCAAACAGCCCCATTGTTTTCTATGGGGGAATCGTGCACTAGCACGTTTTTGAGGCTGGCCGCGTCCGTAAGCAACTCTGGTATCGAGAGTTGAAGCTGCGTTAAATATGCTCTACGCTCCTTTTTTGGAGCCTAATGCAGCCTTTATGTGGACTCTCAATACCAGAGTTATTTTTATGGTGCGGCCAGAAACAAGCCGGCGTTAGCTTTTCGGGTCGTTACCGACAAAACTCTAAATCTAGCCATATGTAAACAGGTGCATGAAGATTACAAAATAAAATTACTGTTAAGATTAGAAAATCTCTGGTATATTAAAATGCAATTGAATATTGAAAATGGGGTTGCCATTTTTAGATTATAATCAGTGTTAAGGCCCAATAATCAAAATCTTGCTGACATGGAGTAAAAACGCACAAAATCTTTCTTTTATTTATTTATAGCATTATATTGTAAGTGTCTCTCATTCATACCCAAAACCCTGCATAGTGAGATAAATAGCTCTCAAGTTAAAATTAGCCCATTGAAAATTCTTGTTAAATAATCTCGCTAGACCAGCACTTTAGATCATTGTGCCCTTATTTATATTTTTTAAAGTATGTTGGCATAAAATAACTGCTAGATAGCCCACAAAGATTCCAATCTTTCTAAATAAAATAGTATTATATGGGTCTATGTTGCTTTGTCTAGAGTCTGTGCAATTTTAGAAAATTTGAAATGACATAAAACATCTTTTCTTTTTTTTGCATAACATACAAGGTTGATTTTTTTACTGCACATTGTTTACATTAATAGTTTGATAACCAAATTCCTTATTTGTTAAAGCAATATAGATTTGTTACTGTAATAGACATACTTTAGCTACTCATTGTCATTTTGTTAGCAAAACTATAACTGTTTTCTTATCATATCTAATTAGGGATAATTATATAACAGGGTTAGTCTTGTGGAGTCTTAAAGGGACACAAAACCCACATTTTTTTCTTTCATGATTTAGAAAGAGCATGCAATTTTAAACTACTTTCTAATTTACTTCTATTATCCAATTTGTTTAATTCTCTTGATATTTTTTGCTGAAAAGCATATCTAAATATGCTCAGTAGCTGCTGATTGGTTGCTGCACTTAGAAGCCTCGTGTGATTGGCTCACCTATGTGCATTCCTTTTTTTTTAATTAAGGATATCTAAAAATGAAGCAAAATTAATAATAGAAGTAAATTGTAATGTTGTTTACATTTGTATTCTCTATCTGAATCGTGAAATACATTTTTTGGGTTTAGTGTCCCTTTAAGTGTGCTCTCTTATTTGTTATTATTGCAAATATAGGCAAAAACATTATGAATGCAACAACAGATGCTTTTCTATGTAAATTTAAAAATTGGTGTTATTGTGCTAATTACTACATATAATAGCAATACACCCTGCATTCTATCACATTGACTAGTTCTCATATTGCTTCTCCATGGGACAGTATATAAGAGTTCAACTCTTTCATGCACTTGATTGTTCATTTGATTATGTTACCCAAAGCACACTTATATGCTAATTACTGAAATATATGTATTTGTTATTTAGAGGTTGATTTACTACCATAAGTAGAAATCTCAACTGCATAACCAATGGGCCTTATAGAATTATGTTATATTTATTTATAAGAAGTATTTTCTTAATCTACCCAGCTGATATAGTTCTGACCACTTAAATGATATCATGACATTTTGTAGACATAACTCAATATTTATGTAAGGTAATGTTGCTAGACTTTAAATGTATTTATAATATGTCCCATTACAATTGTCAGTGGGATTTTATATTCTGTGCCACAATCCCACATCTCTTTCTCTCTCTCGCTCTCAATCTCTCTCGCTCTCTTTTTTTTGTGTGGCTTTAATAAAGTTTGACGCTATATAAAATAATTGGTGGGTGCTCCCTAAGAGTGTTCCTTTAAAAGATGTTGACAATTATATGGTTAGAGAAGCTAAATATTATGATATCAACTCATGTTTCGGGAACATTCTATTGCTAAATTTGCTTGATCTAAATTGGAGCAAATCATTTTTGCATTTCTGAACCAAGTCATGTTTGGCTAATCCCAATCCAAATTCTCTATACTCATGGATTCACTTACAGGGCCTTTTTTCATTTTCAAATTGTACAGCTGAAATGACCTGATAAACCCATTTAATTTTCCAATTATTACTGAGTACCTCTAAAATATTTATAATTTATTTTGTTCAAGCACAAAACAAATACTATATCAACATTACCCCTGCCATATTGTCACCAAATACAAAATGTACTTTCTTAATCAACGTTAAACGATTAATAATCTCTTACCCTTTTTAAGAATAAAAAAAAATCAATAACATCAAACATACATGTCCACAGTACCCCTTAGAGAGACATACAAACATATCTCTATGGTTTTGGAGCACTTAAGGTTAATATGCCTGCTATTAAAAGAGATTCATTAATATGCATGCCTTTCAATTTGTGATGTAATCACTAAACCTCCAAAAATCACTATGTTGCTTGTCATGGATCCTAGCAATTTGGTTTTGGATTATGAAATTGGGAGATAAATGACACAGCTAATGATTTTGTGTTGTTTTTGGTAAGTAATGATTTTTAGCTTAAAGGGACAGTATACTATAACATATATTTCCCCTTAATGTGTTTCCAATTATTTTTTTTCCGGCTGCAGAGTACACAATGCATGATGTGATTTGCTTTAAGGTTTATTTGTGTATATGACTTAGCTAATTTTGTGTTTTGAAGCCACAACCTAATACAATGGGTTGAGCTTGTAGGTATAATCAGATCTCATTACTTTATCACATTGTGTACATATACCTGCTTCTTTATCTTATATCTGTCCATAAACCAATCACCAATACTTGGAGAGAACAATGGAAAATAAACATTGTATTACCTTATCTCTTCTAAAACCCACTGGGAATGTAATTTCTTCTACTGGCTGTGTTACTACAGCTTGGCCTCGTGGCCAAAAACTTTCAGGATGGGTGGGGATACCACAGGCTCAATAAACTAATTAAAATGCCAATATAAGGGCAATAGAAATACAGATAAAGTGTATTATTTGGAACAAATTAAAGGGGAGATCATTTTTGAGTAAACTGTCCCTTTAAGGGGTATTAATGGCCAAAGCATTTTAGGTTTGTGATTTCTAAAAAACACAATGATAATACTGTTTTAAGTTAAGTGAAGGATTTTGATCAGTCCCTATGTGTTTAAACCCCTCTAAGGGGTTAAACACACAGGCAAAGCCAGTTTGATAGTGGCAAGTGTTGAAAGTATAATAAAGCCTGTGCAGGGTGAGGATGTTTGACTGTCTCTTCTAATTGGCTCACCAGTGGTTTCCTTCTTGGGAAGTTCAATACTTTCAGTTTGTGACCAGATTATACTTATGTATTAACCTCTTTTTAGGTTCAGTAATGCAAAAACCACATGCTCTAATAAATAAAAACTAAATTGTATTTGATTCTTTATGAGGAAAATGCTGATAAAATGTTGGTTGAATTACATATTTAAAGGTCTTGTCTGTTCAGTGTTGTTGTTATTTATGTATTGTTTGATTTATTCAAAAAGAAGGATTCATTAATGTGCTTTGTAGGGTATTATGTGTGATGAGTGG
Organism: Bombina bombina; assembly: GCF_027579735.1. NCBI lineage: Eukaryota > Metazoa > Chordata > Amphibia > Anura > Bombinatoridae > Bombina > Bombina bombina. Next base: position 660,866,907 of record NC_069503.1, on the reverse strand, counting down.
ACAATAAACTCACCTTGACCTAAGATTTGCTTTTTAATATTCTTTTCTTTATTTTCTTGTCAGACACTAAACAGAAGTTTCTTAACAAATGGTTTTGACAGAGTATAATAATGTAAGATGTAAAGATATAGATACTACAGATGAAATTGTCTCTAAAAATATTGTACACAGTAAGAAAATGTTCCCATTCCAATAGCTGTTGTATTCACCTGCATATTTGAACTCAACAATGGACTAAATTACAAGTGGGACATTATTTTGCATGAGATTTTGAGTGTAAACTGAGCTCTTGTGAAAACTAGATTCTGACAAAAATGTATCTCATTATAGCAATAGTGTTTCTTCAATCCTAGTTTGTAGAGTAAGATACAGTTTTTAGTTTTCAGAAACACTCGCCTAGATTACGAGTCTTGCGTTAGCCTTAAAAAGCAGCGTTGAGAGGACCCAATGCTGCTTTTTAACACCCGCTGGTATTACGAGTCTGGCAGGTACAGGTGTACCGCTCACTTTTTTCCGTGACTCGAGCATACCGCAAATCTACTTACGTAAATTGCGTATCCTATATTTTCAATGGGATTTTCCTAACGCCGGAATTACGAGTCTTGGAAAAAGTGAGTGGTACATCCTCTCCTGTCAAGACTGATACCGCATTTAAAAGTCAGTAGTTAAGAGTTTTATGGGCTAACGCCGTAACATAAAACTCTTAACTAAAGTGCTAAAAAGTACACTAACACCATAAACTACCTATTAACCCCTAAACCGAGCCCCCACATCGCAAACACTATATTAAAATTTTTAACCCCTAATCTGCCTAACTGAACATTGCCGCCACTTCAATAAATGTATTAACCCCTAAACCGCTGCACTCCCGCCTCGCAAACACTAGTTAAATATTATTAACCCCTAATCTGCCATCCCTAACATCGCCGACACCTACCTACATTTATTAACCCCTAATCTGCTGACCCCAACGTCGCCGCCACTATATTAAATTTATTAACCTCAAAATCTAAGTCTAACCCTAACACCCTCCTAACTTAAATATTATTTAAATAAATCAAAATAAAATTACTACAATTAAATAAATTATTCCTATTTAAAACTAAATACTTACCTATAAAATGAACCCTAAAATAGCTACATTTGTATCTAGCTTAGGGTTTATTTTTATTTTACAGGCAAGTTTGTGTTTATTTTAACTAGGTAGAATAGTTATTAAATAGTTATTAACTATTTAATAGCTACCTAGTTAAAAAGAGACAAATATACCTGTAAAATAAAACCTAACCAAAGTTACAATTACACCTAACACTACACTATAATTAAATAAATTACCTAAATTAACTACAATTAATTACAATTAAGTTAAATAAATTAAATTACGAAAAAAAAAACACTAAATGACAGAAAAAATAATAACAAGTTTTTTAAACAAATTACACCTAATCTAATCCCCCCAAATAAAATAAAAAAGCCCCCCAAAATAATAAAAATCCCTACCCTATACTAAATTACAAATAGCCCTTAAAAGGGCTTTTTGCGGGGCATTGCCCCAAAGTACTCAGCTCTTTTACCTGTAAAAAAAAAAAAAAGGACAATACCTCCCAACATTACAACCCACCACCCACACCCCCAACCCTACTCTAAAACCCACCCAATCCCCCCTTAATAAAACCTAACACTACCCCCTTGAAGATCACTCTACCTTGAGATGTTTTTACCCAACCGGGCAGAAGTGGTCCTCCACACGGTCCAAAGTCTTCATCCTATCCGGGCAGAAGAGGTCCTCCAGATGGGCAGAAGTCTTCATCCAGGTGGCATCTTCTATCTTCATCCATCCGGAGCGGGTCCATCTTCAAGACATCCGACGCGGAGCATCCTCTTCTTTCGACGGCGACTGGAACAGTGACGGGTCCTTTAAATGACGTCATCCAAGATGGCATCCCTTCAATTCCGATTGGCTGATAGCATTCTATCAGCCAATCGGAATTAAGGTAGAAAAAATCCTATTGGCTGATCCAATCAGCCAATAGGATTGAGCTCGCATTCTATTGGCTGTTCCAATCAGCCAATAGTATGCAAGCTCAATCCTATTGGCTGTTCTAATCAGCCAATAGGATTGAACTTCAATCCTATTGGCTGATTGGATCAGACAATAGGATTTTTTCTACCTTAATTCCGATTTCTGATAGAATTCTTTTAGCCAATCGGAATTGAAGGGACGCAATCTTGGATGATGTCATTTAAAGGACCCTTCATTGTTCCAGTCACCATCGAAAGAAGAGGATGCTCCACGTCAGATGTCTTGAAGATGGACCTGCTCCGCTCCTGATGGATGAAGATAGAAGATGCCACCTGGATGAAGACTTCTGTCCGTCTGGAGGACCTCTTCTGCCCGGATAGGATGAAGACTTTGGACCGTCTGGAGGACCACTTCTGGCCGGTTGGGTGAAGACGTCTCAAGGTAGGGTGATCTTAAAGGGGGTAGTGTTAGGTTTTATTAAGGGGGGATTGGGTGGGTGGGTTGTAATGTTGGGGGTATTGTCTTTTTTTACAGGTAAAAGAGCTTATTACTTTGGGGCAATGCCCTGTAAAAAACCCTTTTAAGGGCTATTTGTAATTATTTTATTATTTTCTGTAATTTAGTGTTTGTTTTTTTGTAATTTAGTTTATTTAATTTAAATGTAATTAATTGTAGTTAATTTAGGTAATGTATTTAATTATAGTGTAGTGTTAGGTGTAATTGTAACTTTGGTTAGGATTTATTTTACAGGTATATTTGTATTTATTTTAACTAGGAAGTTATTAAATAGTTAATAACTATTGTACCTAGTCAATCTTACTATTATAGCTTTTTTAACTGCTTAACTTGCTCGGTCTGTATAGTTAGAGAGTTATTATCTTGATTAACTTCAGAGAGATGTTATTATTCTAGTTTATTCTCTAGGAAATCAAGACAGTAAAGGTTTTTTGTCATTATTCTTAGTTAATTACCAATTCTGTGAACTACAGTCTCATTTTCTTGTTTAGGTCCTATGGTCTAGCTTATTGAGGTACTATGTGAGGCACACCAATTTCTCCAGCTAAATCAATGTTGTGGGTACATAACTTTTTTTAATTATCCATCCTCCATGGGGTATAGGGCCCGTATCCAAGTGGAGGGAGTTAAGTATACATAAAGGTGAAGAGTAACCTGCTTAAAACATAGACTTATATACAAGTGCTCTTATTATCATTATTATAAGACAAGGTACCTCATTGCTACAGAGACTAATGTAACTGCCTGGCCTATTTTAAGATTGTTTGCACTTATATGGTGCCCTTTTCACTCTATGACATCCAACTTATGATAATCTTTTATAGTTCAGTGTGTTTTATATCACAAGGGTCCCATGCTAACTCCCATAGTCCATTTTTGCTTACACATATAATTCACATTTTTATGGTAATCTACCATAGCTTAGCCAAATCAACCTACATGTGTCGCTTGTATAGCACATCTAACGATAACCAAATCATAGAGATCATTATATTCGCTAAATTTAACCCAGACTGATATGACTATTGGGAGCCTGACAACCATGAAAATGGTTTGTATCTCACAATCTATTTGATACTAGGGTCAGCTGCTTAGTTTACAAGTATTTTACTGAGTGCTCTGTTTTAATGTGAGGCATAGCGTGCAAATTTATAACCTGCTGGTGTGGACATAGATACACTGGGACGCATAGTTCTATTTAGAAGTGTAAAACAGTGTTTTTAGTGCAGACAGGTCCTGCTTTACTATTATTTGTGGCCTTATTATGCACCATAATTCGAATAAGCTCCATAAGCTATGCTAGCCCTTTGAATAGGTATAACATCAATCCAATATATAACATATAAATTACCTACTGCGCTTTAATAACCACCTCCCCCCCCCACCATCGCATAATGCGCCTCCTAGTTTAGGGAGGACTATCTACGCATTTTTTTGTGTTTGCAATATCGCAACCTACACTATTCTTTTATTCGCAGCTCTTAAACTTTACCATAGTGTTGACTTCCTACCTAATTTAGTAAAAAATGACCAGCTTCACTTACAAATTGAGCTAACAGTTTTAAACCCAATAATTTAAATTTGACCATACTACTTATACATAACAAAACTTGTTTCGCTGCTTTATAAAAAATAAGGAAGACACATGAAGACCATTCTTTGTTTCCATATTATAAATTATATAGTATGATTATTGTTTGCATTCGACTGGTTTTGAATTTTTTTATTCTTTTTGTATTATAAGCATGCCTACAGACTTAGAATATGTATAATCTTACATTTCTATACATTCTTATATGTCTATGTAACATTATGATAATATGTATGTAACCTTATTGCCTCTTATATGTATCCTCAATAAAAAAACAAATAAAAAAAACCCCAAAAAAACAAAGTTGCCTGTAAAATAAAAATAAATCCTAAACTAGCTATAATGTAACTATTAGTTATATTGTAGCTATCTTATGGTTTATTTTATAGGTAAGTATTTAGTTTTAAATATGAATAATTTATTTAATAATAGTATTTTTATTTAGATTTATTTAAATTATATTTAAGTTGGGGGGTTAGTGTTAGACTTAGGTTTAGGGGTTAATAACTTTATTATAGTGGCGGCGACGATGGGGCGGCAGATTAGGGGTTAATAATTGTAGGTAGGTTGCGACAACATTGGGGGCAGCAGAATAGGGGTTAATAACTATAATCTAGGTGTCGGCAATGTTGGGGGCGACAGATTAGGGGTTCATAAGTATAATGTATGTGACGGCGGTGTAAGGAGCGGCAGATTAGGGGTTAATAATATAATGCAGGTGTCGGCGATGTCGGGGGTAGCAGATTAGGGGTTAATAAGTGTAAGTTTAGGGGTGTTTAGACTCAGGGTTCATGTTAGGATGTTAGGTGTAGAAATAAAAAGTATTTCCCCATAGGAATCAATGGGGCTGCGTTAGGAGCTGAACGCTGCTTTTTAGAGGTGTTATACTTTTTTTCAGCCAAATCTGCCCCATTGATTCCTATGGGGAAATCGTGCATGAGCACATTTTGCCACCTTACCGCTACCGCAAGCAGTGCTGGTATTGAGGTGAGATGTGGAGCTAAATTCTGCTCTATGCTCACTTTTTTGCGGCTAAAGCCGGGTTTCTAAAAACCCATAATACCAGCGTTACTGTAGGTGAGTGGTAAGGAAAAACTGTGCGTTAGCACCGCACACCATTACCGACAAAACCCCGTAATCTAGCCGACTGTTAGCACAGTTGTATACAGTTTTGATTTTTTTTCAAAAAAGACAGCTTAAGGTATGAGAAATGTTTCAAGATGTGACCAGGATAAGGTATGGGCAGTTTTATTATTTGCATGTTTATTTTAGACCCAAACCACCCTAAAATAAAAAAAATATATATGTTTTTGTCACTACGGCACAATGTATTTTCTCAAATAGCTTTACTATATCTAGACCATTGTATATTAAAAGGACAATGTACTGTGATTTTTTTTCTCCCCTTTAGGGCTAGATTACAAGTGGAGTGCTAAATTATAACGCGCCCGAAAATGGGCAAGTTTGCCCTTTTGCGAGAGCACGATAATTAATCATAATTAGCAATAGCAATTAGCCCTTATAAAATTAACCAAAGATCAGATTTCTGGTTAATTTTATAAATGTGCGCCAAAATTAAAGCAATATTTAGTGCTCTACTTGTAATCTGGCCCTTAATGTTTAATCAAAGATCTATTTTACCTGCTGGAGTGCAATAAATTATTTTTTATTTATTTTAACATTTGAAATAGCCGTTTTTGCCTGTTGTATACCCACTTATACTGTAAATTTAAATGTTTAAATACTTGTTATAAAAAGCTGTTTAAAGAAAAGTTTAGACAAAATCAAGTTACTGGAGGGTAGAGAGATAATAAAATGCTCATTGTATGACAATAACTTTACCAGACCTTTTCTCCTTGACTATAACATTTTAAGTGCGATTATCACTCTAGAATAAGGATTATTCGTGGACCTGTAATGCAAGTGCAAGATTCTAATTTGCAGTTGTAATTGAAAGTATAGGAATCGTTAGTCACTGCAAGTTTGTGCACGCAAAGTTGCAATATTCTTTTAACATGCAAATTGTAATATGGTTCCAATAAATTAAAATATTGTGACCTTGCAGTAGTTTTTACCATATGGACTGCACTCCACATGGCCAATTTAGTTATAGATGAACTTAGAACATGACTGGAAAAGTTGCAACAGAGAAAAAATGCAATTATAAAGTACTCGTTAGAAGAACTATTTTCTACACAGACCATATATTAGGATTTTATTTAAGCAAATCTTGCTTGCAACGAGCTTTAGTGTTTAACCTTAAAATTCTGTTTACCCTTGTAAATGGTAGAATCTTTGGGGGCTTTCTTACACCTGGAAAACAAATGGTATTTCTGTTGCAATGTATCAAAATAACAAGAGTATTGCATTGAGCAATGATACTTTTTTATTGGACTAACTATACATTTTAAAATGACAAGCTTTCAGAAGAATATCTTCCTTTATCAAGTCTGAAGCAATACTCATATTACAAAGTAGAGAAAAGAACTGCAAGATAAAACACATTTGCTACATTTTTCCATGAACAAAATGCCCTAGGCAAGTAATAAAGGAATAATAGTACATAGTATATCAAATAATTACTGTATATGTGTAAGTTTTCTGTTTATCTAGAATTTTTACAAAAGAAATACAGGCTCTGTAAAAGTACACGTAATAGTAACAAAAGAGAGATAGTACACTAACCACTAAATTATTGATGCAATCCCTTTAAAGCATCGATAATAAAAAAATAAAATAAAAGGATAGAAGAAAGGATATTTTTCACTATACTATTAAAAATAGATTAAACACTTTGAGATGGTAATATAAAATGATATCTCACTTTTTAAAGAATGAGACCAGTATGAAAATTGAGACAAATATTTTATTATCAGGCTGCTAGATTTCATATTAAACCATAATTACTTTGTGTTTGATGATAAGTTTTATTTACAAGTATGTGGTACCGCTATGGGTACATCATACGGCCCCACTTACGCCAATATCTATCTTGACTGGTGGGAGGAAACAGTGATGTTCCACGAATCTCTGAAGAATGTCACCCAGTATATATCTCACTGGTCCAGATATATAGATAATATATTTTTTATATGGAATGGACCAGGAGAACTTTTGCAGGAATTTATTTAAATACTTTATGTTAAACCTTTTGACCTTTTTTCTTACTTATAATAATTATAATTAATCACAAAGAAAAGAGGGCACCACCTGTGCAATATTACAAGATAATAAACAAAAAATAGAATATGTGCACAAAAAATACTCACAAAATAAGCAGCACCTATGTGCTGATTGGGGCAGGCTCGGGAATCACAGTGACCCAGCTACACTGATCCAGCAATATGATGATGGAGCTTCAATGGAAACAAATGTAGAATCTGAACAAGAAATCAAAAAAGAGATGGGGGAGCACCTCCTAGTGCAATGATGTAATATAAATAGCACAAATGGACAAACTTGAAGATTGTATACTCACAAAGGGAGCAGCACCTATGTGCTGATTGGGGCAGGCTGGGGAATCACAGTGACCCAGCTACACTGATCCTGCAGCAGGATGATGGTTACCAAAATCTCCAAATAAACAATCAAGCTTAGACTTCCATAAAAATAACAATTTGCTTAAAAATTAAAGGAATGCGAATTAACAACACCCCAATATAAAAACAATTGTTTAAAAACAGTTGCAACTAGTTTTCTCAGCTACAAAGGCTGTTTCCTCAGGCTACTGTTTAACAAATGGAAGCTAAAGCCTTTTAAACTAAACTTTTGCCCTAATTACCCCTCCCTCATCCAAAATGTGCAAACAATTAATTGTGATTGAAAAGTTACCAAGAAAACATCATTTCATTATACTGATATGCAGTGCTCCTTTTGGAACCAAAGATAACCATTTAACAATTCATCAAATAATTTTATATACATTTGTACACTGTGCATAAACCTTCATACTTAACATACAAAATAATATCACAATTGATGAAACAAATAAAAACTATTTCATAGGTTCCATAAAGAGATCTGTCCTTTTTTAAAAAAACACATAAACCATTTCTCTTAACTTTATTACATATCGCTATATCACCCTTTTGAAAAAAAAATATTTTTAAAGAATATATAATCTACATAGTGATCTGCATTGATATTAACAAAAATGTAACTTTATCTGCATCCGTTAGTGCAGGGTATCTCTGTGTTAAAGTAAAACTGTTTCTTATGCGTATTGTTTAATATCAAATGTCAATGTAGAACAAGTGAGTATAAAGAAGATATCTAATCTTTGCAGTACTAAGAGGTGCTGTAATGGTGTAACATATTCCTTTTTATCTGATTTAATCAACTAACATAGTGATCTGCATTAATATTAAAAAATGTAACTTTGCCTGCATCCATTAGTGCAGGATGTCTCTGTGTTAAAGTAAAACTGTTTCTTATGCCTATTGTTTAATATCAAATGTCAATGTAGAACAAGTGAATATAAAGAAGGTACCTAATCTTTGCTGTACTAAGAGGTGCTGTAATAGTGTAAAATATTCCTTTTTATCCGATTTAGTCAACTAACAATATAATAGTGTGTCTTACTGGTATTGTAAAATTGTGATGTCATATTGCTTCAATTATTTCAGATAAGATAAACAGAGAGTGTACATGCATACAATTCTAAGTGAATAAACAATAGTAGTTTGAAAATTATATACACGTGAAAGTTTATAATGTGAAAAAAACCCATAATGTAATGTAAGAGTATTTCTCTAAAAAAAAAAAAAAAAATAATAGTGGGTACTAATTATGATTGGTGTTAATCTAGCGAACTGTCGCTTAACAACATTTAATATACAGAAGTGTTAGTGAACATGTATTAATCTATACCTTCTATGTATTCTTTATGAATGTGTTTATAGTAAAATATCCAAATACCACTCTGCAAAAATATAAGTACTTGGAATATAATAACAGTTATATGAAAAAATTGTGAATGTAACTAAAATATACATCCTATTAAGAGTATGACAAAACCTATGTATGTACCTATAGGATAATCTGATTAAAACAAAATACTCCCATGATGGCATATATATGGTGAATAAATTAATCAAACCCGATCTCAACTAATTTGATAGATTTCAAAAAATTGCACCTACATTTAAATGAACATTTCAGTGAAATAATAATAAAAAATATAATAAATAAAAAAATAAACCAGAAAAGAGTATTCTAAATGTTGTTAGGGAATTGGCAGATTTAAAAAGCTGCCATATCTAAATTTTCATAAAACCCCCCTGGGAATCGACTTCCAAATTTAAAAATCCAGTAAGTCTCCCTTTGGCGGAGTCTGGTGAATCTATTTGTACCTGTAATTGGAGGAATGCTTTCTAAAGGAGTTATTACAGTTGCCCTGATATTAACATAAACGGTGATGTCTGGACACACTATGTTTATTGCTATTCTTAGTAATGTTTCTAAAATGTTCACCCCACCTTCTCCTCAGTTTCCTAATCGTGCGCCCTAAATACTGAACCCCACATTTGCATGTTCAAGAACAAATAATATAAGAACAAATTCTAATATTACAGGAGCTTTTAGATGCAACATCAAGAGATGCAATATGTGTCAGTACATATCACATGGAGCTAAGAGTACTACCTCTCATTCCACAAAATGCACTTTTCCCATTCAAAGTAAATTAGATTGTAGTTCCACCTACGTCATCTATGTTCTAACATGCAAATATGGGGTTCAGTATTTAGGGCGCACGATTAGGTAACCGAGGAGAAGGTGGGGTGAACATTTTAGAAACATTACTAAGAATAGCAATAAACATAGTGTGTCCAGACATCACCGTTTATGTCAATATCAGGGCAACTGTAATTTTCAGATAGCTCCTTTAGAAAGCATTCCTCCAATTACAGGTACAAATAGATTCACCAGACTCCGCCAAAGGGAGACTTACTGGATTTTTAAATTTGGAAGTCGATTCCCAGGGGGGTTTTATGAAAATTTAGATATGGCAGCTTTTTAAATCTGCCAATTCCCTAACAACATTTAGAATACTCTTTTCTGGTTTATTTTTTTATTTATTATATTTTTTATTATTATTTCACTGAAATGTTCATTTAAATGTAGGTGCAATTTTTTGAAATCTATCAAATTAGTTGAGATCGGGTTTGATTAATTTATTCACCATATATATGCCATCATGGGAGTATTTTGTTTTAATCAGATTATCCTATAGGTACATACATAGGTTTTGTCATACTCTTAATAGGATGTATATTTTAGTTACATTCACAATTTTTTCATATAACTGTTATTATATTCCAAGTATTTATATTTTTGCAGAGTGGTATTTGGATATTTTACTATAAACACATTCATAAAGAATACATAGAAGGTGTTGATTAATACATGTTCACTAACACTTCTGTATATTAAATATCGTTAAGCGACAATTCGCTAGATTAACACCATTCATAATTAGTACCCACTATTAATTTTTTTTTTTTAGAGAAATACTCTTACATTACAGTATGGGTTTTTTGTTGTTGTTTTTTTTTGGTTTTGTTTTTGACACATAGCATTACATATCACATTGTTCACACTTTATATTAACATAAATTTATTTCACATTATAAACATTTACTTCTATATAATTTTCAAACTACTATTGTTTATTCACTTAGAATTGTATGCATGTACACTCTCTGTTTACCTTATCTGAAATAATTGAAGCAATATGACATCACAATCTCACAATACCAGTAAGACACACTATTATATTGTTAGTTGACTAAATCGGATAAAAAGGAATATTTTACACTGTTACAGCACCTCTTAGTACTTCAAAGATTAGGTACCTTCTTTATATTCACTTGTTCTACATTGACATTTGATATTAAACAATACGCATAAGAAACAGTTTTACTTTAACACAGAGATACCCTGTACTAATGGATGCAGGCAAAGTTACATTTTTTAATATTAATGCAGATCACTATGTTAGTTGATTAAATCAGATAAAAAGGAATATGTTACACCATTCCAGCACCTCTTAGTACTGCAAAGATTAGATACCTTCTTTATACTCACTTGTTCTACATTGACATTTGATATTAAACAATACGCATAAGAAACAGTTTTACTTTAACACAGAGATACCCTATACTAATGGATGCAGATAAAGTTACATTTTTGTTTATATCAATGCAGATCACTATGTAGATTATATATTCTTTAAAAAGATTTTTTTTTTTCAATTTTTTTTTTTTTTTCAAATGGGTGATTAGCGATATGTAATAAAGTTAAGAGAAATGGTTTATGTGTTTTTTTAAAAAAGACAGATCTCTTTATGGAGCCTATGAAATAGTTTTTATTTTTTTTTATTTGTTTCATCAATTGTGATATAATTTTGTTTGTTAAAGGGACATAATACTCATATGCTAAATCACTTGAAACTGATGCAGTATAACTGTAAAAAGCTGACAGGAAAATATCACCTGAGCATCTCTATGTAAAAAAGGAAGATATTTTACCTCACAATCTCCTCACCTCATCAGAGTAAGTTCTGTGTAAAAAGTTATACTCAGCTGCTCCCAGCTGCAGGTAAAATTTTTTAAAAAAAATGAAGAAATGAACAGCAGCCAATCAGCATCAGCAGTGCTGAGGTCATGAACTCTTACTGTGATCTCATGAGATTTCACTTAACTCTCATGAGATTTCATAGTAAACTTCCTTTACCTGATTGGTGAAATAATATGAGAGTGCACGATGCTAGTCCCTTCAGATGTCCCAGGACAAACACACTAAAATGCTGCTTAGAAATCCTTTACAATGGGAGGTGGCTACTGAGGAACTTTTGAGGTAAAATATCTTTCTTTTTTACATAGAGTTGTTCAGGAGATATTTTCTAATCAGCTTTTTACAGCTATGCTGCATCACTTTCAAGTGTTTAAACATTTGGGTATTATGGCCCTTTAAGTATGAAGGTTTATGCACAGTGTACAAATGTATATAAAATTATTTGATGAATTGTTAAATGGTTATCTTTGGTTCCAAAAGGAGCACTGCATATCAGTATAATGAAATGATGTTTTCTTGGTAACTTTTCAATTACAATTTATTGTTTGCACATTTTGGATGAGGGAGGGGTAATTAGGGCAAAAGTTTAGTTTAAAAGGCTTTAGCTTCCATTTGTTAAACAGTAGCCTGAGGAAACAGCCTTTGTAGCTGAGAAAACTAGTTGCAACTGTTTTTAAACAATTGTTTTTATATTGGGGTGTTGTTAATTCGCATCCCTTGAATTTTTAAATAAATTGTTATTTTTATGGAAGTCTAAGCTTGATTGTTTATTTGGAGATTTTGGTAACCATCATCCTGCTGCAGGATCAGTGTAGCTGGGTCACTGTGATTCCCCAGCCTGCCTCAATCAGCACATAGGTGCTGCTCCCTTTGTGAGTATACAATCTTCAAGTTTGTCCATTTGTGCCATTTATATTACATCATTGCACTAGGAGGTGCTCCCCCATCTCTTTTTTTTATTTCTTGTTCAGATTCTACATTTGTTTCCATTGAAGCTCCATCATCCAATTGCTGAATCAGTGTAGCTGGGTCACTGTGATTCCCCAGCCTGCCCCAATCAGCACATAGGTGCTGCTTATTTTGTGAGTATTTTTTTTGCACAAATTCTATTTTTTGTTTATTATATTGCACTAGGAGACGCCCTCTTTTCTTTGTGATTCATTTCCACAGATGTTCGGTTGCTTTGTTTGTTATAAGAGGAGCTGCCCATCAAGCCTTCTATCAAGTGTGAATATCATACTACCAACCATACCTGGACTTTACCAAAAGAATTTCTTAAAGATTTCAGGACTATATTGAGTATCAGTACATGTTACATAGCTGAGGTCAAGAATCCAGCTAAGTTATTTCCACTAAGTGTATGGTTTGATATTTATTATTGTTTTGTTGCACATCAAATGTTGTTAACTAACTAATATATGTGAATAGCGCCCCCTACAGTTGGATACCTAGGTATCAACAGGTTTGGATAGATGAAGATTGCATCTGTTTTGTGCTTTCCATAAGCCTAGTGGGTAATCTAAAGGCCATAGATTCCCTCAAGCATTACATGAACTATTATCTAGCCTACCCCTGAATGGTTACAGGTATGTCTGCCATATCCTCTGCAGTATAGGTACTTGCACTGGATGGGCTCTCTGCTGGATCAGCAACGTGTGAGGGAGAAAGGCCTCATAATGCTGGTATGACACAGTGGAGGGGTGTTTCAGTCCAGTTAAGTGACTCAGGCACTACACGTCCCAGGAGCTATACAATATTACTCTCATTACAGGTACTACATAGCTAAGGGTCACAGCCTTATACCTTAGGAGCTTAACATGTGTTTAACATATGCATTTGGGGGGAATGAGGCACATGATGGTTCTTATTTAGCATGCTTATGACTCCTTATCAGCTCAATTTACAATTCTTTACCTCAAAAACCTTATTTTTGCATTTTTCTACAAATGAGTACTGTCTCTTTAATAGAATTAGGCAGTTCCTTGTGCAGTTATCAGTTAGATCTCTAAAAGTACAGTTGGACAGTTCATTTCAAAATCCTGCACAAGTCTTGTTATAGTGATACGCCCCCCCTTCTCCGTGGCAAACTTTTCCCTTCTCTGGATGACAATGGAAAACAGATGCGCCACATGGCCTAGTATTGTCTATCTATATATCAAATTGTAATGTGATATATTGCACTCACATTTGATGAAGCACCTTTGCAGTGTAAATGGAGCAGGTTGGAATCAGACAGTCACCAAGCAGACTGGCCTCTGGTATGGATTCAGCAATCTCTAAATTAGGTGGAAGCAGAATAATGCCAATATGGCCTAGTATTGTTTGGCTCAGTGAATAGTAGTGATACAAGTAAAATTGCACTCACGTGTGGTAAAGCACCCCTGTTGGTGCAATTGTGGCAGGCTTATATTAAAACAGTCATCCAGCAGACTGTCCTCTGGTCTATCAGGAAAAACTCCAAGGAGATCAAAGGACTCAAGTGTAAAGTCCCCAAATTGAGTACATCAAAAGATGTCAATATAGTAAATACAATGAAGGTAAAATATAGTAAATAAAATGAAGGTAAAAACTTACTTTAATAAAAGTATAAAAAGATGCAACTCGTTTCTCAACCCAGATAGTTTGTTTCTTCAGATGCCTGATGAAACAACCTATCTGGGTTGAGAAACGCGTCTGAGCTGTAGTCTTCAATCCACCCGATCCTATACGATTAGCCACAAATCTGCATGGGGTGGCATTGCACAAGTAGTTCACCAAGTAGTTCACCAGAACTGCTTGTGGAATGATAAATGTCGACAGCGTATGCTGTCGGCATTTATTGATGTGCGGTGGACATGATACGATAAATCGTATCATATCCACTCACACTTTGGTAAATTGGCCTCTATATCTGAATCCTTTAAACAACTACCACAGTTCCACTTATTTCCTAACCACATGCATAACACTGGCTTTTCCATGCACTTATAAGTACATTTCAGAGCTGCCATATTTACAGATATCTAGATATTTATCATGTACGCTGGATATTAGACATGAGCGTTTCGATTCGGTCCGAATCGAAATTCGGACGAATTTGTCGAATTCGGTAGTATCAAATCTACCGAATAAATCTGAATTGATTCGGATGGCCGTGTATTACACTAGTATTGTACAGTATACTAGTGTAATACACAGCACATCCCACTTAACACTGACCAAAATTCCGAATCGATTTGAACTGAATTTCCCACGAATCCGAATAAATCCGAAACAAATTCATTCGATTTCTTCCGAATTCGAATCGATCTGAACCGAAATTCGAATCGGTCCAAACCGAAACAAATTTTTCGACGCTGCACATATCTACTGGATATTGCTGAGCAAGCTTATTGTTTATTACGGTAATTACTGTTGGTAATTTACTCCATTTAGTAATATTCAAATACAATTTATGACTTTAGGTACATAAGTGTGTTTTTAAATGTACATCATCCTATTTTATGTGTGACTTAATAAAAGTTTTATATTAGTTGATCCCACATTTCCACACTTACTACTAGTTGTTTATTCTTATCAGCTGTTTGATTTTTTCTAAACCCAAGAGTGCTATAAGTGTATTCAGAATAAGAGTTGGTCCTCTCATCTCTCTTAATGTTATTGTATGTATAAATTTAATACACAGCACCTACAATCCTCAATATAAAGTCTCTGTTTATTAAGATTTTAGAACCTGGGATTAAAGGGTTTTAGGCACACCCAGTAGTGCCATTGGCTTTATTTCTTGTAAAGATTATAAAATCAGTCTCTGCAGAAATAATTTAAGTCTATTGTACAATTTCATTACTATATATAGTATTAATGTACTGTAAGGAGAGTACTCCATTTTAAATCTGTATTCCATAAAACACTACAGAAACTCTGTCATATTTGATCATACTCTAGCAGCAAGGACATAGATGTAATATTATATGTATTTATTTTGTATGTAAATGTAAGTATCTAAGATATATATATATATATATAAATTCCTCAGCCCTCCTAATCTTTAAGGACAAAGCAGATGCTGCACCAGAAATCACAGATTAATTTTCAGGTGCAGGTGTGACAAGGTGCTAAGGAGTCTATCTAGCAAATATTGAAGGTAAGCCCTAATGCTCAGACAGCTTTTACATTATCTTACCAGTTTCCTATTTTCTTATGGCTATCTCAAAGATATTTTTTTTCTTGCTCTATAGCATGTATGCATCCTTTTTTGCTTTCCTTTCTTTGTTTTCAGTGCTCACATCAGCACTCACCTGAGCCGGGGCACCATCTAGAGGTCTTTAGGGATGCAAGGAGTTTGGTTCACTCTGGAGGCAAGGTTACCACTCAACATTCTGGAAGGTTTAGAAAGCTATGGTGGTGGTCCTGGCATACTGGCTCAAGCAGATTATTTGTAAGGCTTACTTGGTTGCGGTACATACGCCACCAAAGAGAGTAAATACTCACTGTACAAGTTAAGTATCTACTAACTAGGCTTTCCAGGATGATGACTTCCTGGAACAGATTTGCAAGGCGGCAACTTGGTCTTCCCTTCCCACTTTTTATCCAAATGTTGTTATTTGACATTTGTGCTTCTTCTGATGCAGCTTTTAGCAGGAAAGTCTTTTAGGCCACAGTGTCTGGGAAATAGTAACTGCCTTCTTTTTGTCCCACCGGTTCTTAACATGGACTCTCAGCTTGGGTATTGTATCCCACATGTTATGAAGCTATGGACTTTCATCAGCTAAGAAGGAAAATAGAATAAATACTTTCTGATAAATGGATTTCCTTTGTGCTGATTTTCCTACTTTGTGTCATTTTCCTCTGCTCGGCTATATGTAAACTGAAGAGGGAGAGGAAGTGTAGGGGCTAAACTTTTGTGATGGTTCTTCACCTCCTCATGATAGGGTGGAATATATCCCACATATTATGAAGCTATGGACTCTCATCAGCCAGAAGATCATATATTTATCAGTTAGTATAAATTCTGTTTATATGTGTGTACATATGTATTTATGTATATGTGTACACACACACACACACACATATACAAGTGGATATAAAAAGTCTACACACCCTTGTTAAAATGTCAGGTTTCTGTGATGTAAAAAATTGAGACAAAGATTAATCATTTCAGAACTTTTTCCACCTTTAATGTGACCTATAAACTGTACAACTCAATTGAAAAACAAACTGAAATATTTTAGGTAAAGGGAAATAAAAAATACAACTAAAATAATATGGTTGCATAAGTGTGAACACCCTTTTATAACTGGGGATGTAGCTGTGTTCAGAATTAAGCAATCACATTCAAAATCATGTTAAATAGGAGTCAGTACACACCTGTCATCATTTAAAGTGCCTCTGATTAACCCCAAATAAAGTTTAGCTGTTCTAGTAGGTCTTCCTGACATTTTGTTAGTCGCATCCTACAGCAAAAGCCATGGTCCGCAGAGAGCTTCTAAAACATCAGAGGGATCTCATTGTTAAAATGTATCAGTCAGGAGAAGGGTACAAAAGAATTTCCAAGGCATTAGATATACAATGGAACACAGTGAAGACAGTCATCATCAAGTGAAGAAAATATGGTGCAACAGTGACATTACCAAGAAGTGGATGTCCCTTCAAAATTGATGAAAAGACGAGAAGAAAACTTGTCTGGGAGGCTGCCAAGAGGCCTACAGCAACATTAAAGGAGCTGCAGGAATATCTAGCAAGTACTGGCTGTGTGGTACATGTGACAACAATCACCCATATTTTTCATATGCCTTTTCTTAAAAAAAAAAAAAAAATCCAAGCCCGGGTAAATTTTGAAAAAACACATCTGAAGTTTCCCAAAAGCATGTTGCAAAAGGTGTTCTGGTCTGATGAAACCAAAGTTGAACTTTTTGGCCATAATTCCAAAAGATATGTTTGGCGCAAAAACAACACTGCATATCACCAAAAGAACACCATACCCACAGCGAAGCATGGTGGTATCATCATCATGCTTTGGGGCTGTTTTTCTTCAGCTGGAACTGGGGCCTTAGTCAAGGTAGAGGGAATAATGAACAGTTCCAAATACCAGACAATATTGGCACAAAACCTTCAGGCTTCTGCTAAAAAGCTGAACATGAAGAGGAACTTCATCTTTCAGCATGACAACGACCCAAAGCATACATCCAAATCAACAAAGGAATGGCTTCACCAGAAGGAGATTAAAGTTTTGGGATGGTCCAGCCAGAGCCTAGACCTGAATCCAATTCAAAATCTGTGGGGTGATCTGAAGAGGGCTGTGCACAGGAGATGCCCTCGCATTCTGAAAAATTTAGAGTGTTTGCAAAGAAGAGTGGGCAAATCTTGCCAAGTCAAGATGTGCAATGCTAAAAAACCTCATACCCAAAAAGACTGAGTGCTGTAATAAAATCAAAAGGTGCTTCAATAAAGTATTAGTTTAAGGGTGTTCACACTTATGCAACCATATTATTTTAGTTTTTTATTTATATTTCCCTTTACCTTAAATATTTCAGTTTGTTTTGCAATTGAGTTGTACAGTTTATAGGTCACATTAAAGGTGGAAAAAGTTCTGAAATGATTTATCTTTGTCTCATTTTTTTACATCACAGAAACCTGACATTTTAACAGGGGTGTGTATACTTTTTATATCCACTTTTGTGATGGTTCTTCACCTCCTCATGATAGGGTGGAATATATCTTACATGTTATGAAGCTATGGACTCTCATCAGCCAGAAGAAAATATATATATGTTAGTATAAATTCTGTTATGTTTATATGTGTGTACATATGTATTTATGTATATGTCTACACACACACACACACACACACACATATATATATATATATATATATATATATATATATATATATATATATATATATATATATATATATATATATATATATATATATATATATATAATAAATTTATTTCATAAGATTAAAACAGACAAACCTTTCGGCACTGCATTGTTCCTTTTTCAATGTCAGTTAAAAGAAAAACACACAAACAGAGTGCAGCTCTACACCCCAAAAATCAATGATCACTTTGATTTTTGGGGTGTAGAGCTGCACTCTGTTTGTGTGTTTTTCTTGTAACTGACATTGAAAAAGGCACAATGCAGTGCCAAAACGTTTGTCTGTTTTAATCTTATGAAATAAATTTATTATATTTTATTATAAAGTCCAGTGAGTGCCTGCTGTTTGGATATACTGGGATGGATATTTGCAGTGCACCGTGGCAATGGCTAACAGTTTGATTGTGCAATCCTTACATTGACATTATATATATATATATATATATATATATATATATATATATATATATATATATATACATATATATATACAAAGTTTTATATAGTAAATGGAAACACTGCAGTTACGAGAGATATATTGCTACGGGAATCTTAAAATAAGAGTTTCTTAAGTATATAAACCAATACTGTTGTAAGGCTGTTGTACGGGCACATTAATAGGATTGGTGGTGCAGACCCATATAATAGACATATTTAAAATAAGGAAGATATAGTGGTACATAATAATAGCACTATTTAAAGACAGAACATTCAGCAGTCTTTTCAAGAATTTTAATAAATGCAACACACTTCAAAAAGTAAATATCAAAAAGACAAATTTATTTACACATAGTGTCGAGCATGAACTCTTTGCTTTGACAGTGTTCAAAATGTCACTAATAAATCAACACATTAAGCAAGTTAAAAACACACAAAAATCTATCTAAAGCAGGTCCTGGAATGACACAAAGCAAGTTACGGTAGCATCATGAGTAAAATCCCTGCAATAAGAGCAAGATATACCGTAGCTCAATAATTTAAGTTGTGGAGTATATGCACAGACCAACTACACCCACTCAGAACCCTCAAAAGAGCTATGGAAGAAACAGCTAAAATGAGACAGGAAAAAGTGGATCTAAGTTGTTTGTGCATAACCACTCAACATGTGGTAAAACGTAGTATCACAAATTCTAACAAAAATTACAATGCAGGGGGCGTGGCCACACTGATATTAAGTACAGAGTTCTGTATATATATATTTAACATATAGTGGTTTTCCACTTGAATGGTGAAAGTGGACATGTATATATCAAAACGTCCACAGTAATGTTAACAGTGGGTAAATGTCCTGGTATTGAAAACAGATAACATGAACAGAGCAGCCTGTAAATATTTCCCAAGTATCCAGATTGGGTAAATGAGGGAAAGGTCGTTAGACCCGGGAGGTAGTAAGCAAGTATCCAGCGGAGGTCAAGGGTATAGAGCAAGCAAAAGCAGGGTTAGTGTTGTCAAGCAACATGCAGTGGGACCAATCTCATAGCAATCACATACCAATCTGTCGACTGCATATATCAACTGCTTGCAAATACATCATACGGACACCCAAAGTTCCATCTGTGCTGATAAGAGTGGAAGACGTCCATCCTCTGTTGCTACACACACAGGTAGCGGGATATGATCGCCTTCCAGCAAACTCACTTAGGTCCCAGCATCTACCACAGCATACCACACCAAACAAAGCAGTGTGCCAGTCACATGGATCGGTCAGCCAATGCTGATGCACGTTTCACCCCCTTGTCATCAGGGAGGTGGGGCTTCCTCAGGTTGAAATCAAGGCTTCTTAGCAGACTTTTTAAAGTGATGTTAACTCTGCATATTTTGGAGGTGAAAAGATGAGAACTTAAAGGGGCCAATACACATATCAAGATACCTAGATTGTGCACAAACTCAAAAACATATATCTACAAATTTACACAAGTACATATGTATATCAAGTAATATGCAATAATACAGTGGTTTACACATTTATTCAATGATAAAACAGATGGGGAGGTTGTTTTATTTAGTTTACTATAGAAAGCTAGCCATGTCTATTTTTTTGTTCATGCCATTTGGACTAATGGTAGAGAGGTTATAGATCCATCTGCACTCCTTTTGAAGGAGAGCCTTATCATTATCTCTCCCTCTACCATTAGTTATACCTCTGTCTATGCCTATAAATCTCATGCAGTCTGGGGTACTGTTATGAAAGGCTTCAAAATGCCTTCCTACACTGCTAGTTTGAACTCTAGCGGCTAGATTTAGAGTTCTGCGGCCAAAGGGGTGCGTTAGCTACGCATGCTTTTTTTCCCCTGCACCTTTTAAATACCGCTGGTATTTAGAGTTCACAGAATTACTGCGTTAGGCTCCAAAAAAGGGAGCGTTTAGCATATTTACCGACACTGCAACTCTAAATACCAGCGTTGCTTACGGACGCGGCCAGCTTCAAAAACGTGCTCATGCACGATTCCCCCATAGAAAACAATGGGGCTGTTTGAGCTGAAAAAAAACCTAACACCTGCAAAAAAGCAGTGTTCAGCTCCTAACGCAGCCCCATTGTTTTCTATGGGGAAACACTTCCTACGTCTGCACCTAACACTCTAACATGTACCCCGAGTCTAAACACCCCTAACCTTACACTTATTAACCCCTAATCTGCCGCCCCCACTATCGCTGACCCCTGCATATTATTATTAACCCCTAATCTGCCGCTCCGTACACCGCCGCAACCTACATTATACCTATGTACCCCTAATCTGCCCCCAAAACGTCGCCGCCAGCTACCTACAATAATTAACCCCTAATCTGCCGAACTGATCTCGCCGCTACTCTAATAAATGGATTAACCCCTAAAGCTAAGTCTAACCCTAACACTAACACCCCCCTAAATTAAATATAATTTAAATCTAACGAAATAAATTAACTCTTATTATATAAATTATTCCTATTTAAAGCTAAATACTTACCTGTAAAATAAACCATAATATAGCTACAATATAAATTATAATTATATTGTAGCTATTTTAGGATTAATATTTATTTTACAGGACACTTTGTAATTATTTTAACCAGGTACAATAGCTATTAAATAGTTAATAACTATTTAATAGCTAAAATAGTTAAAATAATTACAAAATTACCTGTAAAATAAATCCTAACCTAAGTTACAATTAAACCTAACACTACACTAGCAATAAATTAATTAAATAAAATACCTACAATTAAATACAATTAAACCTAACACTACACTATCAATAAATTAATTAAATACAATACCTACAAATAACTACAATTAAATAAACTAACTAAAGTGCAAAAAATAAAAAAGAACTAAGTTACAAAAAATAAAAAAATATTTACAAACATTAGAAAAATATTACAACAATTTTAAACTAATTACACCTACTCTAAGCCCCCTAATAAAATAACAAAGACACCCAAAATAAAAAAAATGCCCTACCCTATTCTAAATTTAAAAAGTTCAAAGCTCTTTTACCTTACCAGCCCTGAAAAGGGCCATTTGCGGGGCATGCACCAAATAATTCAGCACCACCCACATACCCCTAATCTAACCCAAACCCCCTTAAAAAAACCTAACACTAAGCCCCTGAAGATCTTCCTACCTTATCTTCACCATGCCAGGTTCACCGATCCATCCTCTGAAGTCTTGATCCAAGCCTCCGAAGTCTTCATCCAAGCCCAAGCAGGGGCTGGCGATCCATAATCCGGCTGAAGTCTTCTATCAAGCATCGGCTGAAGAGGTCCAGAAGAGGCTCCAAAGTCTTCATCCTATCCGGGAAGAAGAGGAGATCCGGACCGGCAACCATCTTGATCCAAGCGGCATCTTCTATCTTCATCCGATGACGAACGGCTCCATCTTGAAGACCTTCAGCGCGGATCCATTTTCTTCTTCCTACGTCCAACTGAAGAATGAAGGTTCCTTTAAGGGACGTCATCCAAGATGGCATCCCTCGAATTCCGATTGGCTGATAGGATTCTATCAGCCAATCGGAATTAAGGTAGTAAAATTCTGATTGGCTGATGGAATCAGCCAATCAGATTCAAGTTCAATCCGATTGGCTGATTGGATCAGCCAATCAGATTGAGCTCGCATTCTATTGGCTGATCGGAAGAGCCAATAGAATGCAATCTCAATCTGATTGGATGATTGGATCAGCCAATCGGATTGAACTTGAATCTGATTTATTTAAGGGGGGTTTGGGTTAGATTAGGGGTATGTGGGTGGTGGGTTGTAATGTTGGGGGGGGTATTGTATGTTTTTTTTTTACAGGCAAAAGAGCTGAATTATTTGGGGCATGCCCCGCAAATGGCCCTTTTCAGGGCTGGTAAGGTAAAAGAGCTTTGAACTTTTTAAATTTAGAATAGGGTAGGACATTTTTTTTATTTTGGGGGTCTTTGTTATTTTATTAGGGAGCTTAGAGTAGGTGTAATTAGTTTAAAATTGTTGTAATATTTTTCTAATGTTTGTAAATATTTTTTTATTTTTTGTAACTTAGTTGTTTTTTATTTTTTGTACTTTAGTTAGTTTATTTAATTGTAGTTATTTGTAGGTATTGTATTTAATTAATTTATTGATAGTGTAGTGTTAGGTTTAATTGTAGGTAATTGTAGGTATTGTATTTAATTTATTTATTGCTAGTGTAGTGTTAGGTTTAATTGTAACTTAGGTTAGGATTTATTTTACAGGTAATTTTGTAATTATTTTAACTAGGTAACTATTAAATAGTTATTAACTATTTAATAGCTATTGTACCTGGTTAAAATAATTACAAAGTTACCTGTAAAATAAATATAAATCCTAAAATAGCTACAATATAATTATAATTTATATTGTAGATATATTAGGGTTTATTTTACAGGTAAGTATTTAGCTTTAAATAGGAATAATTTATTTAATAATAGTTAATTTATTTTGTTAGATTTAAATTATATTTAAGTTAGGGGGTTGTTAGGGTTAGAATTAGCTTTAGGGGTTAAAAAATGTATTAGAGTAGCGGTGAGCTCCGGTCGGCAGATTAGGGGTTAATGCTTGAAGTTAGGTGTCGGCGATGTTAGGGAGGGCAGGTTAGGGGTTAATACTATTTATTATAGGGTTATTGAGGCGGGAGTGAGGCGGATTAGGGGTTAATAACTTTATTATAATAGCAGCGTGGTCCGGTCGGCAGATTAGGGGTTAATAAGTGTAGGCAGGTGGAGGCGACGTTGAGGGGGGCAGATTAGGGGTTAATAAATATAATATAGGGGTCGGCGGTGTTAGGGGCAGCAGATTAGGGGTACATAAGTATAACGTAGCTTGCGGCGGCGTGCGGACGGCAGATTAGGGGTTAAAAAATGTAATTAGAGTGGCGGCGATGTGGGGGAACCTCGGTTTAGGGGTACATAGGTAGTTTATTGGTGTTAGTGTACTTAAGAGCACAGTAGTTAAGAGGTTTATAAACTGGCGTTAGCCCAGAAAGCTCTTAACTACTGACTTTTTTTTGCGGCTGGAGTTTTGTCGTTGGCTCACTTCAGCCAAGACTCTAAATACCGGCGTTAGAAAGATCCTATTGAAAAGATAGGATACGCAAATGGCGTAGGGGGATCTGTGGTATGGAAAAGTCACGGCTGCAAAGTGAGCGTTAGACCCTTTCCTGACTGACTCCAAATACCAGAGGGCGGTAAAAACCAGCGTTAGGAGCCTCTAACGCTGGTTTTGACGGCTACCGCCCAACTCTAAATCTAGCCATATGTTTAAAGTCATCATGATGTTAAAAGATCCTATCCCTCATGATACTTTTCATCTTGCTAACATAAAAGCTGGGACAGGAGCAAGAGAGTACGTATACTACTCCTTCAGTGTTTCAATTTACAAAGTGTCTTAATTTTTAATTTTAATTTTGAACAGAAAAGACTTGTTTCGGTCATAAATCTGCATGCCACACATTTTTTGCAGGGGAAATTTTCCACTATTTTTTGCTTAAAAGCCAGTTCTTTTCTGAGGGTTGGGAAACATATTTACTCCTGTCAAACTCAGAAAAATGCCTACTTCTTTAGCTACATTCTCATCATTCAGTAAAGTGTCCCATTTTTTTTGCAGTATATTCCTAAGACTACTCCAGTGACAGTTATATTTAGTCACTAGTCTTATACTACTTTCTTTATCTTTCACATTTGGAAACAGTAGAGAGTCACGCTCTCTTCACCTTGGTTCTTTTTTTGCTTGAGATAGAATTCTTTTAGAGTACCCTCTTGCTCTAAATCTATCTTCCATCTGAGCTGCATGTTCATCATATTTACTTTTAGAGGAACAGTTTCTGGAGGAACTGCCCTTTAGGAATCCCTCTTTTTAATTGTACTGGATGGTGACTCTCAGCTGAAAGTATACTATTAGTGGCAGTCACTTTCCAAAAATTCTCAGTCACTAGGGTATTATTTTCCACCCTTATACAGTATTCCACAATACCCCTCACATCTTTGTAAATAATTTATTATATCTTTTCATGTGACAACACTGAAGAAATGACACATTACTACAATGTAAAGTAGTGAGTGTACAGCCTGTATAACAGTGTAAATTTGCTGTCCCCTCAAAATAACTCAACACACAGACATTGATGTCTAAAACGTTGGCAACAAAAGTGAGTACAACCCTAAGTGGAAATGTCCAAATTGGCCCTATTAGCCCTTTTTCCTCCCCAGTGTCATGTGAGTTGTTAGTGTTACAAGGTCTCAGGTGTGAATGGGGAGCAGATGTGTTAAATTAGGTATTATTGCTCTCACACTCTCTCATACTGGTCACTGGAAGTTCAACATGGCACCTCATGGCAAATAACTCTCTGATGTTCTGAAAAAAAGAATTGTTGCTCTACATAAAGATGGCCAAGGCTATAAGAAGATTGCCAAGACCCTGAAACTGAGCTGCAGCACGGTGTGCAAGACTATACAGCAGTTTAACAGGACAGGTTCCACTCAGAACAGGCCTCGCCATGGTCGACCATGTGACTGACATGCTAATTTGTTTGGTGTGGTAAGCTGTGGAAGATGCTGGGACCTAAGTGAGTTTGCTGGATGGTGATCGTATCCCTCTACCTGTGTGTGTAGCAGCAGAGGAAGCACATCTTCCGCTCATCGGATCACAGATGGAGCTTTTGGGTGTGATGTATTTACAAGCAATTGATATATGCAGTCGACAGATGGATATGTGATTGCTATGAGAGTCGCCCCACTGCATGTTGCTTGGCAATACTAACCCTGCTTTTGCTTGCTCTATACCCTTTACCTCCACTGGATACTTGCTTACTACCTGCCGGGTCTAACAAACTTTCCCTCACTTACCTAATCTGGATACTTGGGAAATATTTACAGACTACTCTGTTCATGTTCTCTGTTTTCAATACTGGGACATTTACTCACTGTTGGTCAACATTACTGTGGACTTTTTGATATATACATGTCTGCTTTCACCATTCAAGTTGAAAATCGCTATATGTTAAATATATAAATACAAAGCTCTGTACTTAATATCAGCGTGGCCACACCCCCTGCATTGTAACCTTTGTTAGAAGTTGTGATACTACGTTTTACCACATGTTGCACAGATAACGTATATCCCTTCTTCCTGTCTCAGCTCAACTGTTGCCTCCATAGCTCTTTTAGGAGTTTTGAGTATTTGAGTGGGTGTTGTTGGTCTGTGCATATACTCCACAACTTATTCAAATATTGAGCTATATCTTGCTCTTATTGCAGGGTTTTTGTTCATGATATTACCGTATCTATTTGAGTCATTCCAGGACCGGTCCTGTTTTAGATAGATTTTTGTGTGTTTTTAACTTGCTTTATGTGTTGATTGATCAGTGACTTTTTGAACACTGTCAGTGCAAAGAGTTTATGCTCGACACTATGTATAAATAAATTTGTCTTTTTGATATTTACTTTTTAAAGATTGTTGCATATATTCAAATTATTGAAAGGAGTGTTGAATTTACTGTCTTTAAATAGTGCTATTATTATGTACCACTATATCTTCCTTTCTTAGTTTAAATATTTCTATTATATTGGTCTGCACCACTAATCCTATTAAGGTGCCAGTACAACAGCCTTACAACAGTTCTGGTTTATATATTTAAGGAACTCTTTTTATAAGATTCCTGTAGCAACATATCTCTCATAACTGCAGTGTTTCCATCCACTATATAAAACTTTGTACCCCTTTTCTTTCATCCAAAAAAATAGACCTTTGGTCCTTGGTTGGTGTTCTCAGTGGATGAAGTGGCAGAAATATTTTTTCATATATATACATTGGTGTTGAGTGTTCTGACTGTTTTAAAAAATGGCCTCTGAGCTATCGGATGAAAATTGGGAGGCCGATTTGCTAGCAACCCTGTCTATGCCTAGTATTGAGGAAAGTCAAAATAGTGATGTAAATCCTTTAAATATCTTTGTAGCATTTAAAGTGTACAAAAAAATGCTAGTTAAACAGGTAAAACTAAGAACAGAAACAGCAAGCTTAGAGAACTATGTTAAAAATGATATTATTCCCAGAGGGCTTAGACTGAGACTAGATCCAGGAACAAACCTAAGAGAAGATGAAGGTGGGGACATATTTATGGAAGACTGGAACACAAGTCTTTCAAGGTGCTCCATTATTCTAATGAATAAAATGATAAAAAATAAATATGGAAAGGTTTAAGAAAACAAAAACCCTCGTTGAAGAAGCCCTAAAAGTGTTTAACATATTTTAATCAAATGCAAATCTTCAAAAACTAACAATGAGATTAAATAACAACTATCTAGACTGCGTATATAGTTATCAATTCATTAGAGGATCATATGACTCTGGCACAGATGGCTCAGATATAGAAGTAGATGGCCAACCGTCAAAAAACTGTCAGGAAGGATATCACCCTGGTACACAAGGAGGAGAGGGGGCAGGAAGAGACACAGGAGGAGGGAATACCAACTCTGGAGGGAGATGGTACCCCTTCAGACAGAGACGTCAGAGGGACTACAGTCAGGCCAGAAGAGGGGACAGACAGTCCGTCCTCTGAGATTCTGTGGGTGCAGGGGATACTAGGGTCCTCAGATAATGACCTTAAAGTAATTAATCTATCATCCTTTAAACTCAATCAAGCTCATATGAATGTTTTTAAAAAAGGCCTTTAATTTTGCCCTACAGATGGCTTTGATAAATTTGAGTTTATTAAATATTTGCACTGCTTTGCAAGACGACTTGTCTTATCCCAAATGTTTAAAGGGAAAAGTAAAAACTTAATTGAAGATCTTAAACTCAATGAGGATGATAGATTAGCGCTAACTAACCTAGAAGAACTTCTCTTAGACACTAATGAATCACCTGGACTAGTGAGGACACAACAATAATTCAGACTAAGGTTGTATCTAACTTTAGGCCAAAGTCTTAATGTATGCCCCAACTCTTGACAGTACCTGCTGTTAACATGTTCATAAAACAAGTTGAGAAGGACATTCAAAAGCTTATCTTGACTAACATCACTGAACCTTACTAGGCTTTAAAGAAAGGCCCTCAATGAGCTAACTAACGCAAAAAATGTGGTGATAAAATCTGCTGATAAGGGCGGGAATGTTGTCCTATGGGAAGGAGCTAGTTATGTTTTGGAAGTTATGAGACAACTTCTAGATAAGAATCAATATCAAGGTTTACTAACTAATCCAATAGCAACCCCCCAGTCCGGTTTGTTCAGCATACTCAATGATGCAAAGTTGGATGGTATAATTGACCTTGCTGAATTTAAATATTTGTTTAATGACTTTCCTGTAATGCCGGTTTTCTACTGCATACTAAAAATTCACAAGGACTTCTTGAACCCCCCAGGTTGGCCTATAGTTTTTTGGATCGGCAGTTTAACTGAAAATTTAGGCAATTATATTGATTATTTTTTTATTGATATATATTTTTATTGAGGTGTTCAACATCACAATAGTATAATCATGTACAGCAAATATTAGAAGTTACATATTGCTTAACTGTTACATTGTGACAATATTTTAACAAAAGAGAAAACGTAATAAAAGCATAAATGTTAACAAATGCGTTGAATTTAAAACCTCTTTTTTAACCAGTGCAATTTCCTCCTAGAATACAGAGGACCACTCATGGATCTTAAAGAAGTTTAAAGTATAGTACAGGAGGCATTCTAACTTATGAATAAGTAATATTGTGAAGTATACAGGTGGGTTACATTGAGTTCACAGGTAGTGAAAGTGCGGCATAGGCAAGATAAGCTGCATATTTAACTCTCCTAATAAAGGAAATATATGGGGGGGGGGGGAGAGGTTGTAATTTGCAAAAGATGTCTCTAGAGATCTTGTAGGAGCACAAGGGTATAATATATACGAAGGGTCACAGTTGAAACAGATAAAACGGTGTGAGTACTTTCCCATCATCTTTTAACATAAAGGCCTGGTTTCAGCTTGCTATGCCATAATTGACTAGTAAGATGATATGAGCAACCAACTACACATACTTTAGCCTCCAACTGTGGGGTGAGGATAGTTCAATGTACTCAACACTAAGTCAAGGCATGTGTCAGTCTAAATGCAATCTGTCAAATGAACAGGATGAACAGATTAAAGGTGACACCCTCCCACACTGTGACTTTTCTATTAGCACTCATAAATAGGGTATGAAGCAGGCTATACGAGTTTAAGGCATAATATAAGTAGGGTAATGCAAGGATATTTAGTTAAACCATTAGAAGTTCCCCCTCTAAATGAAAGATTACCCTATCTCCCGGATGTGGGCCCACCACCCAGGAACAGGAAGGTCATACCACAAAGACTTACACCTATCACCAGGGGAGAGGAGAACATGAGGAACTAGATCCTGTTTTGGCTTAGATTTAAATACATGCATGTAACACCTTATCTTAATATATTAAAATTGAAAGGCAGGAACACACTCTATGTATATGATAGAATTATTGATACAATATAAATTTTAATCTCAAATTGTATATCCAAGGACCTATAGCTGAGGTGAGTAAGTGTATAAGTAACATGCTTAACTATAATATGATAGGCCAGCCTATCTAATCTACACAGGTAGCCTGTTGTAAAGCCTAGAAGAAGAGGAGAAAGTGTAACCCAGTGGCAAATTTAAGGGATTACTACCTTAGGCACTCTAAGAGACTCAAGAGCCATCTTGCTCTAACTTTGATTGCTATAGATATCACTCAGAGCCTAGCAAAATAAGCAGATTATAACATAATATTGCGCGGGTAAAACATAGTTGCCAACATTATATACATAAATGAAATGCTAACAGTCTGTGAACACCAGCAAGCAAAAAATAAATTTCTCTGTGGTTAAGATTACTCAACTAAGAAATATAATTACCTAACTCAGTGTCAATTAGTATGTAGAATAGTTTAACGGTCTAAAAGATAGGTAGCCTACTGATAGATATTAATATTTAGGGAGAGTTAGGTGCTGCAAGAAGGCTTAGCAATCTATATGCACATACATCTCAGGGATATAAATACTGTCAACCTTGAGAATACAAACCAATATATCAGCTTGAACTTGCCTTCCAAACCCCTGCAATTAAGATAAAGACAGGTGCATATTTAAAGCAAAACTAAACAGCTGAAGTGATCTGTGCTTGGATTCTTCATAGAAACCTCGTCTTAAGCCAGAGTTAGGAAAAGGGGCATCCAAGAACTAGTAAGTATTTAATTGTAGTGTCACAAAACTGTAGAGAACCTTAATCTCTCCATTGAATGTGTGTGAATATAACTCCCTTGTATTGAGTCAGTATGGGAGAGAGGATGTATACAAATCAACATCATATCAACATCATATTGCCTTCAATTATCATGAAAAGAAACCCCACAGTAAAGAAAAGGTACACAGTAAGGTAGAAGAACTATATTCATATGGGTATTACCATGTTATGCAAAACTGAACTAAACAATAGTTTGGTATTGTGCGAAGAAAGCTACCCCAGAATGCATCTCCGCTGCAAGACTCAGTCCAAGACATGCTCTAACCAACAACAACTTTGTACTGTTGTAATACTAACATCGGGGTCAGAGTGGCCTTAAGGTTAAACAGTATCAGAGAAGAAGTCCACTTGTAAGGCCGAAGCTTTGCAGTTATTAGCTCAGATTTCGGGAGGGTTACAATCAGAAGATCAAAGAGAGGGCAGTATGTCTCCTCCTTACTCTCCGCTGGAATCTGATGCAGAAGAGGAGTCCCCAGCTCTGGTTTCTCTAACGCCATAATAGGGGCCCCACGCTGATAAGTTGGAGTTACTGGTATGCTAATCTCGGGACCCACCACAAAAACCCTGTCTCCCCTTACCAACACTGGCATACAGCGATGATGGGTGTAAGGTAGTTCTGCTTCTGATTGAGGACATGTCCTCTTCATGGGTGCAGCGGTCACAAGGTGTCATACTGCAGGACATCGGTCTGTTGTATTCGGTGCCCTGGGAGCAGTACTGACAATATTCGAGCATTCATCTGTGGCTTGATCTGCGGCATCCCACTTCGTTATGTACGGAACTGTCGCTTTCACAGGCTCTACCTCAGCCGTGTTTAGAGTAAGAAAAGTGTAGGCAGCTTGTTCCATATGATTTGCGGCTTCTACTTGCCGGGGCACTAGCTCAAATGAGTGTTCAAGCATCTCGCGGCAGCCATCCAAAAAATTGCATATTTCCTCCAGAATGGCCTCCGGAGGCTCCATAGTGCAGTAGTGAAATGATCGCCTAATCCAGGGGATACAATAGTAGATTGCAGCTTGTTCTTCCTCTCTAACACTGTACAGGCTGCAAGATGGCTGCTCCAAGTAGCAGTCCTCGTTCACAAACACACCAGGGTTGTTAGATCACCTCGCTCACACCCGGCTCACCATGAAATTTATTGCGTATGTCTTCTAGAGTATCTGATCTACTAGAATGCCCACTTTTTTGAGCTGGATCAGTCGCTAAATTTGTGTTTTATCATAGTATAACAGGAGCTTTTAGGCTGTGCGACCGATCAGCTTCAGAGTTGGCTCCCCCCCTTGATTATTTTTTTAAACCTTTTCTAAGTACTTTGCCTATGTATGTCCTAGATACAACTGACCTTCTACAAAATATTAATGGGTTATTAATACCACATGATGCATTACTTGTATCTTTGGACATAGAGGGTTTATACTCGTCTATTCCCCATGAGGTAGGCATAGAGGCAACTAAACATTTCCTGGACACAAGGGGGACAGTGTATAATGACCAAACTGACTTTACTAAAAAAAACTGCTTCATTTTGTATTGGAGAACAATGTTTTTTCATTTGACATGAAGGTCTATAAATAATTTAGAGGGACTGCAATGGGGGCCACATGTGCTCCAACTTACATGTGTCTACATCTAGGTGCCTGGGAGATGGATGAGGTCTATCAAAAAATATATTTTTATGAACACATCCATTTATGGCTCCGATATGTGGATGACATACTTATTATCTGGGAATGCCCTGTAGACGCATTTACGGAATTTGTTCTTGACCTGAATAAAAATGATAGAAACATTGTTCTCACACTACAATACAGCAAACAGATCTAGCATTTCTGGATGTAAATATAAAGGTGGAAAATGATACCCTAGTGACTGAAAATTTTTGGAAAGTGACTGCCACTAATAGTATACTTTCAGCTGAGAGTCACCATCCAGTACATTTAAAAAGAGGGATTCCTAAAGGGCAGTTCCTCCATCTGTATAGAAACTGTTTCGCTAAAAGTAAATATGATGAACATGCTGATAAGATGAAAGATAGATTTAGAGCAAGAGGGTACTCTAAAAGAATTCTATTTCAAGCAAAAATTGAAGCAAGATGAAGAGAGCGTGACTCTCTACTGTTTACAAAAGAAAAAGATAAAGAAAGTAGTATAAGACTAGTGACTAAATATAACTGTCACTAGTATAGT
This sequence comes from Bombina bombina, assembly GCF_027579735.1. Taxonomy (NCBI): domain Eukaryota; kingdom Metazoa; phylum Chordata; class Amphibia; order Anura; family Bombinatoridae; genus Bombina; species Bombina bombina. The sequence continues at coordinate 660,834,418 of NC_069503.1, read as the reverse complement.
CTTAGGAACATACTTCAAAAAAATTTGGACACTTTACTGAATGATGAGAATGTTGCTAAAGAAGTTGGTGTTTTTCTGAGTCTGACAGTAAAAGGGCTCCGAACCTGAGGGAGTAGTCAGGAGTAAATATGTTTTCCAACCATCAGAAAAGAACTGGCTTTTAAGCAAAAAAATATGAGAAATTTCCCCTGCAAAAAATGTGTGGCATGCAGATTTATGGCCAAAACAAAACTTTTTTCTGCTCAAAATGAAAGGGTATATAAATTAAGACACTTTGTAAATTGCAAAACTGAAGGAGTAGTATACCTACTCTCTTGCTTCTGTCCCAGCTTTTATGTTGGAAAGACGAAAAGGATCTTGAAGGATAGGATCCTTGAACATCGCAATGACATTAAACATAAAGTTCAGACTAGCAGTGTAGGAAGGTATTTTGAAGCCTTTCATAACAGTACCCCAGACTGCATGAGATTTATAGGCATAGACAGAGGTATAACTAATGGTAGAGGTGGAGATAATGATAAGGCTCACCTTCAAAAGGAGTGGAGATGGATCTATAACCTCATTACCATTAGTCCAAATGGCATGAGCAAAAAATTAGACATGGCTAGCTTTCTATAACAAACTAAATATAACAACCTCCCCATCTGTTTTATAACTGAAAAACATGTAAACCACTGTATTATTGCATATTACTTGATATACATATGTGCTTGTGTAAATTTGTAAATATATGTCTTTTGAGTTTGTGCACAATATAGGTACCTTGATATGTGTATTGGCCCCTTTAAGTTCTCATCTTTCCCCTACAAAATGGGTGGAGTTAACATCAAGTCTGCAAAGAAGCCTAGATTTCAACAAGCCCAGATGAAGCCCCGTCTCCTTGATGACGAGGGGGTGAAACACACGTTGACATTGGCTGACCGATCCATGTGACTGACACGCTGCTTTGTTTGGTGTGGTAAGCTGTGGTAGATGCTGGGACCTAAATGAGTTTGCTGGATGATGAACATATCTCACTACCTGTGGGTGTAGCAGCAGAGGAAGGATGTTTTCCTCTCGTAGGAGCACAGATGGATCTTTTGGTGTTTGTATGATGTATTTGCAAGCAGTTGATATATACAGTCAACAGATGGGTATGTGATTGATATGAGAGTTGCCCCATTGCATGTTGCTTGGCAATACTAACCCTGCTTTTGCTTGCTCTATACACTTGACCTCCGCTGGATACTTGCTTACTACCACCTAGGTCTAACGTCCTTTCCCTCACTTACCCAATCAGGATACTTGGGAAATATTTACAGACTGCTCTGTTTGTGTTCTCTGTTTTCAATACCGGGACATTTACCCACTGTTGGTTAACATTACTGTGGACTTTTTGTTATATACATGTTCCGCTTTCACCATTCAAGTTGAAAAATATATATTTATATACAGAGCTCTGTACTTAATATCAGTGGGGCCATGGCCCCTGCATTGTAATATTTGTTAGAAGTTGTGATACTACGTTTTACCACATGGTGAGTGGTTATGCACAGACAACTTAGATCCACTTTTTCCTGTCTCAGCTCAGCTGTTGCCTCCATAGCTCTTTTGGGGGTTCTGAGTATTTGAGTGGGTGTAGTTGGTCTGTGCATATTCTCCACAATGTATTTAATTATTGAGCTATATCTTGATCTTATTGCAGGGATTTTATTCATGATGCTACCATTACTTGCTTTGTGTCATTCCAGGACTGGTCCTATTTTAGATAGATTTTTGTGTGTACCGCTCTCGTATGCTGTTTATATTGATCCAGTACTCTTTGAGCACGATCATCTGCATATGAGAGTAATGCACAAGTGCACTTTATATTTCTTCTCTAATCTGCTGGTATACTAGCTTATTTATATACACTTCGCACGCATTGTGTGTTTTGTATATTTATATTTATAATCTAATAATTTTAATTTATGATTTTTAAATTGTTGAACTCCTGACTGGACGTCCAGGTAGTTTTTATTCTTGATTGTATAATATTATTAACGGCTATAACCCAATGAGGTTTATAGTATATTAACCCATCTAGCACTCCAAATGAGGTTTGTATTATATTGACAAGTATTACCTATATAGCTTCTGAATACCCTTAGATATATTGAGATAATTATTTCTCCTTGGTAATCTGCTTTTTTCTAGCTCATCTCTAGAGTCATAGGTCTTTTAGATATAACCTTGGGTATCTTGGGGGCACTAGGTCAGTTTTTATGTGAATAATGTATTTCTCTAATTCTATATGTCCCTAATAATTATTTTTTAATTTTTATTTTTACTTCCTTTCTTTTAATTATACTTGTACTTAACTTTATTTTGATTAAATAATTGATTTATACAAAACTTGAGAGTTTTTCATATTGGGTGTTTTCCCCTTCCTTAAGTTTATATCTTATATATATATCCTTGGAGTAATATCTCTTCCATCATATTGTATTTAGTTTTACCCTAGCTCTAGCGCCAGTACTATCCACTTTTCTTTTTTAGATCACCTTAGAGCATGGTTTTTAAATCCTGTCCCCTGCATTGTAATATTTGTTAGAAGTTGTGATACTACGTTTTACCACATGGTGAGTGGTTATGCACAGACAACTTAGATCCACTTTTTCCTGTCTCAGCTCAGCTGTTGCCTCCATAGCTCTTTTGGGGGTTCTGAGTATTTGAGTGGGTGTAGTTGGTCTGTGCATATTCTCCACAATGTATTTAATTATTGAGCTATATCTTGATCTTATTGCAGGGATTTTATTCATGATGCTACCATTACTTGCTTTGTGTCATTCCAGGACTGGTCCTATTTTAGATAGATTTTTGTGTGTACCGCTCTCGTATGCTGTTTATATTGATCCAGTACTCTTTGAGCACGATCATCTGCATATGAGAGTAATGCACAAGTGCACTTTATATTTCTTCTCTAATCTGCTGGTATACTAGCTTATTTATATACACTTCGCACGCATTGTGTGTTTTGTATATTTATATTTATAATCTAATAATTTTAATTTATGATTTTTAAATTGTTGAACTCCTGACTGGACGTCCAGGTAGTTTTTATTCTTGATTGTATAATATTATTAACGGCTATAACCCAATGAGGTTTATAGTATATTAACCCATCTAGCACTCCAAATGAGGTTTGTATTATATTGACAAGTATTACCTATATAGCTTCTGAATACCCTTAGATATATTGAGATAATTATTTCTCCTTGGTAATCTGCTTTTTTCTAGCTCATCTCTAGAGTCATAGGTCTTTTAGATATAACCTTGGGTATCTTGGGGGCACTAGGTCAGTTTTTATGTGAATAATGTATTTCTCTAATTCTATATGTCCCTAATAATTATTTTTTAATTTTTATTTTTACTTCCTTTCTTTTAATTATACTTGTACTTAACTTTATTTTGATTAAATAATTGATTTATACAAAACTTGAGAGTTTTTCATATTGGGTGTTTTCCCCTTCCTTAAGTTTATATCTTATATATATATCCTTGGAGTAATATCTCTTCCATCATATTGTATTTAGTTTTACCCTAGCTCTAGCGCCAGTACTATCCACTTTTCTTTTTTAGATCACCTTAGAGCATGGTTTTTAAATCCTGTCCTCAGATAGATAACCCAGTGATTGATAAAATCCATGCTCTTATTGTAGTTAGAAGGGCCAAAATACATTTGTGAACTTTGTTGTTTCACTTCCCCGCCTGATGCCATGGTTTGAGTTTTCAGTCAAGAAAAAGTAGTGGTTGGTTATATGGTTTGTGTTTTTCCCTGGATTATTTTTTCTTTTTCCCCCTTATCTCAACGGTGTACAGTATTGCAATGTGATATCTTAGACTACATTTTAAAATGATTATTTAATAAAGTTAATCAATTTTTAATAGTACAGGTGGCCCTCGTTTTACAACGGTTCAATTTACACTGTTTCAGAATAACAACCTTTTTCCCAGTCATGTGACTGCTATTGAAAAGCATTGAGAAGCAGTGTATTTAGTAAAATAGCCAGTAGGTGGAGCTGTCCGCTTGTGTTGCAGCAATGTCAAGCAAGCTGAAATTAATCAGTTTAACCAGACCTGAGCTATCGAGCAGATTTCAAAGGAACAAGATCTTCGTGTCTATAAATCAGTCAAGATTGGAATTCATAGAAAGAACTGTTTGCAGAAAAATGCAAGTGAAGTCTGTGTTGTGTGATTATTGTATTAGGTTTATAATGCTGTTTAGCAAATGTTTTTGTTCATTTAACTTAGTTTAATTATATATTCTGTGTTGTGTGATTATTTTATTAGGTTTATAATGCTGTTTAGCATTTAAAGTCTTCATTTCAAAGCTTTAAAAATAATGTATTAGGTGTTAGTTATGACAATTTTGAGAGGGGCCTGGAACCTATCTCCCTCACTTAACATTGACTTACATTATAAACTGGGTTTCAATTTACAAAGGTTTCGATTTACAACCATTCCTTCTGGAACTTAACTCCGGCGTAAACTGAGGGCTACCTGTATAGTGCAAAAATCCCTTTCTTCTTTCTTTCTTTCTTTCTTTCTTTATTTTTTTGTTTGATTATCTGGAATTGTTCACTGTTGGTAGCAATTTTTTTTTATTTATGAATGTATAGTAAAGGGACATGAAACCCATTTTTTTAATTTCATGATTCAGATAGAGCATGCAGTTTAAACAACTTTCCAATTTACTTCTATTATATATTTTGTTTCATTTTCTTGGTATCTTTTTTTGAAGGTGCAGCAATGCACTATTGAGAGCTAACTGAATACATTAGTAAGCCAATGAAAAGAGGCCTATATCTTCAGCCACCAATCAGTAGCTAGCTCCAAGCCCCTGAGCCTACTTAATAATGTTTTACAACAAAGTATACCAAAAGAACTGAGCAAATTAAATGATAGAAGTATATTGTAAAGTTGTAGTTTTTAGACATTGTTTAGCCACTTCTAGAAAAAAAAAGTGGCTGACTGTACTCTTGTGAAATATGTAATGTTGATAGCTAATTATTGAGGCCTTTTGGGGAATTTGCTGATATTTTTGGTTTTGAAAATTGATCTCCATGGACCTAACCTATACATCTCTTTTGGGGTGGGATTAGAAGATATTAATACTACTAATATTAATGGTATTAGAAGATATTACTACTATTTGTGGCCTTCAACTCATTGCTTGACCCCCTGCAATCTGGCTCCCGTCCCAAACAATCAACTGAGACTGCCCTCACCAAGGCTACTAACAATCACCTTTCTGCTAAAAACAATGGCTACTACTCTATGCTTATCTTACATGACCTCTCTGCTGCCTTTAACACTGTTGACATCTACTCCTCCTATGGACTCTCAGCTCTCTTGGGCTCTTTGACACTGCTTATCTCTCTAACAGATCCTTCTCTGTTTCTTATGCTGGTGACTCCTCCTCTCCATTGCTTCTGTCTGTTGGAGTACCTCAAGGCTCTGTTCTGGGCCCTCTACTTTTCTCTATTTACACTTATTCACTGGGTAAACTTATCAACAGCTATGACTTCAACTATCACCTCTATGCTGATGATACCCAGATCTACCTATCCACCCCTGCACTCTTTACTTCTGTCAATTCTCACATCAGTGACTGCTTATCTGACATTTTCTCTTGGATGGCCTTTTATCACCTAAAAATAAACATGTCCAAGACCAAACTACTTCTAATACCCCATCTAATTCTACTCCAGTTTCAAATTTTTCTATCACTATTGGCGGCACCACTATCTCCCCAAGTCCGCTGCCTTGGAGTCACTCTTGACTCAAATCTGTCCTTCATTCCCCACATCCAATTGCTTTCTTCCTCCTGCCGCAACCACCTATGCAATATCTCCAAAAATTGTCTGTTTCTGAGTGCTGAAACTACTAAACAACTAATCCACTCTCTGGTAATTTCCTGACATGACTACTGTAATAACCTACTAACTGGCCTCCCTCTATCCCGCCTCCCCCCCTTTCAATCCATCCTAAATGCTTCTGCCTGGCTAATCCACCTCTACCTTCACTGGCTCCCCATTGACAGCAGAGGTAAATTCAAAATTCTCACCCTGACCTACAAAGCCCTCACCAATACTGCCCCACCCTACCTGTCCTCCCTCATCAACAAATATACTCCAGCCTTCCCCCTAAGATCCAACAATGACCTGCTCCTTACCTCCTCTATCATAACCTCCTCCCATGCTAGACTACAGGACTTTTCCTGTGCTGCACCAACTCTCTGGAACACACTTCCTAGAGCTGTCAGACTTTGCCCTAACCTGTCCTCCTTTAAATGCTCCCTAAAGACATTTTTGTTCAGGGACCTTATCATCTAACTCACTAATAAATTAATTTCACTTAACCAACAGTTGCCTTCATCTAACTCTTCACAAACATCATTCTCACCTTTGCAGTCCCCACCTCCTGTTTCCCATTCTCCTACCCATCTAGATTGTAAGTTCCCATAGGAATAGGGCCCTCAATTCCCCCTGCATTTGTCTGAAAAATGTTGTCTTATATTGAGTTGTTTCACCATTGTACTTGTATCTTCGTACCCATGGACAGCACTGTGGAATCTATTGGTGCTTTATAAATAAGAATAATAGTAATAATAATAATAATAATGATATTAAGTACCACCAAAGAATTGAGAAATCATAGAGCTGCTACAGACTACTGCTAGTGGTCATGACAGAATAGTTTGTGCTCAAGACTGTTCTGTATGGGAGGTCTCGTCACATAGGAGAAGTGTCTGGAGATATTGGGGATATTGGTTACAATACTATTGGTGTCTATGTGATTTGGGTGTGAATTTGGAAGATTGAGAGGCTGGGAAGATTAGGACTCCATCTAAACACTGTTTTGGTCTTCCCAACTAAAAAATAGTTGAAGGCAGTGGCAAAGATGAGTTCAAAGGGTTCCAAACATCAGCATAGGTAAACTGAAAGAAGGGGTCTTTGTTGTAACCCAAATCTGAGATATTTTAAGCGATGGCGCATTTATGGAACCTCTGACTGATGAAGAATGAAAAGCTTGGGTGAGTTTCCATTGGGTTTGTGAATACTTTCTACTTAAAACAAAATCTACTAACTTCTGTGATATCACTTAAGCTACCATTTCTACACTTCCATTTACAAGGTAAGAGTTTCCACCAAGATTTCAGGTCAATGGATCAGTTTCTGGAACAACTCTATGAGTTGGTTGTTGTGTCATGATGCTCATGCAGTGTACCACAGACATGGACAGTTATCACATTCTGAGTAAGATTTACTTACATAGTTTAAATCAAATATTTTTGTATGTGTCATCCTGAGGTTTTGTTTTTTAAAAAAAATGGAGAGTGTCAGCACACATCTGATTGTAAATTCATGTTCAGCATTGGGTTTGTGATCATTAAAAAAATGTTAAAAAAATAGTTGTATTCCCGTGTTATTGAAAATAAGCAGAGAGGATGCACAGTTTTATAAATACTGTACAGCCACCACTTTAATTTCTATTGTATATGAGAAAACCAGCAATTTTGTTTTAGACTTTGCTGCTCAACAACCTTAGCTCCATGTAACGTCCAAAAGGAAAATAAAAATCAAGTAGAATAGTACACTAGGCGCCTGCTGTGTGAATAACCCTTAGCTCTGATAAAAAGACCCCTAGTGGTCAAGATAAAAATGGAGAATCAGAAAAATATTTATATCAAAGCGCCAACTAGTGAAGGCAGGGTCCAAATGAAACCATCTATGAAGCTCCACGCACTATTTATAGCATACAATTTATTTCCATAAGTTAAAAACAGCTGGTGGATAAAATATCTATACAGACAAAATTATAAACAATGATAAAATACAATAAGTAAATTTTCAGGGATCCATGTATTAACAATAATTCAATTAAAACGCTGGACAGAATGTGTTAGCTGGGAGGTCAATTATACAATGACTAGAATATTGAAAAAATATTGCATGTGGAAAAGTGGTGCAAACGCACTCAGGTTTGACAACCATAAAACAATGGTGCTGGTTGTAATAAATACTTCCTGACTTAATGCAGCCTAATGTTTATATTGGTTTCTAAAACAGTGTATCCATTAAGCAAAGTGAAAAGGATGGCGGTACCTCTAAATGACAGTTAGTCCAGGGTTACTATAACCGGAGATCGATCTCCACTGGGGATGGGTGAAAATGTCCCTGTGCGCAGTGTAAGTGTAGATGAAATGACCGGATGGTGCACTTTGGGAGATGAAAGAATCTAAATGTGAGTCTACTCTACCTAATATGGGGATTAGTGATGCACTATTATTCCAGGATTTATCCAACCGGAACAAACTAAAATACAACAGTGTGATTGTGCTGTGTAAAATTGTGCCGTTAAAACTATCATGCACAAACCACTATGCAAATTGTGCTCAGTGGGTGAAAACAAAGTTAAAGGGGTAACAAATAATAAAACCAGCAATATTCCAAAAAAACAGCAGTATTCCAAAAAACAAAAACAGCAATGTCCCAAAAATGTGTGTGTACAAATATAAAAATATTAACAATATAAACGATACAGTGCAGTTCTTCTAATATCAATCGTATACCAACAATATTCCAAAAAAAAACAAAAAACAGCAATGTCCCAAAAGGTGTGTGTGCAAAAATAAAAATATAAATATATAAAAATATAAACGATGCAGTGCGGTTTTTTTTAATGTCAATTGTAGATAGTGAGGTCCACAAATTGCAGATAAAAAACTGATAAAAATAGTCAATAAAAACAGTGCAGATTATGTGATCCAAACAGGTGTGAGCGATCCCACAGTCGATAGTTTGGTCGTGGTTCAAATGTTCTATGTGTAGTGATTTCTTTAACAAAGAAACAGATTCAGCGTTGGTGCAGGGGTCATTCCTTCTGCCAAAAGAAATACGTGATAGTGTAGATTGTCTACAAGCCAAATATCAAAATATTACTCACCAGTCGACGCGTTTCGTTCATACACTGACCTTTATCAAGACTGGTTTTATGTTAGAATAGGGGTCTTTAAATACCCCGTTAATGATTGCCCATATCGCAATACCGGAAGTAATTTCTTAAAGGTAAGATTTAAGAATTTAAGAAATTACTTCCGGTATTACGATATGGGCAATCATATCCATATTCAGCATTGCACCAGCAGCTCTTGTGAGCTGCTGGTGCAACGCCGCCCTCTGCAGACTCATGGCCAATCGGCCGCCAGCAGGGAGGTGTCAATCAACCCGTACTCGATCGGGTTGAATTGTGGCAATCTCTGTCCTCCTCATCAGAGCAGGCAGACAGGTTTTGGAGCAGCTCCTACAGATAATAGATAAGATACAATGCGATAAGGATTATAGGTGGTTAGATTTAACTGCATTGTATAATTTAATACCTAATTTTCTTTTCTATCAAAAGTAATTCAATGGAAGCCTTTCAAACATATGTGTTGAAGGCTGGAGAGTTTATTTTGAAACATAACAACTTTAGATTTGATGGAGTGTATTATCTCCAAAGATGAGGGACTGCCATGGGGGCAATATTTTCCCCCTCATATGCCAACCTATATATAGGTTGCTTGGAGCAGTCCCACATCTTTGGAGATTTGATTACATTTAAGACTAAGATTAGATTGTACAAACCGTACATAGATGATTTGATTTGTACCTGGGCAGGAACTGAGAATGAATTAGGAAGTTTCATACAGTACATTAAAAACAATGAACTATCACTAAGAATTACATTTGAATCACACAATGTGAAAATACCTTATTTGGACAACTTATTGAGATCTAATATTGAGAAGAATACAGTTGAAATTACATTATATAGGAAACCCATCACCATAAATGCCTTATTGCATGCTAAAAGTAATCATCCCCAACAACGTTCTAAAGCAATTGCTAAGTGACAATTAATTAGAATCAAGAGAAATTGCTCATTAGAGCAGGATTACGAAGCAGAACCAGCTAGACTAGAGAAACAATTGAGACAAAAGGGTTTCTCAAATAAATTGATAAAAACAGCAAAATTGACAGTTAATAGCATGGAGACACAGGTGTTGATAAATGGCATTGATAGATCTAAAACAGAAAACAGAGATACAGATTTGATAACATTTGTAACTACTTACACTCTACAATACTATCAGATCTGCAATATAATTAAAAGCATTTACCTATGGTAACTGCTGATGAAGGTCTGACAAATAGTGACAAGGGGATGTAGGTATTCTTACGGAAAGGGAATGACAATAGGAAGCACAGTTTCACCTAGAGTTTTGAAGAAGGAGAGAACCAAAAAGTTTATGGCTATCCAGTAATGGATCATATAAATGTACATTTAGAGATTGTAAAGCCTGCAGACATGTAAAAACAGGAGAAAGCTTTGTGTCAGTTGTAACTGGATAGGAGTTCTAAAATAAATCTTGTCTAAATTGTAGAACAACATTTGTAATTTGCCTAATTACATGCACACAGTGCCACCTACAGTATGTAGGTAAAACTACAAGAGAGGTTAGAATTCGAATTATCACCACTCCACTATTACAGCACATCCAAAAAGTAAAGACAAGGAAAAAGAGAATAATACACCATAGGCCAAACATTTTATATTGCACAATGATAAAAGAGTTTATACATTTATTTGGAATATAATTGAAAAAAACTTTATAGAACAAAGAAGTGGTGATATAGAGAACATTCTAAGTAAAAGAGAGATATATGGGATGTTCAAGCTAAAAACCAGGATACCTAATAGTCTGAATTCTAAGTATTATTTTATAAATCATTGTGAATAGATTATTTACAATTCCTGTACTATAATACAAAAATAAAATAAAAAGTTAACTTAAAATAATTAAAATTAACAAAAGGCAACTTATAATTCATTTTCTTTCCAACCCCTGTTCTAAACTACATTTCCTTAACCCATTTATTTAATGTCATCATGAGATATTTGATATGGATGTTAAGTGTTTTTTTCATTTGGTTCATATAGTACTAAATAGATATGGGCATTTAAAGTTTTTGCTTGATGAACACATTACTAAACAGGCTAGCAACATAAGTAACCAGTGATTGCTGAGATCTTATAGAGAATACAATGGAATAGAAAGATATTTATAAGTATATTCAGAATAAACCTAAAAATCTGTTACTAGATTTACAATTTTGTTTCAAATATCTTTTAGTAATTGCACAAAGAGTAATAATAATACAGAGAGTAGAGATACATATACATAGTGTATGATAGGCTAATATGTACACTCAGATTAGCATCTTAAGGGTTAATAGGGAGGGCATTTATATTGAATGAAACAGATGTGTATTTAAACTTCTGGGGCCCGATCCGATATGCAGCGTCGCCCGCAAAAGCCGGCGACGCCAAATTTTGCGCGGGTTTGGTATCACATATACGGCGTGACATGGAAGTTACGCTTGTATATTTCTGCCTTCGGCCGTAGTTTTTTGGGCCCATAGACAGGTATACCAAACCTGCGCAGTTTGGTATCCAATATACGGCATAAGGACTTACGTGGTGAAAATGGAGAAATCTTACTCCATTTTCACCGCACCACAAATTGCAGGCGTAGTAAGCCTTACGCTGAGTATTGGAGCCCCGTAACTCCCTAAACTGCCTGCTAAATAAAATCTAACACCTAACGCATGCGCAATGTCTATCTACCTGTCAACCGCAATCCCCCGCCGCAATCTCTAATGAAGTGTTTAACCCCTAAACTGCCGCTCCCGGACCCCGCCGCCAGCTACATTAAATGTCTATCCCCCTAATGTGATCTCCCTACACTGCTGCCACCTATATTAAAATTATTACCCCCTAATGTGAGCCCCCTACTCCGCCGCCACCTATTTTAACTACATTACCCCCTAATGTGAGCCCCCTACCCCGCCGCCACCTATATTAAAATTATTAACCCCTAATCTAATCCCCCTACACCACCGCCAACTATATTAAATATATTAACCACTAAACCTAAGTCTAACCCTAACACCCCCTAACGTAATTATTATTAAAATAAATCTAAATAATATTAATAATATTAACTAAATTATTCCTATTTAAATCTAAATACTTACCTATAAAATAAACCCTAAGATAGCTACAATATAAGTAATAATTACACTGTAGCTTTTTTAGGGTTTATATTTATTTTACAGGTAATTTGGTATTTATTTTAACTGGGTACAATAGCTATTAAATAGTTAATAACTATTTAATAGCTACCTAGTTAAAATGATTACCAAATTACCTGTAAAATAAATCCTAACCTAAGTTACAAATACACCTACACTATCAATAAATTAATTAAATAAACTACAATTATCTAAGCTAAAATATAATTAAATACACTAAACTATATTACAAAAACCCCCCACTAAATTACAAAAAATAAAAAAGTCTAATCAGCAAATAGAATTACAGTAGCTCTTATTCTATTGGCTATTCAAATCAGCCAATAGAATTAAAGTAGCTCTCATACGATTGGCTGATTTGAATTTGAAGGCTCAAATCAGCCAATAGGAATTCAAGGGACGCCATTTTTAATCGCGTACCTTGAATTCCTATTCAGTGTACGGCGGCGATCGTATGAAGAGGATCCTCCACACTCCATGGCTCCGCGGTCTTCAGTTCCAGCGTCGCCGATCTTCAGTTCCTGCATCGCCGGTCTTCAGTTCCAGAGAGGACGGTCTTCAGCTCCGCGGTCATGAGTCTTCAACTCCTCCGCGCCGGCTGATTCCTGGAAGAAGAAGAGGTCGCCGCCTGGAAGAAGACTTCTTCGCCTGGAACAGGACCTTCTCCGCCGGTCTTCAGGACAGGTAAGGACCACTTGGGGGTTAGACTTAGGTTTTTTTAAGGGGGGATAGGGTGGGTTTTAGAGTAGGGGTGTGTGGGTGGTGGGTTGTAATGGGGGGTTGTTCTTTTTTTTTTACAGGTAAAAGAGCTGATTACTTTGGGGCAATGCCCCACAAAAGGCCCTTTTAAGGGCTGGTAATAGAGCTGATTACTTTGGTAATTTAGTTTAGGGTAGGGACATTTTTTATTTTGGGGGCTTTGTTATTTTATTAGGGGGCTTAGATTAGGTGTAATTAGCTTACATTTCTTGTAATCTTTTTTTATTTTTTGTAATTTAGTGTTTTTTTTTGTTATTTAGTTTAGTGTATTTAATTGTATTTTAGTTTAGATAATTGCAGTTTATTTAATTTATTGACAGTGTAGGTGTATTTGTAGGTCAGGTTAGGATTTATTTTACAGGTAAATTGGTAATTATTTTAACTAGGTACCTATTAAATAGTTATTAACTATTTAATAGTTATTGTACCTAGTTAAAATAAATACCAAGTTACCTGTAAAATAAATATAAACCCTAAAATAGCTACAATTTAATTATTAATTATATTGTAGCTATCTTAAGGTTTATTTTATATGTAAGTATTTAGTTTAAAATAGTAATATTTTAGTTAATAAGATTAATATTATTTAGATTTATTGCAATAATAATTAAGTTAGGGGTGTTAGGGTTAGATAGGGTTAATATAGTTAATATATATAATATAATAACTATCACCTAGATTTAGAGTTCTGCGTTAGCTGTCAAAAGCAGTGTTAAGGGGTCCAAACGCTGCTTTTGGCCGCCCGCTGGTATTTAGAGTCAGCCAGGTAAAGGTGTACCGCTCACTTTCAAGCCGTGACTTTTCCATACCGCAGATCCCCTTACACCAATTGCGTATCCTATCTTTTCAATGGGATCTTCCTAACGCCGGTATTTAGAGTCTTGGCTGAAGTGAGCGGTACACCCTCTACCGACAAGACTCCTAACGCCCATGGAAAGGCTGTAGTTAAGAGCTTTATGGGCTAATGCCGGTATATAAAGCTCTTAACTACAGTGCTCTAAAGTACACTAACACCCAAAAACTACCTATGTACCCCTAAACTGAGGTCCCCCCACATCGCCGCCATTTTAATAAATATTTTTACCCCCTAATCTGCCAACCGCACATTTTCCCTATGAACCCCTAATCTGCTGCCCCTAACATCGCCGACACCTACATAATATTTATTAACCCCTAATCTAATCTGCCCCCCCAACGTCGCTGCCACCTAACTTCAAGTATTAACCCCTAATCTGCCGACCGGACCTCGCCGCTACTATAATAAATGTATTAACCCCTAAAGCTACGTCTAACCCTAACCCTAACACCCCCCTAAATTAAATATAATTTTAATCTAACAAAATAAATTAACTCTTATTAACTAAAGTATTCCCATTTAAAACTAAATACTTACCTGTAAAATAAACCCTAATATAGCTACAATATAATGAATAATTATAGCTATTTTAGGATTTATATTTATTTTAACTAGGTACAATAGCTATTAAATAGTTATTAACTATTTAATAGCCACCTAGTTAAAATAATTACAAAATACCTGTAAAATAAATCCTAACCTAAGTTACAATTAAACCTAACACTACACTATCATTAAATTAATTAAATAAATTAGCTACCAATACCTACAATTAAATACAATTAAATAAACCAAAATAAATTACAAATAAAAACAAACACTAAATTACAGAAAATAAAAAAATATTACAAGAATTTTAAACTAATTACACCTAATTTAAGCCCCCTAATAAAATAAAAAATAATAAAAGTCCCTACCCTATTCTACATTACCAAGTAACCAGCTCTTTTACCAGTCCTTAAAAGGGCTTTTTGCGGGGCATGCGCCTACTCTAACCCGCCCAAACCCCCTTAAATAAACCTAACACTACCCCCCTGAAGATCTCCCTACCTTGAGTTGTCTTCACCCAGCCGGGCCGAAGTCTTCATCCGATGGGGCAGAAGAGGACATCCAGACTGGCAGAAGTCTTCATCCTATCCGGGCAGAAGAGGACATCCGGACCGGCAGACATCTTTATCCCAGCGGCATCTTCTATCTTCATCCATGCAGAGCCATCTTCTTCCACGTCGGCTGGGAAGAAGATGGCTCCGCTTCGCTCCGGATGGATGAAGATAGAAGATGCTGCTTGGATGAAGATGTCTGCCGGTCCAGATGTCCTCTTCTGCCCGGATAGGATGAAGACTTCTGCCGGTCTGGATGTCCTCTTCTGCCCCATCGGATGAAGACTTCGGCCCGGCTGGGTGAAGACGACTCAAGGTAGGGAGATCTTCAGGGGGGTAGTGTTAGGTTTATTTAAGGGGGGGTTTGGGTGGGTTAGAGTAGGGGTATGTGGGTGGTGGGTTTTAATGTTGGGGGGGTTGTATTTTTTTTTACAGGCAAAAGAGCTGATTACTTTGGGGCATGCCCCGTAAAAAGCCCTTTTAAGGGCTGGTAAAAGAGCTGGTTACTTGGTAATGTAGAATAGTTAGGGACTTTTATTTATTTTTTTATTATTTTATTAGGGGGCTTAGATTAGGTGTAATTAGTTTAAAATTCTTGTAATATTTTTTTATTTTCTGTAATTTAGTGTGCTTTTTTGTGTAATTTAGTTTAGTTTATTTTATTGTATTGTATTTAATTGTAGGCATTGGTAGCTAATTTATTTAATTAATTTTATGATAGTGTAGTGTTAGGTTTAATTGTAATTTCGGTTAGGATTTATTTTACAGGTAATTTTGTAATTATTTTAACTAGGTAGCTATTAAATAGTTAATAACTATTTAATAGCTATTGTACCTAGTTAAAATAAATACAAAGTTGCCTGTAAAATAAATATAAATCCTAAAATAGCTACAATATAATTATTTGTTATATTGTAGCTATATTAGGGTTTATTTTACAGGTAAGTATTTAGTTTTAAATAGCAATACTTTAGTTAATAAGAGTTAATTTATTTAGTTAGATTAAAATTATATTTAACTTAGGGGGGTGTTAGGGTTAGGGTTAGACATAGCTTTAGGGGTTAATACATTTATTATAGTAGCGGCGAGGTCCGGTCGGCAGATTAGGGGTTAATACTTAAAGTTAGGTGGCAGCGACGTGGGGGGGGGCACATTAGGGGTTAATAAATATTATGTAGGTGTCGGCGATGTTGGGGGCAGCAGATTAGGGGTTCATAGGGATAATGCAGGTGGCGGCGGTGTCCGGAGCGGCAGATTAGGGGTTAATTGTGTAATGCAGGTGTCAGCGATAGCGGGGGCGGCAGATTAGGGGTTAATAAGTGTAAGGATAGGGGTGTTTAGACTCGGGGTTCATGTTAGGGTGTTAGGTGCAGACTTAGAAAGTGTTTCCCATAGGAAACAATGGGGCTGCGTTGGGAGCTTAACGCTGCTTTTTTGCAGGTGTTAGTTTTTTTTTCAGACCAAACTGCCCCATTATTTCCTATGGGGGAATCGTGCACGAGCACGTTTTGCCAGCTTACCGCTACCGTAAGCAACGCTGATATTGAGGGTTGAAGTGGAGCTAAGTTATGTTCAACGCACCCTTTTTTGTGCCTAACACAGCGCCTCAGATAACTCTAAATACCAGCGTTGTTTAGAAGCAGCGGTAGGAAAAAAAGCTGCGTTAGCTACACGGGTCTTTACCGACAAAACTCTAAATCTAGCCGTTAATTAATTATTAACTATATTAATAATATATATAATATAATAACTATATTAACTATATTAACCCTAATATAATTAAGGCTAATATAGTTAATATAGGTGGCGGCGGTGTAGGGGGGTCAGATTAGGGGTTAATATATTTAATATAGGTGGCGGCGGTGTAGGGGGGTCAGATTAGGGGTTAATATATTTAATATAGGTGGTGGCGGTTTAGGGGGATTAGATTAGGGGTTAATATATTTAATATAGGTGTAGGGGGGGCAGATTACAGGTAAAAGAACTGATTACTTTGTGACAATGCCCCGCAAAAGGCCCTTTTAAGGGCTGGTAATAGAGCTAGTTACTTTGGGGCAATGCCCTGCAAAAGGCCCTTTTAAGAGCTGGTAATAGAGCTGTTTACTTTGGGGCAATGCCCCGCAAAAGTCCCTTTTAAGGGCTGGTAATAGAGCTGTTTACTTTGGGGCAATGCCACGCAATAGGCCCTTTTCAGGGCTATTTGTAATTTAGTTTAGGGTAGGGACATTTTAGTATTTTAGATACATTTATTGATAGGTGGCGGCGGTGTAGGGGGATTAGATTAGGGGTTAATCATTTTAGTATAGGTGGCGGCGGTGTAGGGGGATTAGATTAGGGGGTTATATAGTTAAAATAGGTGGCGGAGGTGTAGGGGGATTAGATTAGGGGGTAATGTAGTTAAAATAGGTGGCGGCGGGGTAGGGGGCTCACATTAGGGGGTAATAATTTTAATATAGATGGCGGCGGGGTAGGGGGCAATAATTTTAATGTAGGTGGCGGCGGTGTAGGGGGATCACATTAGAGGGTTAGACATTTAATATAGGTTGCAGCGGTGTAGGGGGATTAGATTAGGGGTTAATAATTTTAATATAGGTGGCGGCGGTGTAAGGGGGTCAGATTAGGGGGTAGTACATATATTGTAGGTGGTGGCGGGGTAGTGGGCTCACATTAGGGGGTAATATAGTTAAAAGAGGTGGCGGCAGTGTAGGGGGATCATATTAGGGGGTAATATTGTTAATGTAGCTGGCGGCGGGGTCCGGGAGCGGCGGTTTAGGGGTTAATATATTTATTGTTAGGAGTGAGAAGGGGGATTGCGGATAGAGGGGTATACGTGTCGGGCTAGTTTTGGGAGGCGTGTTAGTCAGTTACGGGTGATTTTATAATTTAGTCAGTTTTTGTAGGCGGCAGCAGTTTCTAAAGTGCCGTAGGTCACTGGCGACTCCAGAAATTTGTACTTACGCAGATTTCTGGACATTGCTAGTTTGTCAGACTTACGGCACTTTAGCATCTGACCGCCCTGTATATGTGATAGCTCGAGTTGCGAGCTGAAACTACGGGCAGCGCGGGTTTCCACGCTTGCGCCGAAAACTGCACCGTATTTTGGATCGCGCCCCTGATGTTTTCTCCCAGCCATATCTAAGAGGACTCAATCACATGGTATGAACTGCTTGTCTCTGGGCTCTTGCAGCTTCAGCACATTTTAGCACTGCTGTACATAATGTACAATACAGCAGAGCTGCTTTTCTAAAAGAGTTCTATCTGTCCATCATTGCTGCAATGTTGCTAAAAACTTACTCACTAGGACCCTGGGCTGATTTCTCCTCCCACAGCTTAAACTGCATGTATTTTTTTAATAGACAACCCAAGTTATTGATCTAGGCCCATTTTTGTATATTTCATGCCTCTATTTCACCACCAAATGTGATTATGTATAAAAAATGGTTAACTTTTTCACAAACTTTGGGTTTCTTACTTAAATGATTTACATACTGCTTGTGCAATCATGACACAAATGATTGTTAAATGGACAGTCTACACCAGAATTTTTATTGTTTTAAAAGATAGATAATCCTTTATTACCCATTCCCCATTTTTGCATAACCAACACAGTTATATTAATATACTTTTAACCTCTGTGATTATCTTGTATCTAAGCCTCTGCAAACTGCTCCTTTATTTCAGTTCTTTTGACAGACTTGCAGTTTAGACAATCAGTGCCTGCTCCCAGATAACTTCACGTGCACGAGCACAGTGTTATCTATATGAAACACATGAACTAACACCCTCTAGTGGTGAAAAACTGTTAAGATGCATTCTGAAAAGAGGTGGCCTTCAAGGTCTAAGAAATTAGCATATGAACCTCCTAGGTTAAGCTTTCAACTAAGAATACCAAGAGAACAAAGCAAAATTGGTGATAAAAGTAATTTGGAAAATTGTTTAAAATGACATGCTCTATCTGAATCATGAAAGTTTATTTTGGCCTAGACTGTCCCTTTAAAGCTTCTCTGGGATCCCTTTTGTTCATAAATAGCAGACATACATGGCTTTGCCATTGCTTTTTGGTAATTAGAATGCTGCTAATTGCAGCTGTGCACCAAACTTCTATTCCTTTCAGTGAAGGGGTTAATCAGGTATCTTGTAAGGTTAATTTTAGCTGCAGTGTAGAGATTAGCCTTACACTTGACATCTCACACCCCCTGATCCCTATCTGATCCATCTCAAATAGCTCTCTACCCTCCCTCAACCCCCACTGGTCACTACCATCTTAGGTACTGGCAGACAGTATAAATACATATACATACACACACACACTTTCTTTTTTCTGCAGTGTAGTGATCCTCCTCAACCCTCCCACGTCCCTGATCCCTCCAATTATCTCTCTAACCCTCCTCCTCCTAATAACTGTGTCCATCTTCAGTACAGGCAGCTGTCTGCCAGTACCTATACATACCTTGAGAACCTTGAGCAGAGTCCAACTTTGAAATAAAAAATCAGGAAATGCTTTTGTTTTATAACGCTGCCACTAAGATAATGTCAATATAATTCTGCACTATGGGCTCCATGTACTAAGAGGCAGGCGGACAGCTTCTCAACTCGCGAAGCTGTCCGTCCGCCTTCGCTACACACGGGCAGCGGATCTGTTGATCCGCTAGCCCATATCTATCATTACACACTCATCGGAGTGTGTAATGCCCGCCCCTTCATTCGTGAGACCAATCACGCGACTGAAGGGGCTGTCAATCACCGAGAGCAAGCAAGCTCTTGGTGATTTTCCCTCGCCACCTCAGAGGTGGCGTAGGGTGTAAGAAGCAGCGGTCTTACATTGTGGGAAGCAGGCTCGCATATGCGAACCTGCCCCGCAAAGGCTCCGGAGCAGCTTTCACTGCTTCGTACATGGAGCCCCATGTGCAGAGTTTTAAAACATTATTTTGTATGTTTACTGTCCCTTTAAGAGCTCCAGCTCTCGACTGTAACTTAAAGGGATACTAAACCCAATTTTTTTCTTTCATGATTCAGATAGAGCATGCAATATTAAGCAACTTTCTAATATAATCCTTTTATAATTTTTTCTTTGTTCACTTGCTATCTTTTTTTTATTTTAAAAGCAGGAATGTAAAGTTTAGGAGCCGAACCATTTTAGGTTTAGCACCCTGGATAGCACTTGCTTATTGGTAGCAACCAATAAGCAAGCATAATCCAGGTTCTCAACCAAAAATGGACTGGCTCCTAAGCTTTTCATTCCTGCTTTTAAATAAAGCTAGTAAAAGAACGAAGAAAAGTTTATAATAGGAGTAAATTAGAAAGTTGTCTAAAACTGCACGCTCTATTGGGATCATGAAATAAATTTGGGTATACTATCCCTTTAACAGCTTAGACATCTGGAGCTTCCTCTAGCTTGGATGTATATATACGTTATGCAGTATGATGAACTTTGTACTGCATGACATATGTATATGTCCAAATGGGGTTAAGGTGTTAAAGAAAAATAATACATGTAATGCCAGACATCACAAGCTTCACGATGCACATTGTGGGTTGCAATGATTATAAGCTTGCACCCATAATTTAGAAAAGATTAACATTTTTACTTAAACACACAGAGAAACAAATGGGCTTTAGTGATTCATATATATATAAAATGACATGAACTGGTAAAGCTGGAGAAGCTGGTGATGGTAATGAAGATCTTAAGATGGGAGAGACCAATTTTGTACAATATTAGTTACCTTGCTCTTAAAGGGACAGTCTACACCTTAGTCATTTAAAAGTCTTGCCTTAGATTAAGCTCAAACTAGTCTCCTGTACCCCTTTCTATGTCATGCAGCAGGAACAGTAAAAAAAAATATTTTAATATAAATATTGTTTCTGGCCACTTTGAAATGGCTGCCAAGCTAGTTGCAGCTTAATCTAAGGTAAGACTTCAAGTGACTAATATGTAGACTGTTCCTTTAAAACATTCAGGGCCAGATTATAAGTGGTGGGCTAATGATAGTACAGGCCGCGATAAGCATGATGTGTATCTGCACTCACAATGCAAAGTAGGGTCATCAACCAGGGTGCATAGTCAGTTATATTCACAGTATATTCCAATCAGGGACTGCATTCGCTGGATTTGGATCAAAACTTAATGTATTAATACATTATGGTGACGTTTCGAGGTACACAGACCCCTTCCTCAGACCAGACAACAGTGCAAATTAACACAGTGAAATATAAAGGAGCTAAGCCCCACCCATCAACCTAAGAATTGCGCCAAAATTAGCAAGTAACAATATCAACACACATAGATACCACCAACATAAAATAAAATTAAAATAAAACCATATATATATCTCAATTAATCTATACATATATGACTTCATTCACATCTACTATAGCTGTGTATATCTAAACCTTATATCCATGTAGCCATACAATTTAAAATCATAAATGGAAACAAAAAGAGAAAAATAAGAAATAAATAAGAGAAAAAGAAGAAAGAAATAAAACCTTATGTGTACACCATGTGTCACAAAGTATCACAGATTTGTGTATTTATACATTATATCAGTCTGGCATAGGTGTGTAGAGAGCAATCCACTTGTCAGACAAAACCTAGCGATTATATTTTATGCTCCCTGGGAATATGTTGTGGGGACAGATAGCCTAGTCAAGCATGATGCCTAAAGATTGTGTTTATGTGGACAAATGACCAAGACCGTGCGCTATGCTTAAATATAGCGGTATGCAAAAAGACCCACTTTAAAGTACTAGCCCTGTTATATATGAGTTCAGCATTGTAGTGCTTTTCACTAACCAAAACGTATAGAATATTCCCCTTACTTGTCTCATGGCATTGTGCTCTTCCCAGTGTTAAATTCGTAGCTGGAATAGCTTCTGTCTGGCATGATTTCCGTATATCACTAGGCAACCTACTTGTTTGTTAGAGAATAGGCGCGGACGTACGAGTCCGATGGCTACGTGTGTTAGGGCAAACCTCATGGCTAATTAGCATATTCACACGTTGATTGGGATTGGTGAACGTGTGTGCTACTATAAACCCTCCCATTTAGGTTTAGTAGCGTCAGTCATCTTATGTAACACTGAGGCGCTTACTGCGTCTTCTATTGTTGTGACGGTCTGCTATTTGCATAATTCAAACAGCTAATGTATATCCTCTAATGCTATCGCACTGGATTACTGGCATGTCACTTCATATTTGTCTATATTTATTGAAAGTCACATATTGATTTTTATGGGTTAATGTTGAAGTGTAAAATAATCTGACATTTCAGGTTCTACATTCACTATGCCAGAATATTACATTTGAAAAAATAAGTACATAGTTGAAGTGGAATATATAAAAAAAAGACTGATTCACAGTATGTTTGTCATTTAGATGGTTCTAGGCATAGAGAATAAATGTACAACACCAAAATATATTGCATAAATTACCCAAGTCCGTATAACATAGCCCACCTCTTTCATATTAAGTCTCCAATACAATAATACATACAACCTGGTCAACAAATCTTAGGTTATATATAAACATACTGTGTAAATCCTATCACATTAACAACATAAGAACCATGTGCCTGAGTTTGTCATGTATAAGAACTCATACAGTGGGACCTCAAGGAGTACTTAATCATTGGTCCCCTGTCAGAAGTGACAATCATGTTTGACAAATGCAGGATATGTATTATAGTAGAAGTAATTGTATCGAGAGCCAATATCAGGGAAAATGAAAAAGCAAAAAAAAACAAAAAGCACAAAAATATTTTTTCTCATCATTAGATTAGTGCATTAGTCCAACAGGCAATTGTTAGTGTCCCAGATATCAGTGTAATGGCTTAACTTTCCAGTAGGATATCATTTTAGTGTTTCATACATGATTATTTTATTTTATTTTATTAGTCCAGGTCAGTCCTAAAATGCATATTATGGCTAACCCTTGGCCCCAATCTAGTTGGAGCCATCACCTGGTATATCATGTAAACTCATTGGTTATGGAGATTAGGGCATCCAATATCAAAAGGTATATCATAGTCACTCACCCCTCCTTCATAGTTTTAGAGGAAGCAGTATCAGTCATTAGACATTTTCAAACCTTTTGGGTGTAAGGTGACCAGATGGTGTATCTATCATGCTTCCATCTGTAGGAGTGTTCTATCGCGATCTCCTCCCCTTCTTAATGGTAGAACATGGTCTATTAGAATAAATCTCAGGTCTGTGACCTTATGTTTGGCGTGTAGGAAGTGTCTCACTACTGGTTGGTCAGAGACTCCTTTATCAAGTGCACTCCGAATAGCAGAGCGATGATTCGCCATCCGTAGTCATGCATTATCATTTGTTTTGCCAACATAGTATTGTCCACAGCAACAACTCACTAGATTACGTGGCTTGTGGTGCAAGTAATGAAATGTTTTATTGAATACTTCTGGGTCGTGTGGGGATTGCAAAAGGTCTTACAAGGGATCATCCCATTACATGTAGTACAACCCGTGCCCCTGTAACAACCTATTTTCTTGGTCTTAAGCCAATGTTCCTTCTTATAACAGTGTATTGGGCCAGTGAGCATTAATCTGTCTCTATGTTATATGGACCTGGGCAATTTATGCAATATATTTTGGTGTTGTACATTTATTCTCTATGCCTAGAACCATCTAGATGACAAGAATACTGTGAAGCAGTCTTTTTTATATATTCCACTTCAACTATGTACTTATTTTTTTCAAATATAATATTCTGGCAAGGTAAATGTAGAACCTGAAATGTCAGATTATTTTACACTTCAACATTAACCCATAATAATCAATATGTGACTTGTAATAAATACAATAAATATAGACAAATATGAAGTGACATGCCAGTAATCAAGTGCGATAGCATTAGGGGATATACATTAGCTGTTTGAATTATGCAAATAGCAGACCGTCACAACAATAGAAGACTCAGTAAGCCCCTCAGTGTTACATAAGATGACTGCCGCTATTAAGACCAAATGGGAGGGTTTATAGTAGCACACACGTTCACCAATCCCAATCAACGTGTGAATATGTTAATTAGCCATGAGGTTTGCCCTAACACACGTAGTCATTGGACTTGTTCATCCACTCCTATTCTCTAACAAACAAGTAGGTTGCCTAGTGATATACTGAAATCAAGCCAGACAGAAGCTATTCCAGCTACACATTTAACACTGGGAAGAGCACAATGCCCTGAGACAAGTAAGGGGAATATACTATACGTTTTGGTTAGTGAAAAGCACTACAACGCTGAACTCATATATAACAGGGCTAGTACTTTAAAGTAGGTCTTTTTGCATACCGCTATATTTAAGCATAGCGCATGGTCTTGGTCATTTGTCCACATAAACACAATCTTTAGGCATCATGCTTGACTAGGCTATCTGTCCCCACAACATATTCCCAGGGAGCATAAAATATAATCGCTAGGTTTTGTCTGACAAGTGGATTGCTCTCTACACACCTATGCCAGACTGATATAATGTATAAATACACAAATCTGTGATACTTTGTGACACATGGTGTACACATAAGGTTTTATTTCTTTCTTCTTTTTCTCTTATTTATTTCTTTCTTCTTTTTCTCTTTTTGTTTCCATTTATGATTTTAAATTGTATGGCTACATGGATATAAGGTTTAGATATACACAGCTATAGTAGATGTGAATGAAGTCATATATGTATAGATTAATTGAGAGAGAGATATATATGGTTTTATTTTTATTTTATTTTATGTTGGTGGTATCTATGTGTGTTGATATTGTTACTTAGCAACCATGGTGTTGCCATGACTACCTAATTTTGGCGCAATTCTTAGGTTGATGGGTGGGGCTTAGCTCCTTTATATTTCACTGTGTTCATTTGCACTGTTGTCTGGTTTGAGGAAGGGGTCTGTGTACCTCGAAACGTCACCATAATGTATTAATACATTAAGTTTTGATCCAAATCCAGCGAGTGCAGTCCCTGATTGGAATATACTATATATATATATAATGGAAGTAGTGGGATCAGATTGTCACAATTCGGTCTTGTAGGTAAGTAAACTTAAATCATATAGGTCCGGTGCAATACCTAAAAGGACCACACTTGATGTCCAGACTGTAAGGTATAACAAAGAACAAGGTGGCACACGGGTTAAAGGCTATAACTTTATTAATCGAGCAACTTTTCGGGGCACCTGTCCCTTTCTCAAGCTAATCACAAATACACAAATTGACAAGCCTTATGTAGGCCCAATAGTAAAACAGGAGACCAATCATAGAGCATGGGAGTGGTTACAAGGTTTTACAACATTACACATAATTTCATTGTATACAAAAGTGCTATAAACACAACACAAAAAATCTTAGGTATTAAAATGTAGTTATGGTGTATGGTTGGCAACTTGCTGCATGTGTTTTTAATCAAGACACCAATTCTCCTAATGGGATGTAAAAGATTTTATGTGTTTTGTTTATATGTTCATATTTGGAGTGGAATTGCATATTTTGTTGAAATTTAAATCTGTACTGGGATTTATTGTTAGAATAGGGTTTTTTTATTCTGGGGTGGCTTTTTTGTTTTTATAGGGTTATAAGTTAGGTTTAATATTTATTATTTTGTATAATTTCCTTTGTTAGTTTTGTAATCTTATGTTTGTTTTTTTTGTTTTTTTTATTGAATAGTGTAGTATATCAATTGTGTGTACGTGCACAGCTCAGTGGATCAGACTTATTGAATAGTGTTATGTAGTAATCATTTATTATATAGAAAGGTTAGGGGATGACACTAACAAATGGGTAAATTACTATGGGTTCTAGTACCAGTGGTTGATTAATATCATTATCTATAGTTCAGCCTCCATAGAGGGAAAAGACAAATAATACTTATACCAATTGTGTGAGTTGCAAAAGAAAAGTAGATTGTACCTCACAGAAAAAAAAAAGTATTTTACACTGGTTAAATCACTGTGTTAGTGTTATTTTTTTTTTTTTTTTTTTTTTTTTTTTTATTGAGGTTTAGTTAAAAGCAAACATAGAACATCATAACAAATTCTTATGTCACATGAGATAAGGCTTCAATGTTACAGGAGTAATAAAATAGACATGGAAGAGACGTATAGCCAACAAGTTACATAGCTTGCAAACATTATACAGATAGGGTGCTAATCCTTCAGGAACCTTCTATATGACACAATGAATTACTTTTGGACCAACAAAAGTAACAGGTAGTAATGAAGCGAAAGAAGGAAATTGTAGCTAAGGAGACCACTTTTGGATCTCATTAATAAACCTCGAATTTTTACATTTCTAGAATAGATAGTAATTGGTATTGTAAGCAATAATAAGAGTAAATATATAAACTTTCTGTGTAAATAGTGTGGTAAAGTATGTAGGTATAAATAGTTAGAGTATGGCATAGACAAGATAAGCCATATAGATAGCCCTCCAGCAGTGGGAGGTATATTACAGGGGGGTGGGGGGAGGAGGTGGTAGGTTAACTAAGGTTTGTGCGATTTATGTGGAGTACCATGAATAGGGAGATAAGAGTAACAGAGCAGGTCCAGCCTGCACTAGAAACTTATCCCCTACTGCTATGTGACAGGGCTGCAAATCAAATCATAGTCCTAGCAGACTGAAAAAATTAAACTATAACACAAATTCTTGACTTCTATATATATGGCTTTAGAGGTTATATTGCAGAAAGGAAAGAAAACATATATACTCAAATAACCCAGTATAGTTAGTAGCATGTGTGAATTGAAAATAACCCCTTATATTGAAATATAATTAAACATGTTATGCATGACTCACCACCTCGGCCGCCGGCAGCGTCGCCATACAAGGCCAGTAATCAGGGGTTGAAAAAATATTTTTAGGCAAAATAAATAGCAGTCAAAGTTTATGAGTTACTGTGTCTAAGACTTGAAGCCTTCCTATTTCAACATATGCTCTTACAGAGAAAAATCTCCAATATTACTGCCATACAGCTGACTTAAAGACTAATGGTGCTCCAAAGTAGTTGAAAATTATAAATTAGAGTGCTACTAGAAGTATCTATGGGTGCATATAGATATTAACTTACAAACAGGTGCTTAGTACCTATGAGCTAAGTGTATTATAGTAAACACATAACTAGGAACTGTGCTATATCCTTAAAACATTAGATAAACATAGATATAGTGCCAAAATAAGATACATATGGGATAGTAGATTTGATTTGTAGGGGTGCTCAGTATCCAAATACCCTTTAGTGCTAAAAATGTAGGATATCACAATGAAATATGGTACTGATGTGTCAAATTAGTACAGGAGAGACACTATACAAAAACTTTCTACATATGGGCTCCAACTATAATAAAAAGAGTCTTTGGAACAGTGACTAAGATAGGCAATGAAACGTACAGGGTGAATGAAAATATGATCCTATGGAGAAAAGCTATCTGGGAGAGCTGTAAATGAGAGGCTGCACGAGCAATAATGTAACCAAAAGCCCACCTTCATATGATTGCTCTAAGTGGGGTGAGAAATACAAGCAGAGAAATATGGCAGCCCAGTGTAAGCTGCACTATCACCTTCACATAATGGGTCAGCAATATGTAAAAACAAACTATGCGCCATAGGGAACAGAACATATAAAAGCGTATATAAATGGGGGTACATAACAAGGGCATCAAAACAATTGCATATGTCTCTGTGAGATTAGGGAGTACAAAATAAATGTGCAGCCTGCAGTCAATCTGGTCCAGTATTAATTCAAGGAGCACTAATGTTAAGCCTAAACAGCTCTATCCTCAGGGGGTGAATATAGTGGAAACATTAGATCAGTATTAACCAATATATAAGGCAATAAAAAAAGAAAAATCAGTGTGGTTATATGCAGGCGTATAAGGGGATAATGGAGGAGGTAGGATATGACATAAATATGCAAAATAAAACAACTACCTGAACAATCCCCATCATAACCTCTCATATCAGTTGAATATAAACATTTTTAAAGTAACATAAAACAACATATTGGATATATGGATAGTGAGACATTTAAAGGCTTGTTATAACGTTCCATAAGGAGAGCGAACAGAGCAAACGTTAATATAACTGTGGAGTGGTGGACATATCTCTATCCCACTAAGCTGCGTTGCCTCAAACCTGACCATTGCTTTAATATAGCCAATTATTAAACATGACTCATATGGTAGCTTGAGTTGTCTTATGGGGCTGACTGTCGATACTTATAAAAATTAGGCAGGCTTAGGTTATAGCTGCAATGGTCTACGCCTCAATTAGTAATTACATATTGAGGTCAGGATCTGAGAGAGATGCTAGTCCAAAAGGATATGTCCCCAAACAGAGTCAATGTGCTCTGCGTTATAAAGGATATTGTCCCTCTGATCCCAGTTACCGCAAGTGTTACTTGTGCTTTGTTAAGGGGCACTGCAGTAATGGTGAAGTCTTTCATTCATCCCACCCCACATGGCCAGGGTAGTTGAGTTTCTCCGCTAGACCGATAGTAGTCCTCAGGTCTTGACGCCATTGAAATGCCACTGCCATCCCTGATAAGCGCAGCTCCCTCAGCGTCTCTCCACCCGTGTCTCCTCGCCGCCTGGCCAACATGGGTAACTGGCTCAGCAGACTTGCAACCAGCAGACAGGGCAAGTAGGCTCCGTATACCGCATTGTATAGTCTCAGAGTCTGTTTCGTCAGCTGAGTTAAGTGTACTCACGGGTGCCGATTCTAATATCTTCCCTGCTGCAAACGAAGTAGGTGTTAGACGTTGAGGTTCCCGGGCGATGTCTCCAGCGCTAGCTTTGTAGTGATCTGGCTCTGTCGGTTCTGTCTCCTCATATTGAAATGCCGTCTTCAGCGCTTGAGTGAAAGCCTCCTGGTAGCCGTCCAGAAGGTTACTCAGCACCCTAAGGATGTGAGCTGCAGATGTCATGATACACCGGGAGGGCACAGAAGCAGTGAAAGTTAGGTAGTCAGTTCGATCTCCCTCACTAGACTCCACGTGGGTAGAGAAATGGCCGCTCCCGGATGCTCCAAGCAGTAATGATCATCTTGTCTGGCGGAGCTGCCGCTGTAGAGTGATGTTCTCTGAGACTCAGACCTAGTACATTTCCTGGGTCGCTGACCACACTAAATTTATTAAAAAATACAAGCCTAAGAAGTTGCTAAACTAGGTTTTTATGAAAATTATAACCGGAGCTCCTGAAGTGTGCGTCTGTTCAGCTCTGTTGTTGGCTCCGCCCCCCTCCACTGTGTTAGTGTTATTAACATTCATGCTACATTCATTTCAACTTTAATATATCTAATTTCTATCAAACCGACACGCATACTAAGTTAAAATCATTTAAGTTGAACATTTAAACTGATCCCTCTTAATACAGAAGGTATGCGCTACTGTCAACTACAGGGAGTGCAGAATTATTAGGCAAATGAGTATTTTGACCACATCATCCTCTTTATGCATGTTGTCTTACTCCAAGCTGTATAGGCTCGAAAGCCTACTACCAATTAAGCATATTAGGTGATGTGCATCTCTGTAATGAGAAGGGGTGTGGTCTAATGACATCAACACCCTATATCAGGTGTGCATAATTATTAGG
Organism: Bombina bombina; assembly: GCF_027579735.1. Taxonomy (NCBI): domain Eukaryota; kingdom Metazoa; phylum Chordata; class Amphibia; order Anura; family Bombinatoridae; genus Bombina; species Bombina bombina. Next base: position 660,804,951 of record NC_069503.1, on the reverse strand, counting down.
CAACTTCCTTTCCTTTGGCAAAATGGGTCAAAAGAAGGACTTGACAGGCTCAGAAAAGTAAAAAATAGTGAGATATCTTGCAGAGGGATGCAGCACTCTTAAAATTGCAAAGCTTTTGAAGCGTGATCATCGAACAATCAAGCGTTTCATTCAAAATAGTCAACAGGGTCGCAAGAAGCGTGTGGAAAAACCAAGGCGCAAAATAACTGCCCATGAACTGAGAAAAGTCAAGCGTGCAGCTGCCAAGATGCCACTTGCCACCAGTTTGGCCATATTTCAGAGCTGCAACATCACTGGAGTGCCCAAAAGCACAAGGTTTGCAATACTCAGAGACATGGCCAAGGTAAGAAAGGCTGAAAGACGACCACCACTGAACAAGACACACAAGCTGATACGTCAAGACTGGGCCAAGAAATATCTCAAGACTGATTTTTCTAAGGTTTTATGGACTGATGAAATGAGAGTGAATCTTGATGGGCCAGATGAATGGGCCAGTGGCTGGATTGGTAAAGGGCAGAGAGCTCCAGTCCGACTCAGACACCAGCAAGGTGGAGGTGGAGTACTGGTTTGGGCTGGTATCATCAAAGATGAGCTTGTGGGGCCTTTTCGGATTGAGGATGGAGTCAAGCTCAACTCCCAGTCCTACTGCCAGTTTCTGGAAGACACCTTCTTCAAGCAGTGGTACAGGAAGAAGTCTGCATCCTTCAAGAAAAACATGATTTTCATGCAGGACAATGCTACATCACACGCGTCCAAGTACTCCACAGCGTGGCTGGCAAGAAAGGGTATAAAAGAAGAAAATCTAATGACATGGCCTCCTTGTTCACCTGATCTGAACCCCATTGAGAACCTGTGGTCCATCATCAAATGTGAGATTTACAAGGAGGGAAAACAGTACACCTCTCTGAACAGTGTCTGGGAGGCTGTGGTTGCTGCTGCACGCAATGTTGATGGTGAACAGATCAAAACACTGACAGAATCCATGGATGGCAGGCTTTTGAGTGTCCTTGCAAAGAAAGGTGGCTATATTGGTCACTGATTTGTTTTTGTTTTGTTTTTGAATGTCAGAAATGTATATTTGTGAATGTTGAGATGTTATATTGGTTTCACTGGTAAAAATAAATAATTGAAATGGCTATATATTTGTTTTTTGTTAAGTTGCCTAATAATTATGCACAATAATAGTCACCTGCACACACAGATATCCCCCTAAAATAGCTATAACTAAAAACAAACTAAAAACTACTTCCAAAACTATTCAGCTTTGATATTAATTAGTTTTTTTGGTTCATTGAGAACATGGTTGTTGTTCAATAATAAAATTAATCCTCAAAAATACAACTTGCCTAATAATTCTGCACTCCCTGTAGATAAGGTGATAGCCTCTAATCCAAAATATCATTTTTAACTGTTATAAACATGCTAATTAAAAATTGAGAGAGACACCTCTCTTAAAGTCCCCTAGGGGTCTTTCTGTATTAAGAGGTATTTACTTACCCTAAAATATTTTCGGCCAGATTATGAGTTTTGCGGTATGAGGGGTATTACAGATTTTCATAAACCCAACGTTAAAAGGCAAAAAGTGAGCATAGAGCAAAATTGTGCTCCATACTGCACTCCAATACCAGCGCTGCTTAAGTCAGCGGTGAGCTGGTTGTACGTGCTTGTGCACGATTTCCCCATAGACATCAATGGGGAGAGCCGTCTGAGAAAAAGTTTATTAACCCCTAATCTGCTGCCCACAACATCGCCCACACCTAAATAATGTTATTAACCCCTAATCTGCCGCCCCCAACGTCGCCGCCACTATAAAAAACATATTAACCCCTAAACCACCATACTCTCGCATCGCAAACACTAGTTAAATATTATTAACCCCTAATCTGCCGCCCCCAACGTCGCTGCCCCTAAATTATATTTATTAACCCCTAAATCTAAGTCTAACCCTAACACCCCTAACTTAAATATAATTTAAATAAATCTAAATACAAATTCCTATCATTACCTAAATAATTCCTATTTAAAACTAAATACTTACCTATAAAATAAACCCTAAGATAGCTACAATATAACTAATAGTTATTTATTTTTATTTTACAGGCAAGTTTGTGTTTATTTTAACTAGGTAGAATAGTTACTAAATAGTTATTAACTATTTAATAACTACCTAGCTAAAATAAATACAAAAGTACCTGTAAAATAAAACCTTACCTAAGTTACAATTACACCTAACACTACACTACAATTAAATAAATTCCCTAAATGAAATACAATTAACTAAATTCAAAACAATTAGCTAAATTACAAAAAAAACCCCACTAAATTACAGAAAATAAAAAACAAATTACAAGATCTTTAAACTAATTACACCTAATCTAATAGCCCTATCAAAATAAAAAAAGCCCACCCAAACAAAAAAACCCTACCCTAAACTAAACTACCAATAGCCCTTAAAAGGGTCTTTTGTGGGGCATTGCCCCAAAGAAATCAGCTCTTTTACCTGTAAAAAAAAATACAAACAACCCCCCAACAGTAAAACCCACAACTCACACAACCAACCCCCCAAATAAAAACTTATCTAAAAAACATAAGCTCCCCATTGCCCTGAAAAGGGCTTTTTTTTTATTTTGAGAGGGCTATTACACACAAGACTCGTAATACCAGCGGTAGTAAAAAAGCAGCGTTATGAGTCTTAACTCTGCTTTTTTACTCATAACGCAAGACTCATAATCTAGCCAAGTGTTCGGTTAATTTTAACCTCTGCATTGCCAGAGAACATATTTATAACAGTGCAGGATAAAAATAATACAACTCCCGCTATAGAAGGAGTTTAGCCGCTCAGGTCACATATAGCTTTATTTCCAGCCTCAGGGATATTCCCCTATTATTCCTTTCAGTTTAACTGTTCAACTTAAGTGATTTTAACTTAGTATGTGTGTCAGTTTGATAGAAATTAGATATATTAAAGTTTAAATGAATGTAGCATGAATGGTAATAACACTAACACAGTGATTTAACCAAGGTAAAAGACATTTTTCTGTAAGGTGCAACCTCCTTTTCTTTTGTATAGTAATCAATCACTTTGTGGTGTGCACAGCTCAGCGTGTCAGACATATTGTATAGTGTAGTATAGTAATCAATGACTGTGTGTGGTGCAAAGCTCAGCATGTCAGACTATTTTAATAGTGTTTTATAGTAATCAAACTGTTTGTATGTGCACAACTCAGTGTTTCAGGCAAATTGTATAGTTTTGTATAGTAATCATTGTGTGTATGTGGACAGCTCAGCATGTCAGACTTATTATATCGTGTTGCATAGTAATCTATCAGTGTGTGTAGTACACAGCTCAGCATATTAAACTTATTGTATAGTGTTGTAAAGTAATCAATCACTATGTGTGTGCACAGCTTAGCGTGTCAGACTTATTGTATAGTGTTGTATCGTAATCAATCACTCTGTATGTGCACAGCTCAGCGTGTTAAATGTATGGTATAGTGTTGTTTGGTAATCAATTACTGTGTGTGGTGTATAGCTTAGCATGTCAGACTTAATGTATAGTGTTGTATAGTAATCAATCACAGTCGCCTAGATTTAGAGTTCTTCGGTAGCCATCAAAAGCAGCGTTAAGGGGTCCTAACGCTGCTTTGGACGCCCGCTGGTATTTAGAGTCAGCCAGGAAAGGGTCTAACGCTCACTTTCAAGCCGTGACGTTTCCATACCGCAGATCCCCTTACGCCAATTGCGTATCCTATCTTTTCAATGGGATCTTCCTGAAGTGAGCAGTAGACCCTCTACCGACAAGACTCCAACCGCAGAAAAAAGTCAGTAGTTAAGAGCTTTCTGGGCTAACGCCGGTTTATAAAGCTCTTAACTACTGTGCTCTAAAGTACACTAACACGCATAAACTACCTATGTACCCCTAAACCGAGGTCCCCCCACATCGCCGCCACTATAATACATTTTTCTAACCCCTAATCTGCCAACCGCACACTGCCGCCACCTACATTATCCCTATGAACCCCTAATCTGCTGCCTCTAACATCTCCGACACCTACATAATATTTATTAACCCCTAATCTGCCCCCCAATGTTGCCGCTACCTACCTACACTTATTAACCCCTAATCTGCCGACCGGACCTCGCCGCTACTCTAATAAATGTATTAACCCCGAAACTGCCGCACTCCCGCCTCACAAACCATATAATAAATAGTATTAACCCCTAATCTGCCCTCCCTAACATCTCCGCCACCTAACTTCAAGTATTAACCTTTAATCTGCCGACCCGACCTCGCCGCTACTCTAATAAATGTATTAACCCCTAAACCTAAGTCTAACCCTAACCCTAACACCCCCCTAAGTTAAATATAATTTTAATCTAACAAAATAAATTAAATATTATTAACTAAAGTATTCCTATTTAAAAATAAATAATTACCTGTAAAATAAACCCTAATATAGCTACAATATAACGAATAATTATATTGTAGCTATTTTAGGATTTATATTTATTTTACAGGCAACTTTTTTTTATTTTAGCTAGGTACAATAGCTATTAAATAGTTATTTACTATTTAATAGCTGCCTAGTTAAAATAATTACAAAATTACCTGTAAAATAAATCCTAACTTAAGTTACAATTAAACCTTACACTACACTATCAATAAATAAATTAAATAAAGTAACTACAAGTACCTACAATTAAATACAATTAAATAGACTAAACTAAATTACAAAAAAAAACAAAACACTAAATTCCAAAAAATAGAAAAAGATTACAAGAATATTAGGCTAATTACACCTACTCTAAGCCCCCTAATAAAATAACAAAACCCCCCAAAATAAAAAAAAATTCCCTACCCTAATCTAAATTACAAAAGTAAACAGCTCTTAAAAGGGCTTTTTGCAGGGCATGCCCCAAAGTAATCTGCTCTTTTGCCTGTAAAATAAAACACAATACCACCCCCCAACATTAAAACCCACAACCCACATACCCCCACTCTAACCCAAACCCCCCTTAAATAAACCTAACCTAACACTACCCCCTGAAGATCTCCCTACCTTGAGTTGTGTTCCCCCAGCCGGGCACCGATGGACCAAAAGAGGACATCCGGAGCGGCAGAAGTCTTCATCCTATCCGGGCAGAAGAGGACATCCGGACCGGCAGACATCTTCATCCAAGCGGCATCTTCTATCTTCATCCATCCGGCATCTTCCAGCCGACGCGGATCCATCCATCTTGCCCGATGCCTACTCGCTGAATGAAGGTTCCTTTAAATGACGTCATCCAAGATGGCGTCCCTCGAATTCCGATTGGCTGATAGGATTCTATCAGCCAATCAGAATTAAGGTAGGAAAAATCTGATTGGCTGATTGAATCAGCCAATCCGATTCAAGTTCAATCGGATTGGCTGATCCAATCAGCCAATCAGATTGAGCTTGCATTCTATTGGCTGATCGGAACAGCCAATAGAATGCAAGGTCAATCAGATTAGCTGATTGAATCAGCCAATCGGATTGAACTTCAATCAGATTGGCTGATTGCTTCAGCCAATCAGATTTTTCCTACCTTAATTCCGATTGGCTGATAGAATCCTATCAGCCAAACGGAATTCGAGGGACGCCATCTTGGATGACGTCATTTAAAGGAACCTTCATTCGGCCCTAGGACATCGTATGAAGAGGATGGCTCAGCGTCGGATGGATTCAAGATGGCTCCGCTCCGGTTGATTGAAGATTGAAGATGCTGCTTGGATGAAGATAGTGTTTGCGTGACGGGAGTGCGACGGTTTAGGGGTTAATACATTTATTATAGTGGCGGTGATGTCCGGTCAGCAGTTTAGGGGTTAATAAGTGTAGGTAGGTGGCGGTGACATTGGGGGGGCAGATTAGGGGTTAATAAATATAATATAGGTGTCGGCGATGTTAGGGACAGCAAATTAGGGGTTCATAAGGATAATGTAGGTTGCAGCGGTGTCCGGAGCGGCAGATTAGGGGTTAATAATAAAATGTAGGTGTCAGCGATAGCAGGGTCAGCAGATTAGGGGTTAATAAGTGTAAGGTTAGGGGTGTTTAGACTTGGGGTTCATGTTAGGGTGTTAGGTGTAGACTTAGAGAGTGTTTCCCCATAGGAAGCAATAGGGCTGCGTTAGGAGCTGAACCCTGCTTTATTGCAGGTGTTAGGTTTTTTTTCAGCCAGCTCAGCCCCATTGTTTCCTAAGGGCTTTCCATCTCTGATCACCCACCCTACTATCAACTGAAATAGGGTAATCACACATAGCAGCTTCCTGTTGTCTCTCCTCCCTTTCCCGTCGGCCCTTACTGCCTATGGGTCATACCCCACGTTCCTTTTTCCCTACTTGCTCAGAATAGAGCCACTTCCTCTGGAGAGAAACAGTCTGCCTACAGCTGATGTGATTCCTTCATAAGTTTTCCTCTAGATAATCAAGGACTGTATATCAACACTTTTAAAATCCTACCCACCTTCAACAATATGATGGGCTAAGCCTACCACGTAGGGGGGTGCCGGATCTGATCTCTCCACCTGCTATTCGTCGCAGAGGCCTATTCACTTATCTGCAAGAAGAAAACTTGGAAGTCTCCTTTTCTTTCTTTTTTTTTCTTTACACTCCTTCCACAATATGGCTCACTCTCAGAAGAAGAAGCCTAAACATGGGGATGCTCCAAAGCAGACACTCTCAGATAATTTCTCCACTAAAACACTTTATGAGCAAGACATGTCAGATGAAGACTCAAGGGCTCAATAGTATCCTCCGAGGGAACTCATATGGTCACAACTCACTCTAGAGAGAGATCCCCCAATACCCATACCTCTATACTGGACTCCATTAAGGAATTGTCAGACAAGATGGACTCCCAACACTCCTCTATTAAACAAGAACTTAAGGCATCAGTCTCTGAGCTTAAGAGAGATATCTCCTCCTTAGGCGATAGAACGGAAACCCTGGAAAAGAAACAGGAAGACCTCAACCTGGACCATTCTAACCTCCTTGCTTATACCCAATCTCTAGCTGAGATGATCTCAGATCTGGAATCTAAAGTTGCAGACCAAGAGGACAGATTGTGCCGCAACAATATAAGAATTAGAGGTATCCCAGAGGAGGTTGGCACCCCTGATCTATCCAAATATTTGCTTGATTTATTCAGAAAACTTCTTGGACCCATACAAGATCAAGAGGCACTTATGGATAGAGCTCATCGAGTTCTTAGGCCAAGGATCTCACCTTCTGGATCGCCCAGAGATGTAATCATTCGAATTCACTATTATTCATTTAAAGAAAAGATTCTCAGGGCATCATTCCAGAACAAGAACCTAAAAGACCCATTCCAGACCATACAGATTTTTCCAGACCTGTCCTCCCATACTCTAGCTAGGAGGTGCTCCTTTCAGCAAGTTACCCAGTGCCTCCGCAACAATAATGTTAAATACAGGTGGGGATTCCCGGTCAAGCTCTTTTTTCAAATTGAGGTCTCCTCCTACTCCATTACCACTCCAGATTAAGGAACTAAACTGTTACAATCTCTGAAATTACTCCCTCTTTCAAACCATTCTAACTCCATCACCGGGAATTCTGAGAGACTCAACGTTGCAGCACCTGCATGGCACCCTTTACCACAAACTTTCAGCTATCAAGCCAAAAGGAAAGACATTCCGTCACCCACCAAAGACCCTAAATTCTCAGAAATGAAAGACTTACTCTGTGAATTGTTCTCATTAGACAACTCATTCTCCTCTCTCTTCTCTCTTCCCTTCTCTTCTCTCCTCTCCTTTCTTTCTCCTCCTACAATACTCTACTATTCATTCACATGAGCTGAGATGTCTTTTCATCTCATGAACCTGGACAGATGTGGACTATCGTATGGACATGTGGTAATGTACTTGAACCGGTACAGTTCTTAGTTGGAAATGTTATTATAGTTAAGATTATGTTTTGTTAATGTTTAACCTTCTCTTTACAAGAAAAGTTTATAATCTTCATATGTCTAAAAAAAAAAATTCTTTTTTTTTTTTTCTCTCTCCTTTTTTTCTTTTTTAGTTTATTCTCGCTAGACGAGATCTGATCTCTTCCCACATTCTGTACAGGATGGCCTAGGTCTACATATACCTACATTAGCTTAGACCTGTTTACAGAGGCTCAGGTTCAGATAGGAGACCGACTTAGCCCCACTGAAAGGTATCAGCTCAACCAACTCCTACAGTCCAAACACCTCACCTTCTCCCCGAAGCCAGGGTACACTACTTTAACCACCCACCAGGTAGATACTCCGGGACAAGCTCCCTTGTGCCAGGCTCCGTACCGAATCCCCGAAGCAGTTAGGACAGGAATGAAGAAGGAGATCGATGAGATGCTCCAACTCAGGGTAATTGAGCCCTCCGATAGTCCCTGGGTCTCCCCAGTTGTCTTGGTGCCCAAGAAAGATGGGACCACCCGGTTCTGCGTAGACTATCGGAGGCTCAATGAAAAGACCGTGACGGACGCTTACCCTATGCCCAGGGTAGATGATCTACTCAATCGTATAGCCAGGGGAAATTACCTGACCACTAATGACCTCTGCAAAGGTTACTGGCAGATTCCCCTGGCCCCGGAGGCTATCCCCAAGTCGGCATTCATCACCCCATTCGGCTTATATCAGTTTAGGGTAATGCCATTTGGGATGAAGAATGCCCCAGCTACATTCCAGCGCTTGGTGGATAGGCTCCTGGATGGCTTCCAGAGTTTTGCTTGCGCCTACCTGGACGACATAGCGATCCACAGCGAGTCCTGGGAGGACCACTTAGCTCACGTAGGAATGGTTCTGGTTCAGATCCGGGCTGCTGGCCTGACTCTGAAGCCAGAAAAATGCCACTTTGGGATGGCCAAGGTACAGTACCTGGGTCACCGGGTGGGTTGTGGAAAGCAGCGACCAGAGCCGGCCAAGATAGAAGCTGTCGCCAATTGGCCCACCCCCATCACTAAGACTCAGGTCCTAGCCTTCCTGGGCATGGCAGGGTACTATAGACGGTTCGTACCAGACTACAGCACACTTGCCAAACCCCTGACTGACTTGACCAAGAAGAACTTACCTCGACAGGTCCTGTGGTCTCCCCACTGTGAAACGGCTTTCCAGGCTCTCAAAAATGCTCTAATTAACGCTCCTGTCTTGGCGGCCCCAGCCCTTAACAAACGTTTTATCGTCCATACAGATGCTTCCATGTTCGGGCTGGGAGCTGTCCTCAGCCAAGTAGGCGAAGATGGAGGGGAGCATCCAGTTGCCTACATCAGCCGGAAGCTCCTGCTCCTGTCAGCTATGCAGCGGTCGAAAAGGAGTGTTTGGCTTTGGTGTGGGCATTAAAGAAATTGACTCCCTATTTATATGGGCAGGAGTTCACTCTGGTCACCGACCATAACCCGTTGCTGTGGCTGAACCGGGTCTCTGGAGATAACGGCAGGCTATTACATTGGAGTTTATCGTTGCAACCCTTCAATTTCACCATTACTTACAGACCTGGGAAACAGAATGGCAACGCCGACGGGTTGTCCAGACAAACCGACCTCAGCCCCGCATAACCAGCGGTCTGGACAGCCTTAGTCTGCCCCGAAAAGGGGTCAGACCGTGTCTGCCAGAGTGTTCCACAGAAAGGGAGCACTGTTACAGAAGCATTAGTTATTTTGTTGTGAAGAGCTTATTTCCCAGCAGCAATGCCTGAACCAGCCAAGCCAGCGCCTAAGAAGGGCTCCAAGAAAACTGTAACAAGTATCATTTCATAAAGGGTTAACTCTGTTCAGTTTTGAGAAAACTATTTTCTGAGGCAGGTTTCCTAGCATATTGTGTACTGTAATTAAGTTTATGTGATAGCATTCACTGCTAGGTGATAAGAAGGACTCAATTGTTTTCTTGTGTGTACTTGTTATCTGCAGTGGCCTGTAAAAGGGCATTGCCTCTCTATCTAAATGTGTGATGGGGGATTTTATGCTTCCCCCCCTGGGAGTGCCCTGTGTGCATTTAACCTCAATAAAAAGCAGGCTGGGCATCCCAGTCCTGAGTTCTTGTTTGACCCTCAATCGCAGCGTTGACTCGTTTTTGTGGGCAGAAGGGTATCCTAGCTATACTACAGCTAAAGGGGGGTTATTCTACATTTGCGAGACTCTTATAGAATACTATGGAAAGCAGCTTCTCCCCTCTTCAGCAATAGGAATCCAGGCTACTAAGCGGTCCATCTCTCAGCGAGACTAAGGGTAACCGTAACACCTTGATACCCTACATTTTTGGGAACAGATCAGACATCTACCTACTATTGCCCCCCACCCATTACAATCAATTACCAGCTCCCTCTTTTGTCTCCCTGACTCTCATATATCCATTTGGCAAAATTTTGCTCCTACCCACGTTTCAGATTTGTATGACCATACAAATACACTGTCCTATACTAGCATATGCAGAGATCTACCAATCCCATCGACACTTCGATTTGAGGCTTTTCGCCTGTGCTCTATGGTTGGTGCATGGGGCTTCCAAAAGAAGAACTTAAGAGATACTACCAAGTGGGAACAGAGGTGGTCCCAAACACATATACTTAAAGGAACTCTATCATTCCACTACAATATACTCCTAGACCCCTCCTCTCAACATAAAATTTCCCAACATTTAGCGTGGGAGAGAGAACTAAATTTTTCTGCTGACACTGACACCTGGCACAGAGAAATGTTATTCACTAAAAAACTTCTACATTGCGCAACTCTTTGGGAACTTTACTACAAGCTTACTGTACGTTGGCACTTAGTCCCTACAGCACTACAGAAAATTTACAGTAATCACCCTCCTACATGTTGGAGAGGCTGCAGCCTACCAGGTACTCACAGTCATATTTGGTGGTCCTGTCCAAAAATCAAACCTATCTGGACACAACTTCTAGACATTATTGGCTCTCTGAACATCGCCCCCACACTTAGCCCACAAACATGTCTTCTCCACTTAGACTTCCCAACATTATCCCCCGCTCAAAAATCTCTAGCCATCTATCTACTTATGTCCATTAAGCTTGAAATTGCAAAAGCTTGGAAACAAAAATCCCCCCTTCCATCTCACAAATCACTACAACAGTAAACTTTCTCATGAGGATGGAATCATACTCTTACTCGATTTTAGATAATGTAGACACTTATTACGAAATTTGGACACCTTGGATAGAAAAATATCCCCACTGAATGATATAAATAATCACTAACGACACCCATTACCCCCCTCCCCCCTTCTCTTTTAAACCCCTTTTTTTTTTTTCTTTCCCTTCCCTCCTCTAACAATCTACGAGAGACATCAAACTATATGGTACAAAATGTAAAATGAGAAGTAATTATATAGAATGAGACACCTTTATTTAGGCTATTTCTGAAGATAGTCATAATTTCATTATTACCTATTTGCCACTATATATGCTAGATAATCAATATCTATACTCATACCTGTCTTATTTGGTTGAATATGCTCATTTCTGATTATACTCCACCTGTAATTACTTATGCATAGTTTTTATATCTAAAAAAAAATCTTCTATCTTCATCCATCCGGTGCGGAGCGGCTCCATCTTCAAGGTATCCGGCGTGGAGCATACTCTTCAATCGACGGCTTCTTCGGAATGAATGTTTCTTTAAGTGACGTCATTCAAGATGGCGTTCCTTAGATTCCGATTGGCTGATAGAATTCTATCAGCCAATCGGAATTAAGGCATCAGCCAATAGGATTGAGCTGGCATTCTATTGGCTGTTCCAATCAGCCAATAGAATGCGAGCTCAATCCTATTGGCTGATTGGATCAGCCAATAGGATTGAAGTTCAATCCTATTGACTGATTTTTTCTACCTTAATTCCGATTGGCTGATAGAATTCTATCAGGCAATCGGAATCTAAGGGACGCCATCTTGGATGACGTCACTTAAAGGTACATTCATTCCGAAGAAGCCGTCGATTGAAGAGGATGCTATGCGCTGGATGTCTTGAATATGGAGCCGCTCCGTGCCAGATGGAGTAAGATAGAAGATGTAGTCTGGATGAAGACTTCTGCCCGTCTGGAGGACCACTTCTGTCCATCTGGAGGACCACTTCTGCTGGCTTCGTTGAGGACATCTTGCCACTTTTCCCAGTAATTGAATCTTCGGGGGTTAGTGTTAGGATATTTTTAAGGGTGTATTGGGTGGGTTTTATTTTTAGGTTAGGACTTTGGGCAGCAATATAGCTAAATGCCCTTTTAAGGGTAATGCCCATCCAAATGCCCTTTTTAGGGCAATGGGGAGCTTAGGTTTTTTTTTTAGTTAGGCTTTTATTTGGGGGTTGGTTGTGTGGGTGGTGGGTTTTATACTGTTAGGGGGTATTTGTATTTTTTATTTACAAGTAAAAGAGCAGATTTCTTTGTGGCAATGCCCCACAAAAGGCCCTAAGGGCTATTGGTAGTTTATTGTAGGATAGGGTTTTTTTTATTTGGGGGGGGCATTTTTATTTTGATAGGGCTATTAGATTAGGTGTAATTGTTTTTATTTTGGATAATTTTGTTATTTTTCATAATTTAGTGTTTGTTATTTTTTGTACTTTAGTATTTTTTTATTTTTTGTAATTTAATATCTTTTGTAATTGTAGATTCATTTTTTTAGTAGGGCTAGAATTTTTTAATTTGTAATTTAATTTATTTAATTGATAGTTATTTTAATTTTAGAATAATAGTAATGTTAGTTTAATATATAGTTTAAATTTTTTTTTTTTTAATTTTACAGGTAAGTTTTTATTTATTTTAAGATAGGGATCTTGTAAATTTAATTTAAAGTTAGGAGGTTGTTAGGTTTAGGGGTTAATAGTTTAATTTAGTGTTTTGCTATATGGGGGGGGCTGGCGGTTTAGGGGTTAATAGGTTTATTTAATGGCAGTGATGTGGGAGGCCAGATGTTTAGGGGTTAATAAATTTATTTAGTCATGGTGATGTTGGGGAGCGGTTGGATAGGGGTTAATATCTTTATTATAGTGTTGGTGATGTTGGGGGGTGGGGGAATAGGGGTTGATAAATGTATTATAGTGGCGGTGATATCAGGAGCGGCAGATTAGGGGTTAATAGCTTTATTATAATAAAAATAATAATTTATAAAATATTATATATATATATATATATATTATATTGTATATATTATATTATAAAATAATAATTATAGTTTAGTTTATGCTAGGGGGGTTTATTATTTTGGGGGGGCTTTTTATTTTTATAGGGCTCTTAGATTAGGTGTAATTAGTTTAAATATCTTGTAATTTTTTTATTTTATTTTTGTATTTAATGTATTTAATTGTATTTAATTTAGGTAAGTTATTTAATTGTATTGTAGTGTTAGGTGTTAGTGTAACTTAGGTTAGGTTTTATTTTACAGGTAAATTTGTATTTATTTTAGCTAGGTAGTTAGTAAATAGTTAATAACTATTTAGTAACTATTCTACCTAGTTAAAATAAATACAAACTTGCCTGTAAAATAAAAATAAACCCTAAGCTAGCTATAATGTAACTATTAGTTATATTGTAGTTAATTTAGGGTTTATTTTATAGGTAAGTATTTAGTTTTAAATAGGAATAATTTAGTTAATGATAGGAATTTTATTTAGATTTAATGAAATTATATTTAAGTTAGGGGGTGGTAGGGTTAGGGTTAGACTTAGGTTTTAAGGGTTAATAAATTTAGAATAGTGGCGGCGACGTTGGGGACGGCAGATTAGGGGTTAATAAATTTAGGTAGGTTGCGGCAATGTTAGGGGCAGCAGATTAGAAGTTAGTAAATATAATGTAGGTGTTGGCGATGATGGGGGCAGCAGATTAGGGGTTAATAAATATAATGTAGGTGGCGGCGATGTCCGGAGTGGCAGATTAGGGGATAATAAATAAAATGCAGGTGTCGGCGATGTCGGGGGCGGCAGATTAGTGGTTAATAAGTGTAAGATTAGGGGTGTTTAGACTCGGGGTTCATGTTAGGGTGTTTCCCCATAGGAATCAATGGGGCTGCGTTACTGAGATTTACGCTGCTTTTTTGCAGGTGTTAGACTTTTTCTCAGCCGGCTCTCCCCATTGATATCTATGGGGAAGTCGTGCATGAGCACGTACAACCAGCTCACCACTGATTTAAGCAGCGCTGGTATTGGAGTGCGGTATGGAGCACAATTTTGCTCTATGCTCACTTTTAACGCCGGGTTTGTAAAAACCCGTAATACCAGCGCTGCAGGTAAGTGAGCGGTTAGAAAAAACTGCACGTTAGCACCCCTCATAACGCAAGACTCGTAATCTAGCCGAAAATTAGCACGCCACTTGTAATCTGGCCCTAATTGTATTGGGATCTTCAGCTTATATGCACCCATGGTGCCTAATAGCAAAACCAATCAATGATGACAGTACAGTAAAAAAAAAACACTAGATACAACTTGATACTAACAATTTGAAAATAAAATAATAAAAACGCCTTTTTATCAGAACTGTGAAATCCTCCTTACAGGGAGTGCAGAATTATTAGGCAAATTAGTATTTTGACCACATCATCCTCTTTATGCATGTTGTCTTACTCCAAGCTGTATAGGCTCGAAAGCCTACTACCAATTAAGCATATTAGGTGATGTGCATCTCTGTAATGAGAAGGGGTGTGGTCTAATGACATCAACACCCTATATCAGGTGTGCATAATTATTAGGCAACTTCCTTTCCTTTGGCAAAATGGGTCAAAAGAAGGACTTGACAGGCTCAGAAAAGTCAAAAATAGTGAGATATCTTGCAGAGGGATGCAGCACTCTTAAAATTGCAAAGCTTCTGAAGCGTGATCATCGAACAATCAAGCGTTTCATTCAAAATAGTCAACAGGGTCGCAAAAAGCGTGTGGAAAAACCAAGGCGCAATGAACTGAGAAAAGTCAAGCGTGCAGCTGCCAAGATGCCACTTGCCACCAGTTTGGCCATATTTCAGAGCTGCAACATCACTGGAGTGCCCAAAAGCACAAGGTGTGCAATACTCAGAGACATGGCCAAGGTAAGAAAGGCTGAAAGACAACCACCACTGAACAAGACACACAAGCTGAAACGTCAAGACTGGGCCAAGAAATATCTCAAGACTGATTTTTCTAAGGTTTTATGGACTGATGAAATGAGAGTGAGTCTTGATGGGCCAGATGGATGGGCCCGTGGCTGGATTGGTAAAGGGCAGAGAGCTCCAGTCCGACTCAGACGCCAGCAAGGTGGAGGTGGAGTACTGGTTTGGGCTGGTATCATCAAAGATGAGCTTGTGGGGCCTTTTCGGGTTGAGGATGGAGTCAAGCTCAACTCCCAGTCCTACTACCAGTTTCTGGAAGACACCTTCTTCAAGCAGTGGTACAGGAAGAAGTCTGCATCCTTCAAGAAAAACATGATTTTCATGCAGGACAATGCTCCATCACACGCGTCCAAGTACTCCACAGCGTGGCTGGCAAGAAAGGGTATAAAAGAAGAAAATCTAATGACATGGCCTCCTTGTTCACCTGATCTGAACCCCATTGAGAACCTGTGGTCCATCATCAAATGTGAGATTTACAAGGAGGGAAAACAGTACACCTCTCTGAACAGTGTCTGGGAGGCTGTGGTTGCTGCTGCACGCAATGTTGATGGTGAACAGATCAAAACACTGACAGAATCCATGGATGGCAGGCTTTTGAGTGTCCTTGCAAAGAAAACTGGCTATATTGGTCACTGATTTGTTTTTGTTTTGTTTTTGAATGTCAGAAATGTATATTTGTAAATGTTGAGATGTTATATTGGTTTCACTGGTAAAAATAAATAATTGAAATGGCTATATATTTGTTTTTTGTTAAGTTGCCTAATAATTATGCACAGTAATAGTCACCTGCACACACAGATATCCCCCTAAAATAGCTATAACTAAAAAAAACTAAAAACTACTTCCAAAACTATTCAGCTTTGATATTAATGAGTTTTTTGGGTTAATTGAGAACATGGTTGTTGTTCAATAATAAAATTAATCCTCAAAAATACAACTTGCCTAATAATTCTGCACTCCCTGTATATTTGTAGCTTCCTCCTTTTTGTGTAACATTAAACACACAGATTTCTAATGCAAAATTTAAACATGGTAAATATAATAATATTTTTAATTTAAAAGACTAAAGCGATTTTTCTTTATTTTTAAACAAAAGTGATTTTGCTCACATCACATGTATAGAATTTCAATGGCTGATAAAAAAACATATTCATTTTTATTGGTGAACAGTGACACACCCTAAAAGCATAATAATAATGATTTTCAGCAGAGGAACATCTGTTTATAAAAAAAAAAATAAAGAACATAAATTGTAAAATAATAAATAATCATCTTTTAGATATAACAAAGAAAAAAAATAGGTAAATGCTTATTTATAATTTTCTTTTAAAATACACGTGCATCATATAATGAAGCAAAATATTTGTATTTGAAAATTTGTTAACGGCAACCGAATTAAGATTTTGTAGCCAGGAAATCAAATGTCTCTAATACTATATATGTTATCTCTTGCAATGAATAAGCACATTTATACAAATTTAGGAACTGTCTACACACTGTCCACAGTGCTAAGCACGCATCATCATCAAGAAAGACATTCCTTCCTCCACAAAAAGAACATTAATTAATCTATCTGTCAGACAAGACCTTTTGCTCACATTGCAAAGTGATATGAAGGATGTTTGCCAAGCACATTTTTCAAAAATGAAATAAACAATCATTTATGGCTTTGAAATTCTGCTATAAAAACCTGAATTATTATCTGTTACTGGAAGTAAAAATTAGAATTGTTCAATAAAACAAGACATTCCCTGTAAGTCAGCAATTCTCACTAAACTGCAGCTACAAAAAAAGAACCTAATTTAATTCAGATTTTATAATATTTTATGCATTGTATGAGATATCCTTGAAGGTGTTAAATATATTTTTCTACAGGCTAGAATACAAAAACATAATGATATTTATTAACTTCCTGATTGATACTATAAAACAATTATGCACAGTTCAAGTACAAATAATTCTAATTTATATTCTCTGCTATGATAAATAGGACTTGCAGTGCCGGAAGGTGGAATGAACATAGTGTTCTTTGTGCGTTTTTAAAAGTATTGTTGCAGGCTGGAACGGAATACAAAAACATTTTGTGTTTTATTCTTACTATGAATAAGCTGACAAACTGATTCAAGTAGATTACGTAGATTAATCGTCAACAAGTTTCATTATTGAAAAATATAGATAATGTCCTATTTTATGACATTCTTTAGATGTGTGAAATATTATTTAATTTTTAAAAGCCATGAATGACACCAAAATAATAATAAATAATACAAAGTTTGCAACCAGATGTGAGCAATGCTTAAAGGGACATGAAACCCAAACATTTGCTTACATTAAATAGAGTATACAATTTTAAACACCTTTCCAATATACTACTGTTATCTAATGTGCTTTATTCTCTTGGTATCCTTTGTTGAAAAATCATATCTAGATAGGCTCAGGAGCTTGGAGCTAGCTGCTGACTGGTGACTGTGCTTGTATACCCATTTACATTTGGCTTACAAATGTGTTCAGCTAGTTCCCAGGAGTGCATTGTTGCTTCTTCAATACAAGTTACAAAGACAATGAAGCAAAGTTGATAACAGAATTAATTGAAAAGTTGTTTAAAAATGTATAATGTATCTAAATCATAAAAGACTTTGGGTTTCATGTCCCTTTAATTGATGTATGATATAAGGCCTAACTGTATCTAAGGGCCCTATGATCAACGGCTTGATGTGTCCAAAGAGAAATACTTTATTCCATCTTTCCAGTCTCGCAATGTTCACAGTAGATGAAATCTTCTAAAAAAGTGGTCTTTCCCTTAACTTACAGAAGATAGGCAATGTGGCTTCTATGGGAAAATATCAAGCTTGCTACTTTAGAACCCTCAGAATACTGTGAAAAACCCAGGCATACACAATAAAACATTTCCTTTCTCATAAATATATCAAGGATAAATGAAAATGTATATAGACTAATGTTTCAATTTAAGAAAATAAAAGATATAGAAAAAAAGAAGGTAAGTAGGAGGTCTCAATATTAGAATTTAGCACTTTACTTTAAAAATCAAATGGGAACATCAAAGGACATGTGATCACACTTGATATTTATTATTGTAGTAAGGACCTGCTAGTACGTTTATTATTGCACTTGCAAGTGTTCTGTTAAGGTCTTTGAAAAAAGGACATCAGCAGAAATACCTTGTGTAATCTTATCAAAGTAGCTTATTAAAGAATATTGAGGAGACGTTGTTCTACTGACTGCTGAAAAACTTTACCAGCACTAAAATGTGGTTGAATATTTCTAAGGGACAGTGATACAAATACTGAAGATATTTTCTGGAACCAAATCCCTTTTATCAAAAGCAAGATCAGGATGACCTAAAATGATCATGCCATCAAATTAAAGGGACACTGAACCCAATTTTTTTCTATCGTGATTCAGATAGAGCATGCAATTCTAAGCAACTTTCTAATTTACTCCTATTACCAAATTCTTTTCATTCTCTCTGTATCTTTATTTGAAATGCAAGAATGTAAGTCGGCCCATTTTTGGTGAACAACCTGTGTTGTTCTTGCTGATTGGTGGGTAAATTCACCTACCAATAAACAAGTGCTTTCCATGGTTCTGAACCAAAAAAATAGCTTAGATGACTTCTTTTTAAATTAAAAAAAGCAAGAGAACGAAGATAAATTGATAATAGGAGTAAATTAGAAAGTTGTTTAAAATTGCATGCTCTATCTGAATCACAAAAGAAAAAAATTGGGTTCAGTGTCCCTTTAAGGACCAGATGACGAGTGCCGCACTTACAATTAAATGCAAGCAAAAAGCAGTTGTGCACATTGGCTTTAGCGCTCGTATTACAAGTTGAAAGTAAAGGCTTGAGCGCAATCGCGTTTTACGTAAGAACGATTACTGCATCGTCAGGGCTCTGGTTAACTGTTTTGCTAAACAAAAAAGTGTCGCAAAACACATCAAAATATATTACAAAGTAAAATTACACTCATAATAACACTATCTAATAAAGGTGTTAGAAAAAAAATCTAGGCAAACGACGTTAACATTATATACAGTTACATGTCTATGTGTACATATGTTTTATGTATTTATATGTGTATATATGTATTTACAGACATAAATACACATATAAACATATGAACACACACACATATATATATATATATATATATATATATATATACCGTATATATATATATATATACATATATATATATATATATATGTGCATTGGAGCCCTTTGCTGTCAAGCAGATGGAAACATGTAAAAGCATATTTATGCAATATTCATTTTTAATACATGTTTTAACTATATATTTACTGTAAGTATTTGACATTCCAATGTTCCGCATATAGCAGAATATGTTCTATGTATTAATAAACAGATAATCCTATATATATATATATATATATATATATATATTATACCAAAATACCATGACATATATATTTATGAATAAATAGAACAAATTATTCTATGTGAAGAACATTGGAATGTTAAATATTCATATTTTCACGTCGGGTTAGCACACTTGAGAATATGCAATCAGGTTTGTGCTTAAGTAAGGTGTTTTTTCAACTTTTTTAATACGCGCAAAAAGCTTATTTCTAGCGGAGTTAGTGCTTGAGCGGAAGCGTTAAATATCACTCCTCTTGTAATCAGGCCCTAAGACTTTTGTAAAAGAAAACACCATCAAAAGTTGAAGTAACTTAAGAGTTTATGCTTTTTATTAATTTATTATCACATTTATTTATATACGGCTAGATTTAGAGTTTTGTCGGTAACGACCCGCGTAGCTAACGCTGGCTTTTTTCTGGCCGCACCTTTAAAATAATGGTATTGAGAGTCCACAGAATGGCTGCGTTAGGCTCCAAAAAAGGAGCGTATAGCATATTTAACGCAACTTCAACTCTCGATACCAGAGTTGCTTACGGACGCGGCCAGCCTCAAAAACGTGCTCGTGCATGATTCCCCCATAGAAAACAATGGTGCTGTTTGAGCTGAAAAAAAAACCTAACACCTGCAAAAAAGCCGCGTTCAGCTCCTAACGCAGCCCCATTGTTTTCTATGGGGAAACACTTCCTACGTCTGCACCTAACACTCTAACATGTACCCCAAGTCTAAACACCCCTAACCTTACACTTATTAACCCCTATTCTGCCGCCCCCGCTATCGCTGACCCCTGCATATTATTATTAACCCCTAATCTGCCGCTCCGTACTCCGCCGTTACTTACGTTATCCTTATGTACCCCTAATCTGCTGTCTCTAACACCGCCGACCCCTATATTATATTTATTAACCCCTAATCTGCCGCCCACAACGTCGCCTCCACCTGCCTACACTTATTAACCCCTAATCTGCCGAGCGGACCGCACCGCTATTATAATAAAGTTATTAACCCCTAATCCGCCTCACTAACGCTATAATAAATAGTATTAACCCCTAATCTGCCCTCCCTAACATCGCCGACACCTAACTTCAAACATTAACCCCTAATCTGCCGACTGGAGCTCACCGCCATTCTAATAAATGTATTAACCCCTAAAGCTAAAGCTAACCCTAACACTAACACCCCCCTAAATTAAATATAATTTAAATCTAACGAAATTAATTAACTCTTATTAAATAAATTATTCCTATTTAAAGCTAAATACTTACCTGTAAAATAAATCCTAATATAGCTACAATATAAATTATAATTATATTATAGCTATTTTAGGATTAATATTTATTTTACAGGTAACTTTGTATTTATTTTAACCGGGTACAATAGCTATTAAATAGTTAAGAACTATTTAATAGCTAAAATAGTTAAAATAATTTCAAAATTACCTGTAAAATAAATCCTAACCTAAGTTACAATTAAACCTAACACTACACTATCAATAAATTAATTAAATACAATACCTACAAATAACTACAATTAAATAAACTAACTAAAGTACAAAAAATAAAAAAGAACTAAGTTACAAAAAATAAAAAAATATTTACAAACATAAGAAAAATATTACAACAATTTTAAACTAATTACACCTACTCTAAGCCCCCTAATAAAATAACAAAGCCCCCCAAAATAAAAAAAAATTCCCTACCCTATTCTAAATTACAAAAGTTCAAAGCTCTTTTACCTTACCAGCCCTGAATAGGGCCCTTTGCGGGGCATGCCCCAAAGAATTCAGCTCTTTTGCCTGTAAAAAAAAAACATACACTACCCCCCCCAACATTACAACCCACCACCCACATACCCCTAATCTAACCCAACCCCCCCTTAAATAAACCTAACACTAAGCCCCTGAAGATCTTCCTACCTTATCTTCACCTCACCGGGTATCACCGATTGGTCCTGGCTCCAAAATCTTCATCTAAGCCCAAGCGGGGGCTAGACATCCATCATCCGACGGCTGAAGAAGTCCAGAAGAGGCTCCAAAGTCTTCATCCTATCCGGGAAGAAGAGTAGATCCGGACCGGCAACCATCATCTTCCAAGCGGCATCTTCTATCTTCATCCGATGAGGACCGGCTCCATCTTGAAGACCTCCACCGCAGACCCATCTTCTTCCGACGACGACTTCACGACGAATGACGGTTCCTTTAAGGGACGTCATCCAAGATGGCATCCCTCGAATTCCGATTGGCTGATAGGATTCTATCAGCCAATCAGAATTTTCCTACCTTAATTCCGATTGGCTGATAGAATCCTATCAGCCAATCGGAATTCGGGGGACCCCATCTTGGATGACGTCCCATAAAGGAACTGTCATTCGTCGGGAAGTCGTCGTCGGAAGAAGATGGGTCCGCGGTGGAGGTCTTCAAGATGGAGCCAGTCCTCATCGGATGAAGATAGAAGATGCCGCTTGGAAGATGATGGTTGCCGGTCCGGATCTACTCTTCTTCCCGGATAGGATGAAGACTTTGGAGCCTCTTCTGGACTTCTTCAGCCGTCGGATGATGGATGTCTAGCCCCCGCTTGGGCTTAGATGAAGATTTTGGAGCCAGGACCGATTGGTGATACCCGGTGAGGTGAAGATAAGATAGGAAGATCTTCAGGGGCTTAGTGTTAGGTTTATTTAAGGGGGTTTGGGTTAGATTAGGGGTATGTGGGGGGTGGGTTGTAATGTTGGGGGGGTAGTGTATGGTTTTTTTTACAGGCAAAAGAGCTGAATTCTTTGGGGCATGCCCCGCAAAGGGCCCTGTTCAGGGCTGGTAAGGTAAAAGAGCTTTGAACTTTTGTAATTTAGAATAGGGTAGGGCATTTTTTTATTTTGGGGGCTTTGTTATTTTATTAGGGGGCTTAGAGTAGGTGTAATTAGTTTAAAATTGTTGTAATATTTTTCTTATGTTTGTAAATATTTTTTTATTTTTTGTAACTTAGTTCTTTTTTATTTTTTGTACTTTAGTTAGTTTATTTCATTGTAGTTATTTGTAGGTATTGTATTTAATTAATTTATTGATACTGTCGTGTTAGGTTTAATTGTAGGTAATTGTAGGTATTGTATTTAATTAATTTATTGATAGTGTAGTGTTAGGTTTAATTGTAACTTAGGTTAGGATTTATTTTACAGGTAATTTTGAAATTATTTTAACTATTTTAGCTATGAAATAGTTCTTAACTATTTAATAGCTATTGTACCTGGTTAAAATAAATACAAAGTTACCTGTAAAATAAATATAAATCCTAAAATAGCTATAATATAATTATGATTTATATTGTAGCTATATTAGGGTTTATTTTACAGGTAAGTATTTAGATTTAAATAGGAATAATTTATTTAATAAGAGTTAATTTATTTTGTTAGATTTAAATTATATTTAACTTAGGGGGGTGTTAGTGTTAGGGTTAGACTTAGCTTTAGGGGTTAATACATTTATTAGAATAGCGGCGAGATTCGGTCGGCAGATTAGGGGTTAATAATTGAAGTTAGGTGTCGGCGATGTTAGGGAGGGCAGATTAGGGGTTAAGTAATATAATATAGTGGTCGGCGGTGTTAGGGGCAGCAGATTAGGGGTACATAGCTATAATGTAGGTGGCGGCTCTTTGCGGTCGGCAGATTAGGGGTTAATTATTGTAGGTAGGTGGCGGCGACGTTGTGGGGGGCAGGTTAGGGGTTAATAAATATAATATAGGGGTCGGCGATGTTACGGCAGCAGATTAGGGGTACATAGCTATAATGTAGCTGGCGGCGGCGTGCGGACGGTAGATTAGGGGTTAATAAGTGTAGGTAGCTGGCGGCGACGTTGTGGGGGGCAGATTAGGGGTTAATAAATATAATATAGGGGTCGGCGGTGTTAGGGGCAGCAGATTAGGGGTACATAAGGATAACGTAGGTGGCGGTCGGCAGATTAGGGGTTAAAAATTTTTAATCGAGTGTCGGCGATGTGGGGAGACCTCGGTTTAGGGGTACATAGGTAGTTTATGGGTGTTAGTGTACTTTAGGGCACAGTAGTTAAGAGCTTTATGAACCGGCGTTAGCTCAGAAAGCTCTTAACTACTGACTTTTTTCTGCGGCTGGAGTTTTGCCGTTAGATTTCTAACGCTCACTTCAGCCACGACTCTAAATACCGGAGTTAGAAAGATCCCATTGAAAAGATAGGATACGCAATTGACGTAAGGGGATCTGCGGTATGGAAAAGTCGCGGCTGAAAAGTTAGCGTTAGACCCTTTTTTGACTGACTCCAAATACCGGCGGTAGCCTAAAACCAGCGTTAGGAGCCTCTAACGCTGGTTTTCACGGCTACCGCCAAATTCCAAATCTAGGCCATAGTTTTTTTAAAGTTTTTTGTAACATTTAATTTTTCATATAAATAGCATACGTTATCATACTTATAATTTATAGGTATAATAGGAATTTATTGGGAAACAAATTGTAATGGCCTACTATTTTCCAATAGTGCACCTTTATCCACATAGCACAGTTTTGACATGTTAACAAAAACTATACAAGGGATGTTCATTTTAACTTTGGAGCTCATGTTCTAAGAAACAGAAAAATAACATAATAGTTAAAGGGACAGTCAAGTCCAAAAAAAAAATCATGATTTAAATAGGGCATGCAATTTTAAACAACTTCCCAATTTACTTTTATCACCAATTTTGCTTTGTTCTCTTGGTATTCTTAGTTGAAAGCTAAACCTAGGAGGTTCATATGCTAATTTCTTAGACCTTGAAGTCTGCCTCTAATCTGAATACATTTTGACCACTAGATGGCATTAGTTCACATGTTTCATATAGATAACATTGAGCTCATGCACGTAAAGTGACCTAGGTGTGAGCACTGATTGGCTAAACTGCTTGTCTGTCAAAAAAACTGAAATAAGGGGACAGTCAGCAGAGGCTTAGATACAAGATAATTACAGAGGTAAAACGTGTATTATTATAACTGTGTTGGATATGCAAAACTGGGGAATGGGTAATAAAGGGATTATCTTTCTTTTTAAACAACAACAATTCTGGTGTTAACTGTCCCTTTAATTAATATGTTCAGCTTTGAAACAAGCCAATTCTATGGATGGAACAGGGTTATTTCTGCAAATATAGACAGCATCGGTTATCCTGCAAAATGATAAAATAAAAAATGAAGCTTGTAAACCCAATCACAGTGTTTCGTTCCATTCTTACAAATTATGTAACAGGGATCCCAGTTGTGTCTCTAGAAAAGCAATAGGAACAGTGAAACAACTAAAGCAGAAAGTGAAAGTGTTCATCTTTAATAATTGATAAACCGTTTTTATATACGCATTTGGAACTTTAACAGATACTAAACACCTTGCAATAACAACAGTTTTCTGCAGCCTTCCAACAGATTAAGATATCAGAAGAGTCTGGACAGTATCGGCATATATGAACATCTTGTTTGCTGCAATTGTTTTTTAATGTTCAAACTCCACCCACCACTTTCCATATTTTGAGGAGTCAATGTGAACGTGTCTGTAGACATCAGGGCTTGCCACTGTCATTGTGTTAAAAAAAATGTCATAAATGATTAACTGCAAACTAGGTACATGTATGCGGCAAGGTTAGCCTTGTGAAGCCTGCCATCTGATCTTTTAATTATCAGACCTTATAGAAAAAGGGAAAAAATAAACAATGAAAGTATATTTGAAAGTTTCTTTTTTACCGTAGATAATTCCACATTTTATGTTGCAATCTCAAAGTGTTTACTGTCCCTTTAAGGGTTATGGGACCTTGAATAGTTTTATTGATTTAGCAATCTTTATAGAAGGACATCTTTCTTTCCAATTACTAATAGCCTTGCACTCTTACAATTGACTGTGTGAGCAAAGGGGGGGGGGCTGCACTGGCACTTACTGTGGCGTTTAATGCAGGCTGAGGACATGAATGCTGCCTTGCTTTCCCCAAACATGGATGGATAAGTTACCCGACTGGGAACAATGTCTGCTTGCACCTTGTTAAATAGGGCCCATGGTAATCCTCTATTTATTTATTTTTAAATGGGTCCTTTTGTATAAATATGTACTGTGGTTGTGTTTGAAAACATGTCCATAGTAACTAAATAAATAATAATAAAAAAATAAATTCTAAATTTATTATAATTATTATTATTATTACTATTATTATTATTATTATTACTATTATTATTACTATTCTTATTATTACTATTATTATTATTATTATTATTATTATTATTATTATTATTATTATTATTACTATTATTATTACTATTATTATTATTATTATTATTATTATTATTATTATTACTATTATTATTACTATTATTATTATTATTATTACTATTATTATTATTATTACTATTATTATTGTTATTATTATTATTATTATTATTATTATTATTATTATTATTATTATTATTATTATTATAATACATGAAGTCTTCCGGTTGCATATATATTGATATATTATTAGATTTCTTTTTAATTTTTTTTACTTTAACAGTTTGAAACCTATTCACTTGTGTATTATTATTCTTTTTATTATTTGTCACAATTCTAAGGGTTTATAAAAATATAGATTTTAAGATGTATGCATAGGAAGTAAATTTTCTTACTAACAAAATAGACAGTGAAAATGTTATCTGGATATTAATTGAGTGTCTAGATAAAAAAATAATACACTGCTGCAATAATTCAAGAAATAAATAGGATATCCATTATTACTTGTAAATGTTGTATTGTGGCAAAGATATGGGGAGCTTTGCAATTTGCTCATCAACTTTGCAATTTGCTCATCAACTTTGCAATTTGCTCAACAACTTTGTCTTTTACTCACTTATGGCCCAATGTTCAAAGCTGTTCCTGCAGAGAAATGTTCAGCTCTGTCACCAGTCTCACAAATGTTCTAAAAAAAAGTGGGCTTATCCTTGCTGTAAAGACGATTGGCGATGTGGCTTCCATAGGAAAGTGTAGGGCATTAAACATTCGGAGCACATTGCTAATGAATGCAAATTTCAGCAGTATTTTAGAAAGATGATTACAGAACAGAACATGTGTGTTTCATAAATATGAAAATGGATTTTGTTTTGTAATAGTTCAAATAATCTATATGCAACTAATTTTCCTAGTAAATATAATTCTTAAAAATGCTCATCTCACCAATGCAAGAGTGGTAAGCTATGTATGTGTACGTGTTCACTTAAACTATTGTGTATTGTTTAGAACAATGTTTCTCAACCGTGATCCTCAAGTACCCCCAAAAAGCTGGGTTTTCATTATAGCTGTACCAGTGAACAGGGGGGGAATTGGCTTACACCAAGATTGCAAATTGTGTGCTAAACCGGGTGTGTAAATAGCGCAAAAATGAGTGGTATCACACTCTCCATAGCGCTGCCATTGCAAGTTACTGAAAATCCTTCTCTTCTTGTGGGGTATAATTCATTATGCTCCATACCGCACAAAACCCAAGGCCTGATTTTACATGCTCGTGCACGCTTTCCCCCATAGACATCAATGGGGAGAAAGTGTCAGAAAAAAAACCTGCGATTGCGGAATTGAAAACGTTGTAACGCAATTCCCATTGATTTCTATGGGGAAAATAAAGTTACGTTAAAACACCCTAGCATAACCCCCTAGTCTAGACACCCCTAATCCACCGCCCCCGACATCGCCAACACTAATTAAAGTTATTAACCCCTAATCCGCCGCCCCCAACATTGCCAACACTAATTAAAGTTATTAACCCCTAAACCGCCGGCCCCCCACTTCGCTACTAATAAACTAAACATATTAACCCCTAAACCGCCAGACCCCATATCACAAATCACTAAATTAAACTATTAACCCCTAAACATAACACCCCCTAACTTTAAATTTAATTTACAATATTAGTATCTTAAAATAAATAAAAATTTACCTGTGAAATAAAACAAAAATCTAAGATTAAACTATAAGTAAACCTAACCTAACTATTTTAAGAAAATAAAATAAACTACAAATGAAAAAAACCTAAATTAAAATATTAAAATAACCTAACACTAAGAAAGTTTTTTAAAACTAAATTACAAATTTAAAAAACCTTAACACTATGAAAAAATAAATAGAATCTAACATAATAGCCCTATAAAAACAAAAATCCACACAAAAATAAAAACACCCCCTAACCTAATATAAAACTACCAATAGCCCTTGAAAGGGCCTTTTGTAAACAGCTCTTTTAACTTAAAAAATTACTAAGTACCCCCTAAAAGTAAAACCTCCACCCAACCAACCCCCCAAAATAAAAAAACATAACTCTAAAAAATCTGAAGCTACCCATTGACCCTAAAGGGGCATTTGTATGGGCATTGCCCTTAAAAGGGCATTCAGCTCTTTTACTGCCCATTAAAATAAAAAAGCCCTAATAAAAAAAAAACTACAAAAAACCTAACACTAACCCCAGGAAATCTACTCACAGTTTCTGAAGTCCGGACATCCATTTTCATCCAGGTGGCGAGAAGTCTTCATCCAGGCGGCGACATCTTCCTCCATTGTGGGGGCATTTTCTATCTTCATCCCACCCATGCTGTGGTGCGGAGCTGTGGCGGCATGCAGCGGAGCTGTCTAGGACTGGCAGCAACATCCAGCATGGAATGTCCTCTTCATGAGATCGACCACCGCACAATGAAGCTTGAATGTAAGGTACCTCTTTTATATTGAGGTACAATTGCATTCCTATTGACTGAAAAATTAAAATCAGCCAATAGGATGAGAGCTGCTTAAATCCTATTGACTGTTCAAATGAGACAATAGTATTTAAGCGGCTCTCAGCCTATTGGTTGATTTTATTTTTTCAGCCAATAGGAATGCAACGGTACCTCAATATAAAAGGGGTACCTTACATTCAAGTTTAAGTGTTGCAGTCGATCGCTTGAAGAGGACGTTCCGCACTGGTCCTGGAAGCTCTGTTCTGCACCGCCACAGCTCTGCGCCACCGTGATAAGGATAGAAGATGCCCTTACGATGGAGGAAGATGTTGCTGCCTGGATGAAGATAGATGTCCTGACATCAGCAACTATGAGTAGATTTCCTGGGGTTAGTGTTAGTTTTTTTTGGGGTGTTTTTTTTTTTTTTAGATTAGGGCTTTTTTATTTTAATAGTCAGTAAAAGAGCTAAATGCCCTTTTAAGGGCAATGCCCATACAAATGCTCCTTTAGGGGTAATGGGTATTTTAGGATTTTTTAGAGTTAGTTTTTTTTATTTTTGGGCGTTGGTTGGGGGGTGGGTTTTACTTTTAAGGGGGACTTAGTAATTTTTTTAAGGTAAAAGAGCTGTTTAACTTAGGGCAATGTCCTAGAAAAAACCATTTAAGGGCTATTGGTAGTTTATTGTTAGGTTATGTAGTGCTTTTATTTTGGGGTGGCTTTTTTGTTTTTATAGGGTTATTGGATTAGGTGTAATTTGTATTATTTTGGATAATTTAGATTATTATTTTTTGTAATCTTAGTGTTTTTTTATTTCCTGCAATTTTAGAGTTTTATTTTTTGGTAATGTTAAATTTTATTATTATTTTTGGTAGTGTTAGGTTTTTTTAAATGTGTAATTTTGTATTTATTTTTTCGTAGTGTTAGGTTATTTTAATCTTGTAATTTCGTTTTTTTTATTTGTAGTTTATTTTATTTTCTTAACCCCTTAATGACCACAGCACTTTTCCATTTTCTGTCCGTTTGGGACCAAGGCTATTTTTACATTTCTGCGGTGTTTGTGTTTAGCTGTAATTTTCCTCTTACTCATTTACTGTACCCACACATATT
This sequence comes from Bombina bombina, assembly GCF_027579735.1. Taxonomy (NCBI): domain Eukaryota; kingdom Metazoa; phylum Chordata; class Amphibia; order Anura; family Bombinatoridae; genus Bombina; species Bombina bombina. The sequence goes on along the minus strand of NC_069503.1, from coordinate 660,775,659 downwards.
ATATACCGTTTTTCTTACCATTAAATGGACTTTCTGAAGATACCATTATTTTCATCATATCTTATCATTTACTATAAAAAAATATAAAATATGAGGAAAAATGGAAAAAACACACTTTTTCTAACTTTGACCCCCAAAATCTGTTACATATCTACAACCACCAAAAAACACTCATGCTACATAGTTTCTAAATTTTGTCCTGAGTTTAGAAATACTGAATGTTTACATGTTCTTTGCTTTTTTTGTAAGTTATAGGGCCATAAATACAAGTAGCACTTTGCTATTCCCAAACCATTTTTTTTCAAAATTAGCGCTAGTTACATTAGAACACTAATATCTTTCAGGAATCTCTGAATATCCGTTGACATGTATATATTTTTTTTTAGTAGACAACCCAAAGTATTGATCTAGGCCCATTTTGGTATATTTCATGCCACCATTTTACCGCCAAATGCAATCAAATACAAAAAATCGTTCACTTTTTCACAAATTGTTTCACAAACTTTTGGTTTCTCACTGAAATTATTTACAAACAGCTTGTGCAATTATGGCACAAATGGTTGTAAATTCTTCTCTGGGATCTCCTTAGTTCAGAAATAGCAGACATATATGGCTTTGGCATTGCTTTTTGGTAATTAGAAGGACGCTAAATGCCCCTGCGCACCACACGTGTATTATGCCCAGCAGTGCAGGGGTTAATTAGGGAGCCTGTAGGGAGCTTGTAGGGTTAATTTTAGCTTTACTGTAGTGTAGTAGACAACCCAAAGTATTGATCTAGGCCAATTTTGGTATATTTCATGCCACCATTTCACCGCCAAATGCGATCAAATAAAAAAAAAACGTTCCCTTTTTCCCAAACTTTTTCACAAACTTTAGGTTTCTCACAAAAATTATTTACAAACAGCTTGTGCAATTATGACACAAATGGTTGTAAATGCTTCTCTGGGATCCCCTTTGTTCAAAAATAGCAGACATATATGGCTTTGGTGTTGCTTTTTGGTAATTAGAAGGCCGCAAAATGCCACTGCGCACAACACGTGAATTATGCCCAGCAGTGAAGGGGTTAATTAAGTAGCTTATAGGGAGCTTGCAGGGTTATTTTTAGCTTTAGTGTAGAGCTCAGCCTCCCACCTGAAACATCAGACCTCCTGATCCCTCCCAAACAGCTCTCTTCCCTCCCCCACCCCACAATTGTCCCCGCCATTTTAAGTACTGGCAGAAACTCTGCCAGTAGTAAAATAAAAGGTACATTTGGGCTTTCTTGTGTTTTTTTTAGCATATTTACATATGCTGCTTTGTAGGATCCCCCCTTAGCCCCCAACCTCACTGATCCCCCACCAAACAGCTGTCTAACCCTCCCCCTCTGCCTTAATGGGCGCCATCTTGGGTACTGGCAGCTGTCTGCCAGTACCCAGTTTAGAAAAAAGTGTGTGTTTTTTTAGAAAAATCCCTTTTTCTGTAGTGTAGCTCCCCCCCCCCACACAAGACCAACCCCCTACCCCTCCAAGATCCCTTTGATTATCGTTTTTTTTTTTTTAAGTATGCCCTTTTAAACCCACATATGTGCTTGCAACTTTTCTGTAGTATAGCGGTTCCCACCCACTCCTGCCCGTGCACGCGCCCACCCACCGCCCCGTGCACGTGCGTGCGTCCATGTCGGCTCCACCCCCGATCCCGCCCCCCTCCACCTTACACGGCTCACCGATGGCCGCCCACCCGCCTCCCAAGTCGGCTCCCACCCACCAACGTTACCGGCCATCGATGTCCGGTGCAGAAAGGGCCACAGAGTGGCTCTCTCTGCATCGGATGGCCATGTAAGGTTATTGCAGGATGCCTCTATATCGAGGCATCACTGCAATAACCTGAAAGCAGCTTCCAGCTGCTTTCCACACCGAGGACGTGCAGGGTACGTCCTCAGGAGTTAACTGCCTTTTTTTTTAGGACGTACCCTGCACGTCCTTGGTTGTTAAGGGGTTAAAATAGTTATGTTAGGTTTATTTATAGTTTAATTTTAGTTTTTTTTAGTTCACAGGTAAGTTTTTATTTATTTTAAGATAGTTATATTGTAAATGTAATTTAAAGTTAGAGTGGTGTAAGGTTTAGGGGTTAATAGCTTCATTTAGTGATTTGTGATGTGGGGGGGGCAGGTGGTTTAGGTGTTAATAGGATTAGTTTAGTATTAGCGATGTGGGGGCCGGCGGTTTAGGGGTTAATATGTTTATTATAGTAGTAGCAATGGGGGGGCAGCATTTTAGGGTTTAATAGCTTTATATAGTGTTGGTTATGTGGGTGGGCGGTGGATTAAGGGTTAATAAGTTAAATATAGTATTTGCGATGCAGGAGGGTGGTGGTTTAGGGGTTAATAGGTAATTTATGGGTGTTAGTGTACTTTGTAACATTTTAGTTATTAGTTTTGTGAAAAAATTTTGTTTTGCAAAATCCATAACTACTGGTCTCAGATCGCGGAATGGATCAGGGCGGTATAGGCTATAACGCAAGCATTTTAGCCGGACAGAACAACCTGTAATACAGCGGTATGAAAACCTGCACTCAAAAGTATTTTGTTGAGTGCAGAATGGATCATTGCGTTACAGGCTAAAACGCTTGCGTTATAGATATACCGCAGCGACTTGTAATACGGGAGACATTCCATGCGCAGTGGCCAATTTTTACCTCACCATACCGCAAAACTTTTAATCTTGGTGTTAGTGTTTAAGGGGTTAATAAGAAAATACATTAATAATAAACCTATTTGATCTGGAGCAATGGGGGTATAGTGGGCATTTGTAAATAGTGTGTTATACAGAAGCATTATACTGTAAAATAGTTTATTATGTATTTTAACTAAGATTGTAATTTTTAAAAAAAAGTGTTTTTATTTATTTTTTTTTTTTTTTTAACTTTTTATTTAGAATATCAATCAAGGGTACAGAAAAAAGAAAGGATATCAATTGTAATCACTTTGGTTACATAATAGGGGACAAAACATTTCTTCAATAATGCAATGAGTTAACACCTATTAACCCTGATAAGTAAAAACCATTGTGTGTAAAAAAAAAGAAAAATAACATCTAGGGCTTGATACTAGTAATGATTAGCCATGCTAACCGCCTAAACCTTCCTAAACTGGTCAATCAGCCAGGCCTCAGAATGAAGGGAGAGGAAACTAAAAGGTATGAAGAAAAGAGCAAAAGAGCAAGAAAAAAAAACGAAAAAAAAAAAAAACAAGCAAATATTTCAACAACGATGGTCCCCTTTATAGAAGGATTAAACTTTCCACTTGGGTGAAAATAAGCCAAGCTCTAGTCGTTGGATAAACCAGATAGATCCCCTAAATGGGGCAATTAACTGTAGTTGGGCATCTACAGAGAGGGTTAATATAACTTTTTCCCATTTAGAAAAAAATCTTTGTATTGACTTATCACTGGCATCTCTTAAATTAAATTGTTCCATAGTAATCTGATTATAAATTTTATTTACAAACTCCTTGAATTTAGGTTCCCGGGAAGATTTCCAATTCCTGAGCATAACATTAAGTCCTACTAAAATCGATGTGTTTATGAGCCTAATATTCGCATAAGGTTCCTCCTGGTTTACAAGGAAAAAAATGTGTCTCGATTTAAAGATGAGATTACAGGGATTTACCTTATTCACCCAAAAACATACTTTGCTCCAGAACTGGGACGCTTTAGGGCAGCTCCAAAAACAATGTATTTCATCTGCCTCCTTGGCATTGCATTTGGGGCACTTGACTTCTTTTTTGTACCATTTTGACATTTTGGCTGGTGTAATATATACTAGATTTATTAACTTAAAATGCGATTCCTTCCAGTCTGTAAAGACTTGAGTTTGATCAATTAATCTAAAGCTTTGTAAGATATGTTCTCTAGTAAAGTTTAGGTGGAGCTTATTCCATTTCCTCTCTAGGTCACCAATATATAGCAGCCCATGGTGTTTAATGAGCAAATTATAAAGAATTGAAATGGAGACTTTCCCAGTTTGATATAATCTAATCACGTCATCTAAGTCTCCCAGTGAGGAAGTAGTTTCACCCTCTGCTCGTAAAGTCCCGATCCAGTGTTGTGCCTGGAGATAAGCATAAAAAGAAGTTTTTTGCTAGATTGAAATTAGCTCTCAGTTCTGTAAATGTCTTAATCAATAAGGTTTCATTTACGCAGATATCTTTTATATTTTTGAGACCATTCCTGGCCCATGTGGAAAAGATTTTATGTGAGAGCCCCGGAGTAAAATCCGGATTCCCTACTAGGGGAAGAAATACGGATCTGCGAAAGTTAATATGTAGTTCCGAGCAAACTTTTTGCCAAGCCAGGATTATGTACTTAAATGTATACAGATGTACCACATTTGCTGGCAGCTTCACAGATGGAATATGAATCAGTGCTTTCAATGAGAATGGGGCTACCAATTGTGTTTCTAATTCAAGAAAAGAGACATGTTCTTTTTCTGATATCCAGTCTAATACAAATTTAACAAGTGCAGCATAATTATAAAACTGAATATTAGGTAATGCCAGGCCACCATGTGCTTTAAAATATGATATTTTAACCAGGGAAATCCTGGGTTTCTTCCCGTGCCATATAAATCTAGCAAATAGCGTTTGCAAAAATTTTAAGTCTTTTCTAGTAATTAAAAGAGGGAGATTCTGGAGCAAGTATAATAATTTTGGGAATAAGATTGCTTTAATTAGCATTACTCTCGCAGAGAGAGAAATGGGCAAATTATGCCACGCTGTTAATTTCTGCTTGAACATCTCAATGCATTTCCGAAAGTTTAATTCATACCAGAGAAAAGGATTCTTACCTAGGATAACACTTAAGTACTTAATTTCCTGTACTTCTTTGAAAGGATGTACAAAAAGGGTCTTAGGTTTATGAATCCACAGCAATTCCGATTTCCCCCAATTAATTTTATAGCCCGAAATCGAACTGAATATTTCTATAATCTTTAACAATTGAGATATGGATTGTTTAGTATTTCTTAAAAAAAAGTAGAATATCATCTGCAAATAATGATGTCACAAGATTCTTATCCCCTAATTTAATTCCTTTTAACTCTTTTCTTAATAAAATTGCCAGTGGCTCTAGTGATAGATTAAAAAGTAAAGGAGAAAGGGGGCAGCCCTGTTTTGAATTTTGATGTGTTTTTGGCAAAACATTTTTAAATTGTATGCTCTGTCTGAATCACAAAAGAAAAAAATTGAGTTTCATATCCCTTTAGCTATTGTATTGAAACTAAAGAGTTTCAGTTCACACATGACATTTTATTGTTCTTCAGCACTGTCTAAAGGGATCATTTAAATAAATGATTTGCTGTACATGGTGCAGGGCAGAGAACCTTCACCTCTCACAGTGAAGTGAACTGAAACAGTGTTTCCCAACCGCTGGCCTCAAGTACCCCCAACAATCCAGGTGTTCATTAAAGCTGAATTAGAGCACAGGTGAAATAATCAGCTGATCAGTAACCATGGTAACTAACCTGCTCCCACCCAGCCACTAATTATTTCACATGCTCTAGTTTAGCTATAATAAAAACTTGGCCTGTTGGGGTTACTTGAGGGCCGCGGTTGAGAAACACTGAACTAAAATGCCTCTTCCAGAGATTAACATTTACCTGCACTTTTGATTTGCATTGCAAATAGCTTTATAACATAGCACTGTTATGACAATCCATTAAATGGACATGAAACCAAACATTTTTCTATCATGATTCAGATAGAGCATTTCATTTTAAACAACTTTCTAATTTATTTCTATTATCATATTTTTTTCATTGTCTTGATTTCTTTTGTTGAACCTTTCTCTTTGAGGCTTGCTGCTTTGATTTCTCTATGTTAAGTAAGTTTCTCTGTTCAATCAAGTATAGAATCAGAGAACTAAATTGGAGAACTAAGGGAGTTTTTAAATTGTTTGCTGCATTAGGTGTGCAAAGTTTAAATTTATATTTAACTGTTTTTATTTCAGCTTTCTTCTTAACTGATTCCTTTTTTCTTTTTATTTTCCTATATTCTTGTGTGTGTGTGTGTGTGTGTATGTAATTACAGGGGTTAGTTTTACCTGGGTGGGCCTTCAATATAAATTTAGCTCATTAACTATATGTGGCTTTCTGCATTCACTTTCTCTGTGTTAAAGGGACAGTCAAGTCCAAAATAAGCTTTCATGTTTCAAATAGGGCATGTCATTTTAAACAACTTTTCAATTTACTTTTATCACCAATTTTGATCTCTTAAGCCTAGATTTAGAGTTTGGCGGTAGCCGTGAAAACCAGCGTTAGAGGCTCCTAACGCTGGTTTTAGGCTACCGCCGGTATTTGGAGTCAGTTAGGAAAGGGTCTAACGCTCACTTTCCAGCCGCGACTTTTCCATACCGCAGATCCCCTTACGTCAATTGCGTATCCTATCTTTTCAATGGGATCTTTCTAACTCCGGTATTTAGAGTCGTGTCTGAAGTGAGCGTTAGAAATCTAACGACAAAACTCCAGCCGCAGAAAAAAGTCAGTAATTAAGAGCTTTCTGGGCTAACGCCGGTTCATAAACCTCTTAACTACTGTGCTCTAAAGTACACTAACAGCCATAAACTACCTATGTACCCCTAAACCGAGGTCCCCCCACATCGCCGCCACTCGATTAAATATTTTTAACCCCTAATCTGCCGACCGCCACCTACGTTATACTTATGTACCCCTAATCTGCTGCCCCTAACACCGCCGACCCCTATATTATATTTATTAACCCCTAATCTGCCCCCCTCAACGTCGCCTCCACCTGCCTACACTTATTAACCCCTAATCTGCCGAGTGGACCGCACCGCTACTATAATAAAGTTATTAACCCTTAATCCGCCTCACTCCCACCTCAATAACCCTATAATAAATAGTATTAACCCCTAATCTGCCCTCCCTAACATCGCCGACACCTAACTTCAATTATTAACCCCTAATCTGCCGACCAAATCTCGCCGCTACTGTAATAAATGGATTAACCCCTAAAGCTAAGTCTAACCCTAACCCTAACACCCCCCTAAGTTAAATATAATTTAAATCTAACGAAATAAATTAACTCTTATTAAATAAATTATTCCTATTTAAAGCTAAATACTTTCCTGTAAAATAAACCCTAATATAGCTACAATATAAATTATAATTATATTATAGCTATTTTAGGATTTATATTTATTTTACAGGTAACTTTGTATTTATTTTAACTAGGTACAATAGCTATTAAATAGTTAAGAACTATTTAATAGCTAAAATAGTTAAAATAATTACAAATTTACCTGTGAAATAAATCCTAACCTAAGTTACAATTAAACCTAACACTACACTATCAATAAATAAATTAAATAAAATACCTACAATTACCTACAATTAAACCTAACACTACACTATCAATAAATGAATTAAATACAATATCTACAAATAAATACAATTAAATAAACTAACTAAAGTACAAAAAATAAAAAAGAACTAAGTTACAAAAAATAAAAAAATATTTACAAACATTAGAAAAATATTACAACAATTTTAAACTAATTACACCTACTCTAAGCCCCCTAATAAAATAACAAAGCCCCCCAAAATAAAAAAACGCCCTACCCTATTCTAAATTACAAAAGTTCAAAGCTCTTTTACCTTACCAGCCCTGAACAGGGCCCTTTGTGGGGCATGCCCCAAGAAATTCAGCTCTTTTGCCTGTAAAAAAACACATACAATACCCCCCCCAACATTACAACCCACCACACACATACCCCTAATCTAACCCAAACCCCCCTTAAATAAACCTAACACTAAGCCCCTGAAGATCTTCCTACCTTGTCTTCACCTCACCGGGTATCACACCGATCCGTCCTGGCTCCGATATCTTCATCCAACCCAAGCGGGGGCTAGACATCCATCATCCGATGGCTGAAGAAGTCCAGAAGAGGGTCCAAAGTCTTCATCCTATCCGGGAAGAAGTGTAGATCCGGACCGGCAACCATCTTCTTCCAAGCGGCATCTTCTATCTTCATCCGATGAGGACCGGCTCCATCGTGAAGACCTCCAGCGCGGACCCATCTTCTTCCGACGACGTCCAACTGAAGAATGACGGTTCCTTTAAGGGACGTCATCCAAGATGGCGTCCCTCAAATTCCGATTGGCTGATAGGATTCTATCAGCCAATCAGAATTAAGGTAGGAAAATTCTGATTGGCTGATGGAATCAGCCAATCAGAATCAGGTTCAATCCGATTGGCTGATCCGATCAGCCAATCAGATTGAGCTTGCATTCTATTGGCTGATCGAAACAGCCAATAGAATGCAAACTCAATCTGATTGGCTGATCGGATCAGCCAATCGGATTGAACCTGATTCTGATTGGCTGATTCCATCAGCCAATCAGAATTTTCCTACCTTAATTCCGATTGGCAGCCAATCGGAATTCGAAGGACGCCATCTTGGATGACGTCCCTTAAAGGAACCGTCATTCTTCAGTTGGACGTCGTCGGAAGAAGATGGGTCCGCGCTGGAGGTCTTCACGATGGAGCCGGTCCTCATCGGATGAAGATAGAAGATGCCGCTTGGAATAAGATGGTTGCCGGTCCGGATCTACTCTTCTTTCCGGATAGGATGAAGACTTTGGACCCTCTTCTGGACTTCTTCAGCCGTCGGATGATGGATGTCTAGCCCCCGCTTGGGTTGGATGAAGATATCGGAGCCAGGACGGATCGGTGTGATACCCGGTGAGGTAAAGACAAGGTAGGAAGATCTTCAGGGGCTTAGTCTTAGGTTTATTTAAGGGGGGTTTGGGTTAGATTAGGGGTATGTTGGTGGTGGGTTGTAATGTTGGGGGGGGGGGTATTGTATGTGTTTTTTTACAGGCAAAAGAGCTGAATTTCTTGGGGCATGCCCCGCAAAGGGCCCTGTTCAGGGCTGGTAAGGTAAAAGAGCTTTGAACTTTTGTAATTTAGAATAGGGTAGGGCATTTTTTTTATTTTGGGGGGCTTTGTTATTTTATTAGGGGGCTTAGAGTAGGTGTGATTAGTTTAAAATTGTTGTAATATTTTTCTAATGTTTGTAAATATTTTTTTATTTTTTGTAACTTAGTTCTTTTTTATTTTTTGTACTTTAGTTAGTTTATTTAATTGTATTTATTTGTAGATATTGTATTTAATTCATTTATTGATAGTGTAGTGTTAGGTTTAATTGTAGGTAATTGTAGGTATTTTATTTAATTTATTTATTGATAGTGTAGTGTTAGGTTTAATTGTAACTTAGGTTAGGATTTATTTTACAGGTAATTTTGTAATTATTTTAACTATTTTAGCTATTAAATAGTTCTTAACTATTTAATAGCTATTGTACCTGGTTAAAATAAATACAAAGTTACCTGTAAAATAAATATAAATCCTAAAATAGCTATAATATAATTATAATTTATATTGTAGCTATATTAGGATTTATTTTACAGGTAAGTATTTAGCTTTAAATAGGAATAATTTATTTAATAAGAGTTAATTAATTTCATTAGATTTAAATTATATTTAACTTAGGGGGTTGTTAGTCTTAGGGTTAGACTTAGATTTAGGGGTTAATACATTTATTAGAAAAGCGGTGAGCTCCAGTCGGCAGATTAGGGATTAATGTTTGAAGTTAGGTGTCGGCGATGTTAGGGAGGGCAGATTAGGGGTTAATACTATTTATTATAGGGTTAGTGAGGCGGATTAGGGGTTAATAACTTTATTATAATAGCGGTGCGGTCCGCTCGGCAGATTAGGGGTTAATAAGTGTAGGCAGGTGGAGGCGACGTTGTGGGGGGCAGATTAGGGGTTAATAAATATAATATAGGGGTCGGCGGTGTTAGGGGCAGCAGATTAGGGGTATATAGGGATAATGTAAGTAGCGGCGGTTTACGGAGCGGCAGATTAGGGGTTAATAATAATAAGCAGGGGTCAGCGATAGCGGGGGCGGCAGAATAGGGGTTAATAAGTGTAAGGTTAGGGGTGTTTAGACGCGGGGTACATGTTAGAGTGTTAGGTGCAGACGTAGGAAGTGTTTCCCCATAGGAAACAATGGGGCTGCGTTAGGAGCTGAACGCAGCTTTTTTGCAGGTGTTAGGTTTTTTTTCAGCTCAAACAGCCCCATTGTTTTCTATAGTGGAATCGTGCACAAGCACGTTTTGAAGCTGGCCGCGTCCGTAAGCAACTCTGGTATCGAGAAATGCAGTGGCGTTAAATATGCCTGTACGCTCCCTTTTTGGAGCCTAACGCAGCCATTCTGTGAACTTTCAATACCAGAGGTATTTAAAAGGTGCGGCCAGAAAAAAGCCAGCATTAGCTACGCGGGTAGTTACCGACAAAACTCTAAATCTAGGCCTTAGTATTCTTAGTTGAAAGCTAAACCTAGGAGGTTCATATGCTAATTTCTTAGACCTTGAAGGCCGCCTCTAATCTAAATGCATTTTGATAGTTGTTCACCACTAGAGGGCATTAGTTCACGTGTGTCATATAGATAACATTGAGCTCATGCACGTGAATTTACCATGGAGACAGCTCTGATTGGCTAAAATGCAAGTCTGTCAAAAGAACTGAAATAAGGGGACAGTCTGCTGAGGCTTAGATACAAGGTAATTATAGAGGTAAAACATGTATAATTATAACTGTGTTGGCTATGGAAAACTGGGGAATTGGTAATTAAGGGATTATCTATATTTTATAACAACAAAAATTCTGGTGTCGACTGTCCCTTTAAGTAAGTTTCTCCTTTTATGTATAGAGTTAGAGAATTAAGAGATAAGTAGCAAATAAGAAGTTTAGTAACCAAGGGTGATTATAAATATTTTATATTTTTAAGTTAAACCTTCAGGGATTATATGTCTGTGACAAGTGTGAGCATATTGTCTCTTTAAAAGCTCATATTATAGTTCTGAAGGAACTGCTTGCAACACTACATGATAGTCAGACACTTGAAAGGGAAATGGATATGACTGAACAGGTTGTTAATGGTTCTAGCAGTGGGAAAGTAGAGGATTCAGATGGGGAGACCCCAGGAAGTAGCTGGGTCACAGTTAAAAGGGGAGGAAAAGGTAAGCGGAAGAGACAGGCCAGTTCTGAGCTGGTACACCCCAACAGATTTGCCAGATTGAGTGAAAGTGTTGAGGATATCAGTTTGTGGATGGCAATGTCAAAGAGGACTATTTTGTCTAATATAGTGAACAGTCTTTCAGTTATGGAAGAGGAGTATATTACAGTAAACAGTCCTTCAGTCTTGGAAGAGGGGCATACAAATCTGGGCCAGATGCAGATGTTGGTTGTAGGAGAATCTGATATTAGGAAGGTTGATAGGGTAATTTGTCATCCAGATCCCTTAAATAGAACATATTGCTGTCTTTCATGGGCTTGTGTTAGGCATATTGTGGACTATATTGCTAGATTGTTAGAGGGATATAGGTCTGATCCTGCAGTCATGGTGCGTTTTGGCACTAATAAAGGAATCAGCGGGAGATGGAGTGTACTAAAAAATTTCTTCAGGGAGTAAGGTAGCAATCTTAAAGCAAGGACCTCCAAGGTAATATTTTTGGAGATATTGCCAATGCCATGTGCTAACCCAATATGGCAGAAGGAGCAAAGGTCAGTTAATTATTGGTTAAAAACATGCTGTACAAATGAGAGGTTTGACTTTTTAGAGTACTGGGCTGACTTTTCACTTGAGTTCAATTTGTACAGTAAGGATGGATTGCACCTGAATGACATGAGTGCAGGTCTTTTGGGGGAGAGGATGGTAGCATGCTTATAGAATCTTTTAAACTAGGCAAAGGGGGGTCAGTCCAAACATAATATAACCTAAAGATCAGTCTGTGACACACCTAGAATATTTCAAGGAAGGGATTACAGAAGGGTAAACTTAGGAAATGTTGAATTAGAAAGTTTGCAGGAAAGCGCCCAAGTAGCAGCAGAAAGCACATGAAAATTAAATGTATGACAGCAAATGCAAGAAGCATGACAAGAAAAAGAGGGAGCTGGAGCTCAAAGTTTGTGAAAAAAATGCTTGTATCAAGCAGTTGTGGAAACCTACGCCACTGAAAAATAACAGATTTTAGCTTTAGTCGTTGCTTTGTACATATTAATTTTGATCCATGCACGGAATGCTCACTCTGCACCATTAATTCTTCAGGAACAGATTGGCACTTTGGAAACTTCCCTACATTTGAAAGGACAAGTTCTCTTACCTTGAAAAACAACACAAAGCACCACCCCAACCACCAGTATGGAGTAGTACCCTCTCTGTACAATTTCTGTATTGTGCTTCTAAAGTAAGATCTGTTTAAGTCTGTCAGACACAGTATGCACTTAACATTTGCCCCAATAGGGGCTAGATTATGAGTAGAGCTCCAACAGTTGCGCATGAGCGAAAAGGGGTTCATCGCGGGAGTTTGTGTGTGTCAAGTTTTACGCTCGTATTACAAGTTTAAAGAAAACAAGATCGCTTAAGTACAATTGAACTTAATGCACGTCGGGTTAGTGCAATCTCAGAGCTCTTGTTAACTATTTCGCAAAACATAAAAGTTTCACAAAACACATAAAAAATACATTACAAAGTACAAGAACATTCATAAAAACACATCTAATATAAAATATTTAAAATAAAATTTGCAAATAAGTTATAAGGGTTTAAAGATATGATGTCTCAGGTGTTAGAAAAAAGGCAGCCAAAGGGCTTTAACTCCTTAAGGATCACAGCACTTTTCCATTTTCTGACCGTTTGGGACCAAGGCTATTTTTATATTTCTGCTGTGTTTGTGTTTACTCATTTACTGTATCCGCACATATTATATACTGTTTTTCTCGCCATTAAATGGACTTTCTAAAGATACCATTATTTTCATCATATCTTATAATTTACTATAAAAAAATTATAAAATATGATGAAAAATAGAAAAAAACACACTTTTTTTAACTTTGACCCCCAAAATCTGTTACACATCTACAACCACCAAAAAACACCCATACTAAATAGTTTCTAAATGTTGTCCTTAGTTTAGAAATGATAAATGTTTACATGCTCTTTGCTTTTTTGCAAGTTATAGGGCAATAAATACAAGTAACACTTTGCTATTTCCAAACCACTTTTTTTTCAAAATTAGCGATAGTTATATTGGAACACTGATATCTGTCTGGAATCCCTGAATATCCCTTGACATGTATATATTTTTTTTTAGAAGACAACCCAAACTATTGATCTAGGCCCATTTTGGTATATTTCATGCCTCCATTTCATCGCCAAATGCAATCAAATAAAAAAAATCGTTCACTGTTTCACAAATATTTTTTCACAAACTTTAGGTTTCTCACTGAAATTATTTACAAACAGCTTGTGCAATTATGGCACAAATTGTTGTAAATGCTTCTCTGGGATCGTCTTTGATCATAAATAGCAGACTTATATGACTTTGGCGTTGTTTTTTGGTAATTAGAAGGTGAGTACCACACGTGTATTGTGCCCAGCAGTGAAGGGGTTAATTACGGAGCTTGTAGGGAGCTTCTAGGGTTAATTTTAGCTTTAGTGTAGTGTAGTAGTCAACCCAAAATATTGATCTAGGCCCATTTTGGTATATTTCATGTCACCATTTCACCGCCAAATGTGATCAAATTATTTTTTTACATTTTTCCCAATTTTAAGTTTCTCACTAAAATTATTTACAAACAGTGTGTGCAATTATGGCACACATGGTTGTAAATGCTTCTCTGGGATCCCCTTTGTTCAGAAATAGCAGACTTATATGGCTTTGGAGTTGCTTTTTGGTAATTAGAAGGCCGCTAAATGCTGCTTTGCACCACACGTGTATTATGCCCAGCAGTGAAGGTGTTAATTACGGAGCTTGTAGGGAGCTTGTAGGGTTAATTTAAGATTTAGTGTAGTGTAGTAGACAATCCAAAGTATTGATCTAGGCCCATTTTGGTATATTTCATGCCACCATTTCACCGCCAAATGCGATCAAATAAAAAAAAAATGTTCACTTTTTCACAAACTTTAGATTTCTTACTGAAATTATTTACAAACGGTTTGTGTAATTATGGCACAAATGGTTGAAAATGCTTCTCTGGGATCCTCTTTGTTCAGAAATAGCAGACTTATATGGCTTTGGCATTGCTTTATGGCAATTAGAAGGCTGCTAAATGCCAGTGCGCAGCACACTTGTATTATGCCCAGCAGTGAAGAGGTTAATTAGGTAGCTTGTAGAGAGCTTGCAGGGCTAATTTTAGCTTTAGTGTAGAGATCAGCCTCCCACCTGACACATCCCACCCCCTGATCCCTCCTAAACAGCTCTCTTCCCTCCCCCACCCCACAAACATAAAGTCTGCCAGTACTAAAATAAAAGGTATCTTTTTTTTTTTTTCCAAAACCCCAACATATTCCACTGTGTAGGATTTCTCCTTAGCCCCCAACCTCCCTGTTTCCCCCCAAATAGCTCTCTAACCCTCCCCCTCTACCTTATTGTGGACCATCTTGGGTACTGGCAGCTGTCTGCCAGTATCCAGTTTGCCATAAATAATGTTTATTTTTAATTTTTTTTATATTTTTCGGTATTGTAGCTGCCCCTCTCAATAGCCAACCCCTCCCAGATCACTAAGATAACCCCCCTCCTCCCACCTTACCCTCAGCTAAATATAATTGTCCCATAGTGTAGCCTTCCCACCCAATCTTGCCCCCGCGCCTGCCCCCCACGCTCGCGCCTGCCCCGTGAGTTCCCCTGTGCACGCGCGCCCCCACGCACGTGAGCCAGCCCCTCCTGCGATTAACTTCCCCCATCAATGGTCACCCACCCGCCTCCCTGCAACAGCTCCCACCCACCAACAATCGTGGCCATTGAAGCCCAATGCAGAGAGGGCCACAGAGTGGCTCTCTGCATCAGATGACTAAAAAAAATGTTATTGCAGGATACCTTAATATTGAAGCATCACTGCAATAACATGAAAGCATCTGGAAGCGATCAGGATCGCTTCCACCAATTGAAAACACCAACAACGTATATATACAAGTCATAAGCAAAAGTTTATGACAATTTCCATGAATTTCATTTATAAATAATTGGGTGTTTGGATCAGCAATTTCATTTTGATCTATCAAATAACTTAAGGACACAGTAATATTTCAGTAGTGAAATTAGGTTTATTGGATTAACAGAAAATGTGCAATATGCATCAAAACGAAATTTGACAGGTGCATAAATTTGGGCACCCTTGTCATTTTGTTGATTTGAATACCTGTAACTAACTAGCACTGATTAATTGGAACACACAGAACTTCATAGACAGGTGCATCCAAGCATGAGAAAAAGTACAAGAAGGCAGAGGGGCGCCTCATGTGTGGTATAATCAGATGGTATGATACAGAACAAACAGAATGGAGCCAAATGAGTACTCACATACTATTGAAGCACACCTATGTGCTGGTAGAGACAAGCTGCAATTTCAGATAGGTGTGACAGCTCACCCTCCAGGCAAAACTGTGTAGCTGGTGAGAGATTAAAAAACAAACAAAGAAAGCACTACATGTGCAGACCATTAAAGGTATAACCGGCAATATCTCTTAGATGATACAGATGGGTACTCACATACTCCTGTAGCACACTTATGTGCTGGTAGAGGCAGGCTGTAACTTTATGACAGGTGTAGCAGCTCACCCTAGATGTAGATTCTTGGTTGTGCAGGGGTGTAGGTCCCAGTGAGCAATCAGCAAAGGCAGAAGGTAGGAAAAGAACTCCACTCAGAGTACATTTAAAATAATATGTAGCTATTTATTAAAAACAAAGATAAAAAAACAACACAGCAGTTGTTTATGATGAGTGGATAAAAGGGTATACAGTGGCAACCCTCAAATGCATTTGAGGGTTGCCACTGTATACCCTTTTATCCATTCATCCACTCATCCACTTGTTCTGTATTATACCATCTGATTATACCACACATGAGGCGCCCCTCTGCCTTCTTGTACTTTTTCAGCTATACCCGGACCAGTCGGTGAGGAGGAGGCAGCCCACATATGAACATTCTATATCCCATTTTCTCCGGTCATACATTTCAAAGAAAGACTTTGATCTCTGTATTATCCTTTATTCAAGGATTCAAAGGTTTTTTATTTCATATATATATATATTTTTCATTTTTATTTTTATTTTGTTTGGTCCTTGTGATATTTGAATTGTTCTGTATTATCTACGCATAGTGATTCATTTTTTGCACTGAGTTACCCCTGCACCTTTAGCGCCCCCTCTATTTTGTTGTTACAAGCATGAGAAAAGGTATTTAAGGTGGCCAATTGCAAGTTGTTGTTCTCTTTGACTCTCCTCTAATAAGTGGCAACATGGGGGCCTCAAAACAACTCTCAAATGACCTGAAAACAAAGATTGTTCAACATGATGGTTTAGGGGAAGGCTACAAAAAGCTATTGCAGAGATTTAAGCTGTCAGTGTCCACTGTGAGGAACATAGTGAGGAAATGGAAGACCAGAGGCACAGTTCTTGTTAAGGCCAGAAGTGGCAGGTCAAGTAAAATATCGGAGAGGAAAAGGCAAATGATGGTGAGAACTGTCAAAAACAGCCCACAGACCACCTCCAAAGAACTACAACATCATCTTGCTGCAGTTGGTGTCACTGTGCATTGTTCAACAATTCAGCGCACTTTTCACAAGGAGAAACTGTATGGGAGAGTGATGCCATGCCACAAACAGTCTCTTGAGGTATGCAAACACACATTTGGACAAGCCAGCTTCATTTTGGAAGAAGGTGCTGTGGACTGATGAAACAAATATTGAGTTATTTGGTTATAACAAGGGCCGTTATGCATGGCGGCAAAAGAACACAGCATTCCAAGACAAACACTTGCTAGCCACAGTAAAATTTGGTGCATGTTCCATCATGTTGTGGGGCTGTGTTGACAGTGCCGGTACTGAGAAGCTTGTTAAAGTTTAGGGTCGCATGGATTCCACTCAATATCAGCAGATATTTAAGAATAATGTTGAGGAATCAGTCACAATTAAAGTTGAAGTTACACCGGAGCTGGATATTTCAACAAGACAATGACCGAAAACACTGATTGAAATCTATTCCAGCATTTATGCAGAGGAACAAGTAAAATGTTCTGGAATGGCCATCCCAGTCCCCAGACCTGAATATCATTGAAAATCTGTGGGGTGATTTGAAGCGTGCAGTCCATGCTTGGCAACCATCAAACCAAACTTAACTGGAGATGCTTTGCAAGGAGGATTCAATTTTTTCAACCAATAGGAATGCAATTGTACCCCCAGTATAAAAGGGGTACCTTGCATTACAATCCTCAGTGTGCGGCAGACGATTTCTCAAAGAGTATCTCCACGTCAGATTGATGGTTGATGGACCTCCGCCTGGACCTCCGCCTTGGACCTCTGCCTGGATCTCCGCCTTGGACCTTCGCCTGGACCTCCGCCTCCTCGCATCGACCGCTCTACCTCCACAGGGATGAAGAAGATGCTGGTCCCACAATGGATGAAGATGGAGCCGCCTGGATGAAGATGGAGCCGCCAGGATGAAGATCGTTCAAGCGGTACTTCAACAACTGTGAGTACCTAAAGAGGGGTTAGTGATAGGTTTTTTAAGTTTTTTTGGGGTGATTTTTTTTAGATTAGGGTGGGCACTCTTAAAAGAGCTGAATGCCCTTTTCAGGGCAATGCCCATAAAAATTTTAGGGCAATAGGTAGATTAGTTTTTTTAATTTTGTGGGTTTGGGGGTTGGGGTTTGTAATGTTAGTGGGTCTTTGTATTTTATTTTAGAAAAAGAGCTGATATCTTTAGGGCAATGCCCTAGAAAAGGCCCTTTTAAGGGCTATTGGTAGGGATGGGTGAATGTGTTTATATTCAAATTCGAATGTTAGAACGAATGTTATTGTAGAAATTCGATTTACATAATAGAATGTTGATAAGAACGAATATTCTTAAAAATTCGATTTTCGAATGTTATTTACAGTTTTTGAATGTCACATTCGAATTTGAATGTGACATTCGAATTCGAATGTCACTTTCAAATTCGAATATTACTTTTATAAAACACAATTGTAGACTATAGACACTATTTTGAATTTGAATGTCACATTCAAATCGAATATCACATTCAAATTTGAATATAAAACACAGTATTAGACTAGAAATGCTATTTTGAATTTAAAAATCTGTTAAAATCTGACAGCGCTCAACCTTGTGTCTGTAGCTCCTAGTATTGTGGGTACCAGCGCCCCCAAAAAGGTGAATGTAGTGCTAAAAATAAATACACAGAGCGCCTCCTAAAAGGCTAAGACACTAGTAGTGACAAGACTATTTAAATAAAAAAAAATATATTGAAATTCTATAGGGGTATATAAAATATTTTATAAGCTACTTATAGCTAAAATATACAAACAAGATACAAAAGTGGATCCACTTAAAATTAACAATAAAATATGCATATATCTATATAAAAAACAATACAATTGATGTTAAAAACCACAACAATATACAATCTTAATCACAAAATAAATTACAATAAAACAGCTGTTGATGGTTGGATAAAAAATCTAAATATATAAAAACATCAATTTACTGAGTAGGTGTCCATAAATATGTAGGTCCCAAACTTTAAATTCTTTCCAGAGAGTGAATGTCCAATATGAAGATTCTATTTAAAACAGTTATCCTTATATATCCCTCGATAAACGGTGAAATGATGAAGTGTGTAAAAAAGAAAAACGTAGTGGTTTTCAAATCAAATTTCAAAAATTATTGTGAATATCCAAAAAATCCTGAAAAGATGATGTGATGAAGTGGGCAAGAATAATCAAAAATGTGTGTACACAAAAATGAAAAAAGAAAAAGGAAAAAATGTGAAAAAATAATAGAAATGAATATTTAGGATGTGTTAAAGTGAATAACACAATTATAAAGTGACCCTTATGTGAATACAAGATGTGAAGAGATGCTCCTAAAAAGTTATTCCTGTGTGTAAACGATGAAAAAATACAGAAATGGATCCTATGTCTCAGGGATCAATTCATTCAAAGATATACCTGTAATAAAACAAATATAACATAGTGCAAAACTGCTATTCAAACTTAGTCAGTAATTGAAAAGAAGCTTACCATATATGTCAACGCGTTTCGGCCCTAAGAACTGGGTCTTTTATCTTGATAAAGGCCCAGTTCTTAGGGCCGAAACGCGTTGACATATATGGTAAGCTTCTTTTCAATTACTGACTAAGTTTGAATAGCAGTTTTGCACTATGTTATATTTGTTTTATTACAGGTATATCTTTGAATGAATTGATCCCTGAGACATAGGATCCATTTCTGTATTTTTTCATCGTTTACACACAGGAATAACTTTTTAGGAGCATCTCTTCACATCTTGTATTCACATAAGGGTCACTTTATAAGTGTGTTATTCACTTTAACACATCCTAAATATTCATTTGGATTATTTTTTCACATTTTTTCCTTTTTCTTTTTTCATTTTTGTGTACACACATTTTTGATTATTCACGCCCACTTCATCACATCATCTTTTCAGGATTTTTTGGATATTCACAATAATTTTTGAAATTTGATTTGAAAACCACTACGTTTTTCTTTTTTACACACTTCATCATTTCACCGTTTATCGAGGGATATATAAGGATAACTGTTTAAAATAGAATCTTCATATTGGACATTCACTCTCTGGAAAGAATTTAAAGTTTGGGACCTACATATTTATGGACACCTACTCAGTAAATTGATGTTTTTATATATTTAGATTTTTTATCCAACCATCAACAGCTGTTTTATTGTAATTTATTTTGTGATTAAGATTGTATATTGTTGTGGCTTTTAACATCAATTGTATTGTTTTTTATATAGATATATGCATATTTTATTGTTAATTTTAAGTGGATCCACTTTTGTATCTTGTTTGTATATTTTAGCTATAAGTAGCTTATAAAATATTTTATATACCCCTATAGAATTTCAATATATTTTTTTTTATTTAAATAATCTTGTCACTACTAGTATCTTAGCCTTTTAGGAGGCGCTCTGTGTATTTATTTTTAGCACTATTTTGAATTTAATTGTCACATTCAAATCGAATATCACATTCAAATCGAATATCACATTTATTAAACACAGTTGTAAACTAGAAATACTATTTCGAATTCGAATGTCACATTCAAATTCAAATGTCAAATTCGAATTCGAATATTAAATTTAAAAAACACACACCTAGATTACGAGTTTTGCGTTAGAGGCTATGCGTTGCTAACGAGCAGTTTTGTCTCACCGCTCACTTACATGCAGCACTGGTATTACGAGTTTTCAGAAACCTGTCGTTATAAGACAAGAAGTGAGCATTGAGGAAAATGTTGCTCATTTCCGCACTCCAATACCAGCGCTGCTTAAGTCAGCGGTAAGATGGTGTAATGTGCTTGTGCACGAATTCCCCATAGGAATCAATGGGAAGAGCCGGCTTTAAAAAAGTCTAACACCTGCAAAAAAGCAGTGTAAAACTCCTTAACGCAGCCCCATTGTTTCCTATGGGGAAATAAAAGCTATGTTTACACCTAACACCCTAACATGAACCCCGAGTCTAAACACCCCTAATCTTACACTTATTAACCCCTAATCTGCTGCCCCCAACATCGCCGACACCTATAGTATACTTATTAACCCCTAATCTGCCGCTCCGGACACCACCGCCACATACATTATACTTATAAACCCCTAATCTGCTGCCCCCAACTTCGCCGACACCTACATTATATTTATTAACCCCTAATCTGCCACCCCCAATGTCGTCGCCACCTACCTACACTTATTAACCCCTAATCTGCCGCCCCCAATGTCGCCGCCACTATAAAAAACATATTAACCCCTAAACCGCAGCACTCCAGCCTCGCAAACATTAGTTAAATATTATAAACCCCTAATCTGCTGTCCCTAACATCGCCGCCACCTACCTATATTTATTAACCCCTATTCTGCCGCCCCCAATGTCGCTGCCACTATATTAAAGTTATTAACCCCTAAACCTAAGTCTAACCCTAAACCTAACACCCACTAACTTAAATATAATTTAAATAAATCTAAATTAATATTACTATCATTAACTAAATAATGCCTATTTAAAACTAAATACTTACCTGTAAAATAAACCCTAAGCTAGATACAATATAACTAATAGTTACATTGTATCTAGCTTAGGGTTTATTTTTATTTTACAGGCAAGTTTGTATTTATTTTAATTAGGTAGAATAGTTATTAAATAGTTATTAACTATTCAATAACTACTTAGCTAAAATAAATACAAATTTACCTGTAAAATAAAACATAACCTAAGTTACACTAACACCTAACACTACACTATAATTAAATAAATTAACTAAATTAAATACAATTACCTAAATTAAACAAAATTAGCTAAAGTACAAAAACCCCACTAAATTACAGAAAATAATAAACAAATTACAGAAATTTAAACTAATTACACATAATCTAATAGCCCTATTTAAATAAAAAAGCCCCCCAAAATAAAAAAAAACCTAGCCTAAACTAACTACCAATAGCCCTTAAAAGGGCCTTTTGTGGGGCATTGCCCCAAAGTAATCAGCTCTTTTATCTGTAAAAAAAATACAAACAACCCCCCCAACAGTAAAACCCACCACCCCCACAACCAACCCCTCAAATAAAATACTATCTAAAAAAACCTAAGCTCCCCATTGCCCTGAAAAGGGCATTTGGATGGGCATTGCCCTTAAGAGGGCAGTTAGCTCTTTTGCCACCCAAACCCTAATTTTAAAAAATAAAACCCACCCAATACACCCTTAAAAAAACCTAACACTAACCCCCTGAAGATCGACTTACCGGGAGACGTCTTCATCCATGCCGGGCGAAGTGGTCCTCCAGACGGGCAGAAGTCTTCATCCAAGCCGGGCAGAAGTGGTCCTCCAGACGGGCAGAAGTCTTCATCCAGACGGCATCTTCTATCTTTATCCATCCGGCGCGGAGCGAGTCCATCTTCAAGACATCCGATGCGGAGCATCCTCTTCTGGCGATGACTAAAACAGAATGAAGGTACCTTTAAGTGATGTCATCCAAGATGGCGTCCCTTAGATTCCGATTGGCTGTTCCAATTCTATCAGCCAATCAGTATTAAGGTAGAAAAAATCCTATTGGCTGATCAGCCAATAGGATTGAGCTCACATTCTATTGGCTGTTCCAATTTAGTGTTTTTTTGTACTTTAGCTAATTTAATTTAATTTAGGTAATTGTATTTAATTTAGTTAATTTATTTAATTATAGTGTAG
Source organism: Bombina bombina (assembly GCF_027579735.1). Classification (NCBI taxonomy): domain Eukaryota; kingdom Metazoa; phylum Chordata; class Amphibia; order Anura; family Bombinatoridae; genus Bombina; species Bombina bombina. The sequence goes on along the minus strand of NC_069503.1, from coordinate 660,753,326 downwards.
TGTTAGGCGTTATTGTAACTTAGGTTAGGTTTTATTTTACAGGTACTTTTGTATTTATTTTAGCTAGGTAGTTATTAAATAGTTAATAACTATTTAATAACTATTCTACCTAGTTAAAATAAATACAAACTTGCCTGTAAAATAAAAATAAATCCTAAGCTAGCTACAATGTAACTATTAGTTATATTGTAGCTAGCTTAGGTTTTATTTTACAGGTATGTATTTAGTTTTAAATAGGAATAATTTAGTTAATGATAGGAATATTTATTTAGATTTATTTAAATTATATTTAAAGGGACAGTCTACACCAGAATTTTTATTGTTTTAAAAGATAGATAATCCCTTTATTACCCATTTCCCAGTTTTGCATAACTAACACAGTTATAACAATATACTTTTAACCTCTGTGGTTATCTTGTATCTAAGCCTCTGCAAACTGCCCCTTTTTTCAGTTCTTTTGACAAACTTGCAGTCTAGCCAATCAGTGCCTGCTCCCAGATAACTTCTCGTACACAAGCACAGTGTTATCTATATGAAATACGTGAACTAACACCCTCTAGTGGTGAAAAACTGTTAAAATGCAATCTGAAAGAGGTGGGCTTCAAGGTCTAAGAAACTAGCATATGAACCTCCTAGGTTAAGCTTTCAACTAAGAATACCAAGAGAACAAAGCAAAATTGGTGATAAAAGTAAATTGGAAAATTGTTTAAAATTACATGCTCTATCTGAATCATGAAAGTTTATTTTGGCCTAGACTGTCCCTTTAAGTTAGTGTGTGTTAGGTTTAGGGTTAGACTTAGGTTTAGGGGTTAATAACTTTAATATAGCGGCGGCGACGTTGGGGGTGGCAGATTAGGGGTTAAAAAGTGTAGGTAGGTTGCAGCGACATTGGGGGTGGCAGATTAGGGGTTAATATATATAATGTAGGTGTCGGTGATGTCCGGAGCAGCAGATTAGGGGTTAAAAATTTTATTTTAGTATTTGCGATGCGGGAGGGCCTCGGTTTAGGGGTTAATAAGTATTTTATGTGTGTTAGTATACTTTTTAGCACTTTAGTTATGAGTTTTATGTTACGGCGTTGTACCATAAAACTCTTAACTACTGACTTTTAAATGCGTTAGGACTCTTGACAGGAGAGAGTGTACCGCTCACTTTTTGGCCTCCCAGGACAGACTCGTAATATCAGCGCTATGGAAGTCCCATAGAAAAAAGTCTTTACGAAGTTTACGTAAGTCGTTTTGCGGTAAGGCCAAAGAAGTGTGCGTACCTATACCTGCAAGACTCGTAATAGCATCGGGTGTAAAAAAGCAGCGTTAGGACCTCTTAACGCTGCTTTTTTACCTTAACGCACAACTCGTAATCTAGCCGACAGTATTAGACTAGAAGTACTATTTAGAATTAGAATGTGACATTCGAATTCGAATGTCACATTCGAATTCGAATATTACATTTAAAACACAGTATTAGACTAGAAATACTTTTTCAAATTCGAATGTGACATTCGAATGTAGCATTCGAATTAGAATATTACATTTATTAAACAGTTGTAGACTAGAAATACCATTTCTAATTTGAATGTCACATTTAAATTTGAATATTACATTTCGAAATTGAATGAATACATAGCTAAACATTCTATTATTCTAATGAATATTTTCAAATTTTATTGAAAAATTCGAAAACGAAAATTCAAAAATAGAATGTTATGTTATATATAACATTCGAAATTTGATTTGATCGAACGAATGTATCAAAATTCGTTTTTAAATTTCGAATTTTTAGAAACATTCACCCATCCCTAGCTATTTGTAGTTTATTCTAGATTAGGTTTCTTTTTTTTTTTTTTTTTTTTTAAATGGTTATTAGAATAGGAATAATATTTATTATTTTGGATAATTCATTTGTTATTTTGTGTATTTATTTATTTTTTTCGTTTTGGGGACAGTTTTTATTTTTAGATTAGGTGTTGGGCATTTCATAAAAAAGCTGAATGCCCTTTTAAGGGCAGGAAAAAGAGCTGAATGCCCATTTAAGGACAATGCCCAAACAAATGCCCTTTTCAGGGTAGTGGGTAGATTAGGTTTTACTTTATTTTTATTTTGTGGGTTTGGGGGGTGGAGTTTTGTATACTTTTAGGGGGTGGAGGTTTTTCTTTTGTAGGAACAGCGCTGTTATTTTTAGGGCAATGCCCTACAAAAGGCCTTTTTAAGGGCCCTTTGTAGTTTATTATAGATTAGGCATTTTTATTTATTTATTTTTTTATTTTATTTTTAAACAGGGTATTAGAATAGGAATACTTTTTATTGTTTTGGATAATTTTGTTTGTTAATTTTTGTAATGGTAGGTATTTTTATTTTTTGCAATTTTAGTGTTTTTTAATTTTATAATGGTAGGATTTTTATTTTTTGTAATGTTAGGTTTTAGTGTAAGGCAGCTTAGGTTTTATTTTTATTTCACAGGTAAGTTTGTATTTATTTTAGCTAGGTAGTTAGTAAATAGTTAATAACTATTTACTAACTAGTCTACCTAGTTAAAATAAATACAAACTTACGTGTGAAATAAAAATAAAACCTAAGCTAGCCACAATATAACTATTTGTTATATTGTAGCTAGCTTAGGTTTTATTTCACAGGTAAGTATGTATTTAGTTTTAAATAGGTATTATTAAGTTAATAATTGTAACTTTAATTTAGCTCTATTTTAATTATGTTAAAGTTAGGGGGTGTTAGTATTAGGGTTAGAGTTAGGTTTAGGGTTAGGTTTAGTGGTTAATAGTTTAATTTAGGTTGTTGCAATGTGGGGGGCTGGTGGTTTAGGGGTTAATAGGTTTATTTAGTGGTAGTAATGTGGGAGGCCAGATGTTTAGGGGTTAATAGCTTTATTTAGTAGCGGCAATGTCGGATAGTGGCGGAGTAGGGTTTAATAGATTTATTATAGTGTGGGCGATGTTAGGGTGCAGGGGAATAGAGGTTAATAACTTTAGTATAGTGGTGATATCGGGAGCAAAAGATTATGGGTTAATAGATTTATTTAGGTGGTGACAATATCGGGAGCGACAGATTAGGGGTTAATAACTTTATGTAGGTGTCTGCAGATTAGGGGTGTTTAGTTGTGTGGTTTATGTTAGGGTGTTAGGTTTAAACTTAACTTTTTTTTTGCCATAGACATCAATGGGGCTGTGTTACGGAGCTTTTAATTCCGCGATCGCAGGTGTTAGTTTTTTTTCTAACCCGCTCTCCCCATTGATGTCTATGGGGAAAACGCTCACAAGCACGTCAAAACAGCGCTTGTATTTTGTGCAGTATGGAGCTTAATGCAACCATATCACACGCACAAGCCGGCTGTTTCAAAACTTGTAATGGCAGCGCTATGGAGGGTGAAATAACGCAACTTTTGTTGCGTTTATTAAAAACCCTCTAGCGAGCATAACTCGTAATGTACCTGAAAGTGTTTAATTATGTACTTACTGTAAATGGTGGGAGTACAATGCTTAATTGACTTATAAATAAGTATTAATAGCTCAGAGTTATAATAAATGTTAATAGCACCATATGTTAATCTGTTCAGTACAATATAAAATTGCACAATTTACAGTAAATTGGGTACACTGTAGATCACATAAGAATGTGTTGTGGTGTACTGTTGCATAACTGTCCTTGCAAAAAACAGCTACATATAGAATGCTATCAAATATGAACCTATAGGTTTTCAGCATAAGAAATATTTCACACATCTACCTCAGACGACTGAGTTAAATCCCCATATTTATGCATATGCTTACTCATTCTGGGGGCAGCTGCTAAACTAACTGTCACCATTTTGTATCTATTATTTTTAACTTCAGGAGTAAAAAACTGTAGTTTTCCCCTGAGTGACAAGTACAGGGCAAATTCCTTCATAAAAGTGGACTGTTGCAGCTGATATGTATACAAAATATGAAGTAGACAAAAGTGACCTGGCATAGTGACCAGGAACATATTTTTAAAATAAACATATATATGTATATAGGGGACTATCAGAAAACTGACTGCTCATTAGAGATATCCGTAGGGACAGAGACATTTTGTTCCAGATATTACTTATAATAAAGTATCCAAAGACACTGTATGTAAGTATTATCACACACAATATCTCTACTCTAAGTTTACACTCCCTCAGACACTTCAATTATCACACAGTGTAGAAACTACTATGGCCCCTATATATTATATAGCCCTTGAGTACCCATTTTCAGCTACTGTATGGATACTCACCTCCTTTCTGGGACTATCAGGCACTGGAAATAGGTTTTAACTCTGTTCCCAACTGTAGTAGTAGAGGAACTATTTGCAGAGGCTCCATATTGAGAGAGAAGAGACTGGGAACACTGAGTGGGTGGAGCTACTGTCAGGATCAAAGTAGAAGTCCATTTTAAAAAGTTAAAACACTTTTGGTTCTTTTTAAATAACAGATAGTGCACCAAGCATAAAACACTGTTCCCCAGCCTAACCAGAGCCTCCTCTATCAAACCAAATATTGTACTAAGCAAATTCCGGTCTTAATCAAGGGCAATGCACTTAAATTTTAAAAGTGCCCCCAGAACTGCCCTCAGAGCTGCCAGAAGGCTGTCAATGGTCAGAGGCCTCCCTGATATTGTTGCAAATGATGATAGAACCTTTAGGTACCTGATAGTGAGAAAGTTCCCTGGCTATGCTGTACAGTACAGTGTACCTGTGTCAGGGTACCAACAAATAGCCTCTGGGCTGTATGTGTGCTGTGCAAAATCACTTACCTTATGCAGCACCACTCCACTGGCTTACCAGGCATGTTAATGTCAATGCAGATGCAGCAGTATCCAGTAGAGAGCCTATTCAGTGCAGGTTTTGAGTGCCGTAGAGTCTCTCATAGGAAGGCTAGGGACGAGTCCCCATGATGCCTGAGGATAGTTATGGCAGAGGTCATGTAAGGGAAATGCTATGCACATAACAGGGTATTCCTGTATCATTCAGTTGCTGTCAAGTTTCTCTTATATGTCTCTATAAATGATGCTACCTAGGGACTCTGGGTCTCACATAGGTCTAAGCTCCCAATTTATAATCCATAAACAAGTAGCTGGCACAACTTTTATTCTCAACCATCTCCTACATGGCCAAGAACAAAACAAGAGAGAGATGGGAGGTGGATGGATTTTAAGCTCTGTTATGGGTTCTTGACCTCCTCCTAGTGGCGGGAAATATATCCCATATTTTATCGAGGACTGTGGACCATCATCAATTTACAAAAGAATTATGTACTATATCTTCAACCCAGAGTTATTCAACTGCACTGCATTGGGATCTATTCAAGTGATAGAAAATTCAAAATTGAAATGTTCATGGATGAATTTCATTTTTAAATAGAAGTGTTTTTTTAAATATATTTCCATTAACAAAAATGCTTCTAGTAAAAGTTATTACAGTTTTTTTCCAGCGTCATACACACATATGCTGTGAGTGCCCATGCACCAAGCACTACACCTTCTCATATAGGAGATTTGCTCTCATATTACGAGTTGAAAGTAAAAAGTTTGCACTCTCACATTCATAACGTTGTGGTAACAAATAGACTTTGAGAAGTCGCAAACGCAAAATTGCATTCCACCATAGACTTCAATCGAGCCGAAAAAGTGGAAGAAAAACACAATTAAGGTTATTTAGAAGAGAAACATAAGATAATATTGCATATATCACCACAGTAGAAAATGTGTGAAAAGAATTTGAAGGTTTTAAACAGGGCTTCCAGGGGGGATAATCCACATTTACATTGGGGAAATAAGACAAAAAATGTATTTCCCTTATTAGAACTGTATTTGTTAAAAATATATAAGTGATAGTAACCACTCACCTGTGAGAAATGCAGAGGTGGGTAGTAAATCCCAGCGTTGAACCTACAGTCCGTGTATACATTATCCTTAGATATCAGCCATCTCAAACTCTGAATAATATATCAGGAATGTAGGAAACCCCTCTATAACTCACAGTACTGTTCTCAGTGAGTGTGTGTGAGGTGGTTCCAATATACTCTAGAGCTTGGCCATTTATATCGAAGTTAATAAACAAACTAAACTTTAGTTAATAAATATATAAAAACAATTGATAATGCTATAAAGTGCTAGGTAGTTAAAACAAATTAAAAAGTGTTTTAAAAAGTGTTTGCCTGATTTGCAGGCACAAAATTCCTGCTGTGGTTAAGCAGTGTAGCGTGTCCCGAACGGGCCGCCGGATAAACTGGAAGTGACGTCACGAATGAGCGTCATGTGACTTTACGCGTATCATGAGTGTCTATGTCTCTAACGAAGTGGGCTAAGTTTGCCCCATTGTATGCTAACTTCTTTATGGGGTGGCTAGAACGTGTCCTTATCTTTGCAGATGTTAATCCATTTCTGAAGATGATCAGTTTTTATTAAAGTTTTATCAATAATTTGGTATTCATTTGGGAATCAGATTTAGAAACAGCGCAAGCTTTGTAGAATATTTAAATTATAATACCTTTGAGGTATCTTTTACACCAGAATGGAGTAAGAGAGAGATACATTATTTAGATATCACCCTGGTAGGCAATTATAAGACACAAAGAAAACACACCACTATATATCATAAACCCATTTCTGGGAATACACTCTTGCATGCTACAAGTACACATCTGAAGCATGTGTTTCAAAGGATTGCAATTAGTCAATTCTTCACAGCATAATTAATTTTCTCTGACTAAAGTGACTTTATACATGAGAATAATGTAATTAAACACTTAAAGACCAAGGAAGGACATACAGGGTATGTCCTTCAAACACTGTCACTTAATGACCAAGGACGTACACTGTAGGTCCTCAGAATTTTCAAGCGCTGGAAGCGATCGTGATCCCTTCCAGCCGTTTTCAGGTTATTGCAGTGATGCCTCCATATTGAGGAATCTTACAATAACGTTTTTTAAGCATCCAATGCAGAGAGAGCCACTCTGTGGCCCTCTCTGCATCGGCCATCGATGGTGCCGATCGTAGATGGGTGGAAGCCATAGAAGGGAGGTGGGTGGATGCCCCATCGCTGGTTGGAGTTAGGATCCTGTTCCGTGGGGGGTGGAGGGATTGTCTTGTGAGCGCAATCGCATGGACATTAACGTTATGTCCAAGGAGGGAGAGAGAAAGAGAGAGCGAGGGGTAAAAAATGTTCTGAAAGGGATCGGAGAGGGGGAGGGTGGGAGGGTATAGAGGGGGGCAGCTACACTACAGAAAATGTTTTTTTTTAAAGGGCAGCTGCCAGTACCTAAGATGGCGGTCAATAGGTCGAGGAGGGAGGCTACACTTATAATATATATATATATATATATATATATATATATATATATATATATACAGGTGAAACTCGAAAAAATTAGAATATTGTGCGAAAGTTCATTTATTTCACTAATGCAACCTAAAAGGTGAAACTAATATATGAAATAGACTCATTACATGCAAAGCAATATAGTTCAAGTTGTGATTTGTCATAATTGTGATGATTATGGCTTACAGCTCATGAAAACCCCAAATCCACAATCTCAGAAAATTAGAATATTACATGCAATCAATAAAACAAGGATTATACATAGAACAATATCGGACCTCTGAAAAGTATAAGCATGCATACTGTATGTACTCAGTACTTGGTTTGGGCCCCTTTTGCAGCAATTACTGCCTCAATGTGGCGTGGCATGGAAGCTATCAGCCTGTGCCACTGCTGTGGTGTTATGGAAGACCAGGATGCTTCAATAGCTGCCTTCAGCTCTTCTGCATTTTTTCGGTCTCATGTCTCTCATCTTTCTCTTGGCAATGCCCCATAGATTATCTATGGGGTTCAGGTCAGGTGAGTTTGCTGCCAACCAAGCACAGTTTTTTGGCAGTGTGGGCAGGTGCCAAGTCCTGCTGGAAAATGAAGTCAGCATCCCCATAGAGCTCCTCTGTGGAAGGAAGCATCACAGTGGACCAACACCAGCAGATGACATGGCTCCCCAAATCAACACAGACTGTGGAAACTTCACACTGGACTTCAAGCATCTTGCAGTGTGTGCCTCTCCATTCTTCCTCCATACTCTGGGTCCTTGGTTTCCAAATGAGATGCAAAATTTGCTCTCATCAGAAAAGAGGACTTTGGACCACTGAGCAACAGACCAGGTCTGTTTTTCTTTAGCCCAAGACGCTGACAAGAGAAATACAACATTGGAAGCCCATGTCCAGGATCCGTCTGTGTGTGTGGTGGCTCTTGATGCACTGACTCCAGCCTCAGTCCACTCCTTATGAAATTCCCCAACACTTTTGAATGGCTTTTCCTGACAATCCTCTCCAGGCTGCGGTCATCCCTGCTGCTTGTGCACCTTTTTCTTCCACACTTTTCCCTTCCACATAACTTTCTATTAATGTGCTTTGATACAGCACTTTGGAGACATCTAACTTCTTGTGCAATTACCTTTTGAGACTTCCCCTCCTTATGGAGGGTGTCAATGATGGTTTTCTACACAACTGTCAGGTCAGCAGTCTTTCCTATGATTGTGATTCCTACTGAATCAGACTGAGAGACCATTTAAAGGCTCAGGAACCCTTTTCAGGTCTTATGGCTTAATTAGCTGATTAGAGTGGGACACTTTGAACCTAGAATATTGCACCTTTTCACAATATTCTAATTTTCTGAGATTGTGGATTTGGGTTTTTCATGAGCTGTAAGCCATAATCATCACAATTATGAAAAATCACGGCTTGAACTATCTTGCTTTGCATGTAATGTGTCTATCTCATATATTAGTTTCACCTTTCAGGTTGTATTAGTGAAATAAATGAACTTTTGCATGATTTTCTAATTTTTCGAGTTTCACCTATATATATATATATATATATATATATATATATATATATATCTTAAAAAAAGCACCTTTATTTTTATACTGGCAGACTTTTTGCCAGTACTTAAGATGGCGGTAACAACTGTGAGGTGGGGGAAGGGAAGTGAGCTGTTTGAGGGGTGACAGGGATGGATCAGAGCCACCTAATTAGAGCCACCTAATGAACCCCTTAACTGCTGGGCATAATACAAGTGTGGTGCGCAACGGCATTTAGAAGCCTTCTAATTACCAAAAAGCAATGCCAAAGCCATATATGTCTGCTATTTCTGAACAAAGGGGATCCCAGAGAAGCATTTACGAGCATTTGTGCCATAATTGCACAAGCTGTTTGTAAATAATTTCAGTGAGAAACCAGTGAGAAACCTAAAGTTAGTGAAAAAGTTAACGATTTTTTATTTTTATCGCATTTGGCGGTGAAATGGTATCATGAAATATACCAAAATGGGCCTAGATTAATACTTTGGGTTGTCAACTACACTACACTAAAGGTAAAATTAACCCTACAAAGTTTTTCTAGCTTTTGTTCCATCTCAGGGGTGCTGTTCTCTCTTTTCTGATATTTATGCAAATTACTCTTGGGTCTCCCTAAGAGTAATGGGGGAAACCAGACGTGGACTCCTTGCACACATGCCCTTAGAGAGATACAACTGTACCTCACTGACGAGGCCCACAGAAGGCCGAAACGATCGTCTGGGGTTGTTGTTTCTCTTGTTCAGAGAAGAATTGCCTGGTATTTCGGCGCTGGACTGTCATTGGGCAGGATCAGACTGATATGCTACAGGATATTTTTTCTCTGTGGAAAGGCATCAACGTGTGCTAAAAGAACATGCACCCTGAGTTGCAATTGAAATGAACAGGCATGGAAGTTAATCTAGCTTTTGTTCCATCTCAGGGGTGCGTTCTCTCTTTTCTGATATTTATGCAAATTACTCTTGGGTCTCCCTAAGAGTAATGGGGGAAACCAGACGTGGATTCCTTGCACACATGCCCTTAGAGAGATACAACTGCACCTCACTGACGAGGCCCACAGAAGGCCGAAACGATCGTCTGGGGTTGTTGTTTCTCTTGTTCAGAGAAGAATTGCCTGGTATTTCGGCGCTGGACTGTCATTGGGCAGAATCAGACTGATATGCTACAGGATATTTTTTCTCTGTGAAAAGGCATCAACGTGTGCTAAAAGAACGTGCACCCTGAGTTGCAATTGAAATAAACAGGCATGGAAGTTATTCTAGCTTTTGTTCCATCTCAGGGGTGCTGTTCTCTCTTTTCTGATATATATATATATATATATATATATATATATATATATATATATATATATATATATATATATATATATATATATATATATCTTAAAAAACACCTTTATTTTTATCCTGGCAGACTTTTTGCCAGTACTTAAGATGGCGGTAACAATTGTGAGGTGGGGGAAGGGAAGAGAGCTGTTTGAGGGGTGTCAGGGATGGATAAGAGCCACCTAATTAGAGCCACCTAATGAACCCCTTAACTGCTGGGCATAATACAAGTGTGGTGCGCAGCGGCATTTAGAAGCCTTCTAATTACCAAAAAGCAATGCCAAAGCCATATATGTCTGCTATTTCTGAACAAAGGGGATCCCAGAGAAGCATTTACGAGCATTTGTGCCATAATTGCACAAGCTGTTTGTAAATAATTTCAGTGAGAAACCAGTGAGAAACCTAAAGTTAGTGAAAAAGTTAACAATTTTTTATTTTTATCGCATTTGGCGGTGAAATGGTGTCATGAAATATACCAAAATGGGCCTAGATTAATACTTTGGGTTGTCTACTACACTACACTAAAGCTAAAATTAACCCTACAATCAACCTAATTAACCCCTTTAATGCTGGGCATAATACAAGTGTGGTGCGCAGTGGCAGTTAGCGGCCTTCTAATTACCAAAAAGTAATGCCAAAGCCATAAATGTCTACTATTTCTCAGCAAAGGGGATCCCAGAGAAGCATTTACATCCATTTGTGCCATAATTGCACAAGCTGTTTGTAAATAATTTCAGTGAGAAACCTAAAATTTGTGAAAAAGTTTGTGAAAAAATTAGCAATTTTTTTATTTGATCGCATTTGGCGGGGAAGTGGTGGCAAGATATATACCAAAATGGGCCTAGATCAATACCTAGAGGCCTATTTATCAAGCCGTGAACCGCAAATACGCCGGAATTCCACAGTGTAATTGTGGCAAGCTTGATTCAACCTATTTATCAAAGCCTACAGACCGGTAAAAGTTGAAATTTGTGACGTAAAATACGATTCACCAGTCTTAATCCCACACAGATCGATGCTTACGTCATTACAGATGTTCTGAATACAAATTCGGCACTATCTGACACCTTTTGCAAGTAAACAAATTTCTAACAGGTACTCTTGTGGCTATTCCGGCCCAGCGTACCTGGTTTTCAATCCGCCACCCTGGAGGCCGTGGATGCCATAGGAATCAATGGGAGTCTGAAATCAGCGAAAGCTTATGTTCGATGCTGCCAGATATGCCATTGATTTCTATGTTAGAAAACATGTAACGTTTACACCTAACATCCTAACATAAGCCCCGAGTCTAAACACCCCTAATCCTAATCCCAGACATCGCCACAACCTAAATAAATGTATTAACCCCTATCCCACTGCTCCCGGACCCCGCCACAACTGTAATACAATTATTAACCTCTAAACCCCTGGCCTCCCACATCACCCACATCACCATAATCTAAATTAAGCTAATAACCCCTAAACCTAACAACCCTCTAACTTTACAATAAATTTACCTCATCCCTATCTTATAATAAATTCAAACTTACCTTTAGAATTCAAATAAACAATATTAAACTATTAATTAACCTACCTTATTATACTAAAATTACATTAAACTACCAATTAAATTAACTATATTACATATTTAAAAACCTAACCCTATTCAAATTATTGAAATCTACAATTAAAAATTACTAAATTACAAAAAAATACACGCTTTACAAAAATTTACAAAAAATATAAACACTGTTACAAAAAACAACACAGTATCAAAAATAAAAAACAATTACACCTAATCTAATAGCCCTATCAAAATAAAAAAGACCCCCCAAAATAAAAAAAAAACCCTAGCCTACAATAAACTACCAATGGCCCTTAAAAGGGCCTTTTGCTGGGCATTGCTCTTTTACCTGTAAAAAAAAAATACAAACACCCCCCAAATAGTAAAACCCACCACCCACACAATCAACCCCCCAAATAAAAACCCTATCTAAAAAACCTAATCTCCCCATTGCCCTTGTATGGGCATCGCCCTTAAAAGGGCGTTTAGCTCTTTTACTGCCCAGATCCTTCTCTAAAAATAAAACCCACCCAATAAACCCTTAAATAAACCTAACACTAACCCCCGACGATCCACTTACAGTTTTCGAAGACCGGACATCCATTCTCATCCAAGCGGTAGAAGTCCTCATTGAAGCCGGCAGAAGTCTTCATCCAAGCAGGCCAAAGTCCTCCTCAAAGCTGGCAGAAGTCTTCATCCAGATGGCATCTTCTATCTTCATCCATCCGGCGCGGAGCAGATCCATCTTCAAGACATCCGGCACGGAGCATCCTCTTCTTCCGATGGTCAACGTAGAATGAAGTTTCCCTTTAAGGTACGTCATCCAAGATGGTGTCCCTTACATTCAGATTGGCTGATAGAATTCTATCAGCCAATAGGAATTAAAGGGGAAAAAAATCCTATTGGCTGTTGCAATCAGCCAATAGGATTTTTCCCCCTTTAATTCCTATTGGCTGATATATGATAGAATCAGCCAATCGGAATATAAGGGACGCCATCGTTCAAGCGCCTGGATGAAGACTTCTCACCACTTGGATCAGGAATTCACCGCCGGGATGAAGATTGAAGAGGCCACCTGGATGAAGACTTCTCGCCGCCTGGATGAGAACTTCAACACCTGGATGAAGATCGTTCAAGCGGGACTTCAAAAACTGTAAGTGGATCGTCAGGGGGTTAGTGTTAGGCTTCTTTAAGGGTTTTTTGGGTGGGTTTTATTTTTTAGTTTAGGGTCTGGGCAGTAAAAGAGCTAAATGCCCTTTTAAGGGCAATGCCCATACAAATGCACTTTTCAGGGCAATGGGTAGCTTAGGTATTTTTAGAATTAGGTTTTTTATTTTGGGAGGTTTGTTGGGTGGTGGGTTTTACTGATATTACTGCCTTTTATATATGTCTAGACTAGCGTCTACATTGACTTGCCTATGGTTTTGTACCTTGCCCGCCACCTAAAAGGTGGCGAGGCAAAAATAATGAGGTGGTAGTGGAAAATGTAGCGAGTGGACAAATAGATTTTTTAGTACATTAGTTTATGGCGAGTTGGTGGTCAAATTTGTCTATTTACAGTGAAAAATGGAGAGGTAGTGAGGTTTGGCAGATAAGTACGCTCGCAATTTTAAATATGCAGGTTTGAACATAGTTGACGACTTTGTACATATCAGTTTGCGAGTTTTGACGCAAGATTTTTTGAGGGTAGCTCACTGACTGCTTAGTACATGGAGCCTATAATGTAAAAAGCTGGGAAATTCAGTGTGGTGCAATCCCTCTTGAAAACCACAATATGCAGGTTTTCTTTATGTTTTCTAATGGATCAGAAGGCTCTAGTGTTTGCAAATGCCATAAAATAGAAGAATAAATCTTTTGCATGATTCTTCAGACAGTTTTGAATATTCACCACTTGGAAAAAAGGATTCAGGACAGAAGAGAACAAATACTAGGCAGTGAAGGGATAAAACATTTAAATAAAATAATTAAATATATAACAATATAAGCTCAAACCTTTTATATTATGTTAAAGCAATAATGGGCAACAGAGAACAAATGTTTTTCAAGCAACCAAGAAAATTAAATTAAAATATATGCCAAAGTCACACTGAGAGATGACAATAATCCAAATGACTCTGCATTAAGTGCTTATCCAAAGCAAAGGGACATAAATTTGCTGAGGACACCACCTGAGTAAGCAGATTCAAACTATAATAGCTTATTCATTAACTCCATATCCCCTTTTCTAGTATTTTCTCATTTGTCTGTTTATATTATAATGTTTAGATCTCAAATCTATTTTTCGTCATTGATTTTACTCCCATTTCTTTTGTTTAATTCTACATATTTCTCTACATTTCTTGTTTTCACCTTGCCTGTACTGCACAGACTTCAGCACGGAATGAATACATTTGATTTATTACATGTTTTAGTTATTTAGCAATAGTAATCACAATTCAGCATATATTTTATAAAATATTTTCATATATTTAATTTCTGGTGTTCATGTGTGTGAAAACTTTAATACATTGCAGATTGAGATAAAGATTAAGAATATTAAAGATTAAAATATTATTATAATACTATTTTATTGCATAGACTGACATTTTTCCAATATCCAGATTTAGGGCCAAATGTTGAAGGATCATCAGGTCTGCAAAACATATTAATTTCAGTCTTACTAGTCTCTCAAATCACCTGCAAAGCGAAATGTTACAAAAAAGTGGGCTGACCCTACAGATGAGTGGCAATGAGCATTGCATATGATAGTATAGGACTTGCTGCCTTTAGAACAATCTGACCACATTGCCAGTGTTTTCAAACCATGTTTACACAACATATACTGTGTGTTCAGTACATAAAAAAAGGTTTCTGTTTAATAAGGGTTGAAATAATAGATATCTAAACTACGTTTCAATGCAGTAGATTTCTTTCCATTTCTAATCTCACCACTGAAAGGGAAGCAAGACAGGCAAGTGTGAAAAGTTTCACTTAAGTTTCCGGATATTGTTCAACCCCTTAGCTCAAAAAGACGTATGTATATGTTGTGCGTTACTTTGGCTATCATACAGCATTATGTACAGTATATATATATATATACGTATGAACTTCAGGAAACTCCAGCAGGCTTGGCTGTTAAGTTACAAATGAGAACTGGTGTAACTGAGATCCAGGCATCTGCCCGCATATGAAATCGGAGAGCTATATGTGTATATATGTCTGTGCATACATATATACACATATAAATACATAAATACATATGTACACATATATAGACATGTATATATATATATATATATATATATATATATATATATATATATATACATATACATATACATCTTTATCAATGTATCTGTATGCATCTCAATGTTAAAGCCCTTTTGCAGCTTTTTTTTTCTAACCCCCAAGATCTCAAATGTTTGAGCCCTTATAACTTTTGTGCGCAATATGTTTTGGAAATAATTTTTATTAGACAGTGTTATTATGAGTGTAACTGTACTTTATAATGTATTCTTGATGTGTTTTCTGACACTTTTTTGTTTCGGAAAACAGTTAACCACAGCTCTTAAATCGTGGTAATGAATCTAGCGTAAATCGCGATTGCACTCAACTTATAATATCAGAGCAATTTAACAGGTGTGCAAACAATCACGGTAAGAATTGAAGCATAAATGGCAATTGCACTAGGGCAATTATGATTTTGCTCAACTTGTAATATCAGTGCAATTAAGATGCTGGCAGAAAGACAATATCGCTCGCGCAAAAGCGTTTGCCCCTCACTTGTAATCTAGCCCTTAGCTTTCTCAAATGGAACTCCCATGGAACTCCTGTATACGTATTTGCTATGAATGCAATCACCATAGGTAATAAAGAACAAACAAGGAAAAACTGGATAAGTTAAGAGAATTATGGGCTTTGTACATGTGGCTATAGTATGTTATATGTATGTGTTATACAGTAAAACAGTATATTATGTATTTTAAGTAAGTTTTTTATTTAAATAAACATATTTTTTTTTACTTTTTTAATGTCTTTTTCTTTTTAGGAACAAGTTTTAGTGTACAGGATGTTAAAATCCCGTAAAAGACAGTCGCTGCAACTTTTTTGTTTTTAAAATAGTGAATTTTATAAATGTTGCACTATGTAAAACATGTTTTTAACATTGTATTTGTATAGCCGCTACAAGTTTAAACTGTACCAAATATGTTTGTTCTAATATAGTGATCACACTGTGCGAAACGTGTTCTATTGTATAATGTTTGTTACAGTGCATCCACAATATTAGAAGTAAACGCGTTCAGTACAGTGTAAAATTACATTGGTTTATTTCTAATATTACAATCACACTATGCCAAATGTGTTACTAAAATTGTATTGTGACAGAAGATGTTTGGAAGATTGCATTGTCATTAAATACTGTCTAAATGGATAATTTACATTACACCTTCACTACCATTTACATTGGGCCAGTGGCAGAGAACCATTGCTTCCTACAATGTAGGTATAGTAAAGTGCCTCTTGGCAAGACTGCCTTATAGCAGTGATTTCCACTCTTTAAAACATTTCACCTGCAATCTAGTTCTTGATGCAGATACCTTTATAACATACAACTATTTTGGTGATGCTTAGAGCACCAGGCCCATAAAATCCATTAAAATTCACCTGAAAATACACAAAACAAGAAATTGTTAAATGCCATATTTACTATTCAATAAATATATATATATATACTTTTACTTTCTTTTTTATGTTCTTGAGTATGAACTGAAATTACTAAAGGGAGCTTACTCTACACGTGTTGACTAGAAAACTATATTATATTTAAATAAATGGCTCAGGGATTAATTCAAAAGTAACAGAATCTCTGAACACAAAAAAAAAAAATTCAAAATTTGCATTACCAAAATAATGATAATATTAATATTATTGTTTTTTTTTAGTTAATACATTCATAAATCAGACTACATATCAACTTAACATCAATTTGAATATGCTCTATTATATTATACAAAGTTTTGACACAACTACAATTCAAAAACTAAAGTAACAGATGCTTATTAGTCTCAGGAGTTGCAATGCACTAACAGGAGCTTGATGCGGATTGGTGGCTGCACATATATGCCTTCTGTCATTGGCTCATGAGTCACCAGATATATTAAGCAAGCTCTTAGTAGTGCATTACTGCTCTTTCATGAAAGGATACCAAGAGAATAAAACAAAGTTGATAATAGAAGTAAACTGTAAAGTGGTTTAAAATTGTATGCTTGGTCCGAATCAAAAAAACATAATTTATGTAAGAACTTACCTGTTAATTCATTTCTTTCATATTAGCAAGAGTCCATGAGCTAGTGACGTATGGGATATACATTCCTACCAGGAGGGGCAAAGTTTCCCAAACCTTAAAATGCCTATAAATACACCCCTCACCACACCCACAATTCAGTTTAACGAATAGCCAAGAAGTGGGGTGATAAGAAAAAAGTGCGAAAGCATATAAAATAAGGAATTGGAATAATTGTGCTTTATACAAAAAAATCAAAACCACCACAAAAAAGGGCGGGCCTCATGGACTCTTGCTAATATGAAAGAAATGAATTTATCAGGTAAGTTCTTACATAAATTATGTTTTCTTTCATGTAATTAGCAAGAGTCCATGAGCTAGTGACGTATGGGATAATGATTACCCAAGATGTGGATCTTTCCACGCAAGAGTCACTAGAGAGGGAGGGATAAAATAAAGACAGCCAATTCCTGCTGAAAATAATCCACACCCAGAATAAAATTTTAATGAAAAAACATAAGCAGAAGATTCAAACTGAAAACACTGCCTGAAGTACGTTTCTACCAAAAACTGCTTCAAAAGAAGAAAACACAACAAAATGGTAGAATTTAGTAAAATTATGCAAAGAGGACCAAGTTGCTGCTTTGCAAATCTGATCAACCGAAGCTTCATTCCTAAACGCCCAGGAAGTAGAAACTGACCTAGTAGAATGAGCTGTAATCCTTTGAGGCGGAGTGTTACCCGACTCAACATAGGCATGATGAAATAAAGATTTCAACCAAGATGCCAAAGAAATGGCAGAAGCTTTCTGGCCTTTTCTAGAACCGGAAAAGATGACAAATAGACTAGAAGTCTTTCGGAAAGACTTAGTAGCTTCAACATAATATTACAAAGCTCTAACAGCATCCAAAGAATGCAATGATTTCTCCTTAGAATTCATAGGATCAGGACATAATGAAGGAACCATAATTTCTCTACTAATGTTGTTAGAATTCACAACCTTAGGTAAAAAATTCAAAAGAAGTTCGCAGCACCGCCTTATCCTGATGCAAAATCAGAAAAGGAGACTCACAAAAAAGAGTAGATAATTCAGAGACTCTTCTGGCAGAAGAGATGGCCAAAAGAAACAAAACTTTCCAAGAAAGTAATATAATGACCAAAGAATGCATGGGTTCAAAAGGAAGAGCTTGAAGAGCCCCCAGAACCAAATTCAAACTCCAAGGAGGAGAAATTGACTTAATGACAGGTTTTATACGAACCAAAGGTTGTACAAAACAATAAATATCAGGAAGATTAGCAAACCTTCTGTGAAAAAGAACAGAAAGAGCAGAGATTTGTCTTTCAAGGAACTTGCGGACAAACCTTTATCTAAACCATCCTGAAGAAACTGTAAAATTCTCGGTATTCAAAAAGAATGCCAAGAAAAAAAGATGAGAAAGACACTAAGAAATATAAGTCTTCCAGACTCTATAATATATCTCTCTAGATACAGATTTACGAGCCTGTCACATAGTATCAATCACAGAGTCAGAGAAACCTCTTTGACCAAGAATCAAGCGTTCAAACTCCATACCTTAAAATTAAGGTTTTGAGACAGAAAGACTGGTCTTAACGGAAGAGTCCACGGTTGGCAAGAGGCCATCTGGACAAGATCCGCATACCAAAACCTGTGAGGCCATGCTGGAGCTACCAGCAGAACAAACAAGCATTCCTTTAGAATATTGGAGAATACCCTTGGAAGAAGAACTAGAGGCAGAAAGATATAGGCAGGATGACACTTGTAAGGAAGAAATAATGCATCCACTGCCTCCGCCCGAGGATCCCGGGATCCGGACAGATACCAGGGAAGTTTCTTGTTTAGATGAGAAGCCATCAGATCTATTTCTGGGAGTTCCCACATTTGAACAATCTGAGGAAATACCTCTGGGTGAAGAGACCATTCGCCCAGGTGCAACGTTTGGCGACTGAGATAATCCGCTTTCCAATTGTCCATACCTGGGATATGAACCGCAGAGATTAGACAGGAGCTGGATTCCGCCCAAACCAAAATTCGAGATGCTTCTTTCATAACCAGAGGACTGTGAGTCCCTCCTTGATGATTGATGTATGCCACAGTTGTGACATTGTCTATCTGAAAACAAATGAACAACTCTCTCTTCAGAAGAGGCCAAGACTGAAAAGCTCTGAAAATTGCACGGAGTTCCAAAATACTGATCGGAAATCTCACCTCCTGAGATTCCCAAACCCCTTGTGCCGTCAGATACCCCCACACAGCTCCCCAACCTGTAAGACTTGCATCTGTTGAGATTATAGTCCAGGTCGGAAGAACAAGAAGCCCCCTGAACTAAACGATGGTGATCTGTCCACCATGTCAGAGAGTGTCGTATAATCGGTTTAAAGATATTTGAGATATCTTTGAGTAATCCCTGCACCATTGGTTCAGCATACAGAGCTGAAGAGGTCGCATGTGAAAACGAGCAAAGGAGATCGCATCTGATGCGGCAGTCCTAAGACCCAACATTTCCATGCATAAGGCTACCAAAGGGAATGATTGTGACTGAAGGTTTTGACAAGCTGATATCAATGTTAAACTTCTCTTGTCTGACAAGGACAGAGTCATAGACACTGAATCTATCTAGAAACCTAAAAAGGTTACCCTTGTCTGAGGAATCAATGAACTGATTAGTAAATTGAACCTCCAACCATGAACTTGAAGAAACAACACAAGTTGATACGTATGAGATTCTTCGAAAATGAGAAGACTGAGCAAATACCAAGATATCGTCCAAATAAGGAAATACCAAAACCCTGTTCTCTGATTACAGAAAGATGGGCACGAGAACCTTTGAAAAAAATTCTTGGAACTGAGGCTAGGCCAAACGGTAGAGCCAAAAAAACTGGTAATGCTTGTCTAAAAAGAGAATCTCAGACACTAAAAGTGATCTGGATGAATCAGAATATGCAGATACACATCCTGTAAATCTATTGTAGACATATAATGCCCTTGCTAAACAAAAAACAGGATAGTCCTACAGTAACCATCTTGAATGTTGGTATCCTTACATAACGATTCAATATTGATAGATCCGGAACTGGTCTGAAGGAATTGACCTTCTTGGTACAATGAAGAGATAAAATAAAACCCCAGCCCCTGTTCCAGAACTGGAACTGGCATAATTACTCCAACCAACTCTAGATCTGAAACACATTTCAGAAATGCTGAGCCTTTGCTGTGTTAACTGGGACACGGGAAAGAAAAAAAATCTCTTAGCAGGAGGCCTTAACTGAAGCCAATTCTGTACCTTTCTGAAACAATGTTCTGAAACCAGAGATTGAGAACGGAATTGATCCAAATTTCTTTGAAGAAAACGTAATCTGCCCCATACCAGCTGAGCTGGAATAAGGGCCGCACCTTCATGGGTACTTAGGAGCTGGCTATAGATTTCTATAAGGCTTGGATATATTCCAAACTGGAAATAGTTTCCAAACTGATACCGCTCCTGAGGATGAAGGATCAGGCTTTTGTTCCTTGTTGTGAGGAAAGGAACAAAAAAGATTATTAGACCTAAATTTACCTTAGATTTTTTATCCTTTGGTAAAAAAGTTCCCTTCCTTCCAGAAACAATTGAAATAATAATTCAATACCCTGGAAAGAAAGGGAAAGCAAAGTTGACTTAGAAGACATATCAGCATTCCAAGTTTAATCCATAAAGCTTTTCTAGCTAAAATAGCTAGAGACATATACCTGACATCAACTCTAATGATATCAAAAGATGGTATCACCAATAAAATTATTAGCATGTTATAGAATAATAATAATGCTATAAAATTATGATCTGTTACTTGTTGCGCTAAAGCTTCTAACCAAAAAGTTGAAGCTGTAGCAACATCCGCTAAAAATATAGCAGGTCTAAGAAGATTACCTGAACATAAGTAAGCTTTTCTTAGAAAGGATTCAATTTCCCTTAAATAAAGTACTATCTGCCGTAGGAATAGTAGTACATTTAGCAGGAGTAGAGACAGTCCCATAACCTTAGGGATTTTGTCCCAAAAAAACTCTAATCTGTCAGATGGCACAGGATATAATTGCTTAAACGTTTAGAAGGAGTAAAAGAATTACCCAAATTATTCCATTCCCTGGAAATTACTTCAAAAATAGCATCAGGGAGATTAAACACTTCTGGAATAACTACAGGAGATTTAAAAACCTTATTTAAACGTTTAGATTTAGTATCAAGAGGACCAGAATCCTCTATTTCTAATGCAATTAATACTTCTTTAAATAAAGAACGAATAAATTCCATCTTGAACAAATACAAAGATTTATCAGTATCAGAATGATGATGTTCATTTAAAAATTCATCTGAAAAAAGAGAAGTTTTAAAAGACTTTTATGTAAACTAGAAGGAGAAATAACAGACATAGCCTTCTTAATGGATTTAAAAAAAAAAATAAAATCTCTTATGTTTATCAGGAACACTCTGAAAATTAGATGTTGACGGAACAGCAACAGGTAATGTAACAGTACTAAAGGAAATTTTATCTGCATTAATAAGTTTGTCATGACATGCAATACAAACAACAGCTGGAGAAACAGATACCAAAAATTATAGCAGATACACTTAGCTTGGTAGCTCCAGCACTAGACAGCGATTTTCCTGTAGTATCTTCTGACTCAGATGCAACGTGAGACATCTTGCAATATGTAAGTTTCAGGAATGGGAAAAAATGCCAAAGAACAAGCTTCTAGCAACCAGAAGCAATGAAAAAATGAGACTAAAATAATGTGGAGACAAAAGCGACGCCCATATTTTTTAGCGCCAAATCAGACGCCCACATTATTTGGCGCCTAAAATGCTTTTGGCGCCAAAAATGACGCCACATCCGGAACGCCGACATTTTTGGCGCAAAATAACGTAAAAAAATGACGCAACTTCCGGCGACACGTATGACGCCGGAAACGGAAAATAATTTTTGCGCCAAAAAAGTCCGCGCCAAGAATGACGCAATAAAATGAAGCATTTTCAGCCCCCGCGAGCCTAACAGCCCACAGGGAAAAAAGAGTCAAATTTTTGAAGGTAAGAAAAAATGATTAATTCAAATGCATTATCCCAAATATGAAACTGACTGTCTGAAAATAAGGAATGTTGAACATTTTGAGTCAAGGCAAATAAATGTTTGAATACATATATTTAGAACTTTATAAACAAAGTGCCCAACCATAGCTTAGAGTGTCACAGAAAATAAGATTTACTTACCCCAGGACACTCATCTACATGTTTGTAGAAAGCCAAACCAGTACTGAAACGAGAATCAGCAGAGGTAATGGTATATATAAGAGTATATCGTCGATCTGAAAAGGGAGGTAAGAGATGAATCTCTACGACCGATAACAGAGAACCTATGAAATAGACCCCGTAGAAGGAGATCACTGCATTCAAATAGGCAATACTCTCCTCACATCCCTCTGACATTCACTGCACGCTGAGAGGAAAACCGGGCTCCAACTTGCTGCGGAGCGCATATCAACGTAGAATCTAGCACAAACTTACTTCACCACCTCCATCGGAGGCAAAGTTTGTAAAACTGAATTGTGGGTGTGGTGAGGGGTGTATTTATAGGTATTTTAAGGTTTGAGAAACTTTGCCCCTCCTGGTAGGAATGTATATCCCATACGTCACTAGCTCATGGACTCTTGCTAATTACATGAAAGAAATATTGTATTTCATATCCCTTTAAGATCCAATGACATTTTCTATTACACCACTTTTATATGAGTGAGACAGTATGGTCACATCAAACACTTCATTAGACATTGTTGAAAAAGATGCTCTGAGACATTACCAATCTGGATCATAGGTTAATAAACTTAAAGGGACACTAAACACATTTTTTTTTCATGAGTCAGATAGAGCATGCAATTTTAAGCAACTTTCTAATTTACTCCTATTATCATTTTTTTCATTCTCTTGCTATCTTTATTGAAAAAGAAGGCATTTAAGCTAAGGAGCCAGACAATTTTTTGGTTCAGGACCATGGACAGCACTTGTTTATTGGTGCTGTCCAATCAGCAAGGAAATCCCAGGTTGTGAACCAAAAAGGGGCAAGCTTTTAAACTTACATTCTTGCTTTTCAAAAAAAGATAGCAAGAGAATGAAGAAAACATGATAATAGGAGCAAATTAGAAAGTTGCTTAAAATAGCATGCTTTATCTGAATTATGAAATAAATTTTTTTGGGTTAAAACAGACTTTAATGGAGCACAATCTCAGCTAACAAAAACACATTTTTCACAAATTCTCATGTTATGCTGCAATGATTGACTCTTTACCCTCCTAGTTTTTTTTTTATATAAAAGGCTTGTTAAAGCCATATCACAGTTTATAAATTAGATTGCATTTCAAATAGTCCAATTAAAACCATTTGTAAATTTAAATTTCTAACAAATTGACCTAATTTGACCTTTTTAAAAGAAATTAATTTCCTCTGCTCACTACATATTTTTATTATTGTACTCTATTCATTCTTTTTTTGAAGAATATTGGTTCTAAGCAAAATAAATGTGCAACAAATCCCAGTGTTTATGTAAAAGGAGCCCCTACTTTTCATATACTTATGCATCAATAGTGATAAGGTGATATCTATATTTAATAGACTTTTTTATTATTATTATTATTATTATTATTATTATTATTGTTTAAACTTAGTTAAATATTTTCTTTTCAGATTTTGGTTTTAATAACCAACTGTTTTTTGGGTTTTTTTTACAGTTATTTGACCTCCCAACATTTTCTGGAGACTTTCTGTGAAGTAAGGGAAACACGATCAATGGTCCCCCTTCGGCTGATGGTAGAATCATGTCAAGAGGGGTGTCCTGTGGGTTTAGGGGAGAGGATGAGCTGAGTTTGTCAGAGTTGGGGAGTGTCATTGGTGAAGCAAGGGCAACACCTAGAAACTGGGACATTGGTCTTCCCTGAGGAAGCTGTGGGAAGGATTGTGCGTATACCTCCCAAACCATGACAACCCTGCAAGATCCAGGACAGTTGGAAAGTCTGTGAAACTGATATTCGACAGTGGTGAAAGTGAATGTTATGTCTAAATAACTGTGGTATTTATTCTAATCCATTAAAAGAGATATTTAAAGAACTTTGAATAGGAATTTACTGTGTTTTCAAATCTGATTTTACTCTAGTTCATAAGAAAATATTAATTATACATGATTATTCTACATATTTAGAGTAATGAGATACCTTCACAGTGGTATTCAAAAGGGACCACATTCATTAAAACTTTACACAGCTAAAATACACTCACTAGAATGTTCATAAATGATTGCAATTAAGCGCTAGATTATGAGTGGAGTGTTATTTATAGATCCAGCTTGTGTTTTAACTACGCTAGAAGTAAGCTTTTTAAACAACTCAAGTAGCGCTGCACACATATTACAAGTTGAAAGTAAAAAGTTTTGCACGGGCACTAACCCAACGCACGTAAAAATTAAGGTTATTATGAGGGTGACTGTACTTTTAAATGTATTTTTGATGTGTTTTGTGACACTTTTTTGTCTTGCATAACAGTTAACCAGAGCTCTGAAGTCATGGTAATCATTCTAAAGTAAATGACAATTGTGCTCACGAGTTTGCATTTACTTTCAACTTGTAATACAAGCACTCCTTTCAACGTGCAAATAATTAGGGCAACACATCTGATCTAGCCCTAAATGTTGTGACATTTGGAAAAAAAAAAGTTAATTATAACATTTTGCTAATTTATATTTAATTTTAAATGCATATATATCATGAACAAATGTTTTGAGTTGACTTTATTAAAATACTATTGGCAGACAAAATAAATATTAAATCAATTTTGTTTTCACTATAGCCATATTCTTTTGATCCTATGAAGATTTTTGTAAACTCCTCAAAATCAAAAATAAGTCATTTTTTATTTTTCATTACATGATTATTTAAAATTAATTTAAGAAATCAAATTCCCATTCTTACTGTGTTCTTTATTTTGATGATTTAATTTGAGGCGCGGAACCAATAGGAATTCAAGGGACGCCATTTTTAATCGCGTCCCTTGAATTCACAATGCAGTGTATGGCGATCGTATGAAGAGGATCCTCCACGCTTCATGGCTCGGCAGTCGCCGGTCTTCAGTTCTAGGATCGTCAATCTTCAGTTCCATGGTCGCCGGTCTTCAGCTCTGCGGTCATCCGTCTTCAGCTCCGCCCTCTGCGCCGGATTGTTCCTGGAAGGAGAAAGAAGAGGTCGCCGCTTGGAAGAAGACTTCACCGCATGGGACAGGACCTTCTCTGCCGGACTTCAGGAATGGTGAGTATCAACCTGGGGGTTAGACTTAGGTTTTTTTTTAAAAAAAAATTGGGGGGGTCTTATTTATTTAGATTAGGGTGGGCACTTTGTAAAAGAGCTAAATGGCCTTTTAAGGGTAATTCCCAAACAAATGCCATTTTCAGGGCAATGGGTAGTTTAGGTTTTTTAGTGTTAGGTTTTTTATTTTGGGGGGTTTGGTGGGTGGGGGGTTTTACTGTTAGGGGGACTTTGTGTATTTTTAATGTAAAAGAGCTGATTATCTTGGGGCAATGCCCTGCAAAAAGCCCTTTTTAGGGCTACTGGTTGTTTATTCTTAGAGTAAGGGGTGTTTTTTATTTTGGGGGGATTTTTTATTTTCATAGGGATTAGGTATAATTTTTAAAAAAAAATTATATTTGATAATTTTCTTTTTTATTTAATAGTTAGTAACTTTAGCATTTTGTAATTTGGGTTCATTTAGGGGTGTTAGGTTAGGGGGTGTTAGGTCAGAGGGCTTAGTAATTTAATTATTTGCGTTGTGAGCCTTGGCAGTTTAGAGGTTAATACTTTGATAGGTTTATTGCGCTGTGGGCTTTAGCAGTTTAGGGGTTAATACTTTAATAGGTAGTTTTGGTTGTGGGTTAATGGTGGGTTAGTGGTTAATAATTTTATTAGGTAGTTTGCGATGTTGGGGTTGGTGGATTTAGGGGTTAATACTTTAATAGGTTTATTGCGGTGTGGGTTTGATGGCGGATTTGGGGGTTAATAGTTTAAATAGGCATATTAGGTTGTGGGGGGTGTTGTCGGTTTAGGGGTTAATACTCTTATTATTTCTAATGTGGGTCTGATGGTGGATATAGGGGTTCAACATGTTGGGCTTATTTTTGGTAGGAGTGTTAGACTTTTACGGGAGATTTTATATATTTTTTTTACTTTTCTTAGGCGCCGGCAGTTTCTAAAGTGCCGTAAGTCACTGGCGACTCCAGAAATTTGTATTTATGCTCATTTCTGGACATCGCTAGTTTATCCGATTTATGGCACTTTATGAATTGAAATTACGGGTGGCACAGGTTGCAGTGCTTACGCTGAAGCCTGCGCTGTATATGTAATCTCACCCATTATCAATTTTTCTTCATTATCTTTTATCTTTATTTAAAAAAGAAAGAATGTAAGCATAGGAGCGGGCCTATTTTTGGTTCAACACATGTGTAGCACTTTCTGATTGCTGTCTAAATGTAGCCACCAATCAGCAAGCGCTACCCAGGTGCTGAACCAAAAATGGGCTGGCTCCTAAGCTTACATTCAAATAAAGATACAAAGAAATGAAGAACAATTATAATAGGAGTAAATTAGAAACTTGTTTAAAAATGCATGCTCTATCTGAATCATTAAATTTTAATTAATAGACTATTCCTTTAAGAATTCATATTTGAATTTGTTTTAGTTTTTTAACTCCTTGAGTGTAATGCATTGATAGGCAACAAATCAAATTACATTAAAGGGTCATTAAACACTTTGAGATGGTAATATAAAATGATAAATTGCATATAATAAAACAACTCTGCAATATACTTTCATTATTTATTTTGTCCTCTTTGCCTGTAATTCCATTCTGAAATTGTGAGCTTTTCAGTTCCTGTTAGAAATGAAAGTGCAGAACACTGTTAAATCCAGCACAACCATTGGCTGCACACTCTAGTGACCTATTTATAACTGACCCAAATTGGCCACAGCAGAGAAGGTAACACAAGTTACAACATGGCAGCTCCCAGTGTTTTATGGACACTAAAACTTTACACTTATTTTGTCACTTTTTAAACAACTAATGAAACTTTAAAAAATACATCTACATGTTAGTCATGGACTAATCTTTTCTTTGAGTGCATCATTCTATCTAGCATGTATTTAGTGTTTAATGTCCCTTTAAGGCTGCTGAAACCAAGATCAAACATTTAGGGCTCCATTTCTGAAGCTGCAAATGTAACTTTGTAGTCCTTGTAGTGCAGCCTGCAACTGCAAGAAAGAAAGTAGAGCTCTTAAGACTGCTGCTGTCTAACCTTATTACCAGCACAAAGGGGACAGAATTAAATAATCACATACTGATTGAAAAAAATGGTTTTGTGAGAGCAATGAAAGGCAAATATAATAATAAATGCGGACAGTGTATATAACTAGATTCAGGAACTGTGTGACCTTAGAGCAATAGAATCACTCCTTATGGAAGGAGTGGAAGACTCTTATACAAGGGACACGAGACTGCCAAAGTTAAAAAAATCCATCTATTTTCTACCCAATACAGGACCTGTGATAGAAAAATTCCAGACAAGGATGGAAGAAGATTTGATGAGTCTTTATTATCAACAGGTGATGTTGTTATAAATAGAACATCACCTCAGTGGAAAGGCAGGCCCTAAATTGTCTAGGGAATAACCAGGAAATAGTGATCCGTTCCACTGACAATGGGGGTCCATCGTATCTATGGACACGGATCATTTTGTCATAGAGGCCCAAAGGCAACTCATGAATTCACAAAACTATAAATTACTCAATTATAATCCAACCAAACGGTTATAAAAACAGCTCAAAGATTTAATAGATGAAGGTTTGGAATTGGGGTTCTTGACAAAGAAACTAGTGAATATTTATATGTTACTCATCCTATCATACCGATATTTAACCACCTCCCAAAAGGGCATAAATCTCTTTCTAATGTTGTGGGGAGGCCCATTGTCAGGGGGATTGGATGACTTTTGGAACACCTGTCAGAATGGCTGGATGCCTTATTACAGCCTATGATTAAGCCCCTAGCGAGTTTTGTACAGGATACGAAACATGTTCTTAATTTAATTTCAAATCTAACATGGAGTGAAGACTCTACTTGGGTCACTGTAGATGTCAAATCTTTGTACTCCTCAATCTCACATGAGGAGGGTCTGAAGGCAGAAGAATATTTCATGCGAAAATACTACACTGATGAAGAAGATTTATGTGAATTGTTTTAATTCAATGGACAATTCTTTCTCCAAATGTGTGGTACGGCTATGGGAACAAAGTTTGCCCCATCCTACACCAAACTATTTATGGGTTGGTGGGAGGAGGACCACAAATTTGGAGATAGAAATCCACACAAACAGCAGATCACCTTCTTCAAGAGATTTATAGATGATCTTCTGTTTGTGTGGAAAGGGGTTAACTCTAAACTCCCTGATTTTGTAAAATATCTAAATGATAATTATAGAGGCATAGAGTATACCTATGAATTTGACAAGACAGGCATCAATTATATAGATGTTACACTAATTGGGATACCAGACACCAAAGTATAGTCCACCATTTATCGCAAGCCCATAATTGGCAACAAGCTATTGCACGCTAAAAGTTGTCATCCTCCCAATTGATGCTAATCATGTGTAACAAGTAGATTCAATATTGTAATTCTCTGTATTAATTATTTGTGTTTGCATAAAGAATTGTTGTGTAGATTTCCATTGGTTAAATTCTTGACTAATGGGAGGATAGGAAGCCCTACAAGAAGGGCGGGTTGTTTTAAGTTTTTACCAGCTTAGACTATGGCCACAGGCCGAAAAGCATCAGCTGTTCTTTCCTTCCTAACCTTGGAAGATCTCAAGGATTGCTGTCTGCTTACGCTGTATTGAATTGAACTGTTTATATCATTTTAAATTAGACCCTCTGGCTAGTCTCGTATGTAGCGTTTGTTATTTAATAAAAGCTACTTGGATATCTGTGACCGGTGTCCCGTTTATTTTTGTTATATAAGTGTATATAACTACACCATCCTGGATGGGGCAGACTGGTTCCCTGGATGGGAACATTTTGTATACAATATTTAATAAACAGGCCCTTAAACTTAATCTGATTGACGTCAATTTCTTTATATCATAAAATATTTCAGTATGAGCAATTAGATGGGTGGGATTTGGACCTGTGAATTTCAGAGAATGATCAAGATTTCCTTTCTTTTTCAGTGCAGTTTTGATCTTGCACTATTTTCTGGGGCCTCCACTAGTACACAAAAGGTACTAAGTTAAGTGGGTTACATAAAGGAACAAAAGAAAAATGGCAAATCAGACTCTTCACTTACATATTACCCTTGTTTGAGAAACCAGTAGGAGTGAGTGTAAGGGAACATATATATTTTTTTATTTGTTGTCTCTGAAAAGACAGTAAAGTCAAAATTAAACTTTAATTGTCCAGATAGAGTGTGCAATTTAAAACAACTTTCAAATTTGCAACTATTTGTTCTCTTGGTATCCTTTATTGAAGAGTAATACTAGGTAGGCTGATAGAAGCTTAGGAGTGTGCATGTGTCTATAATAGTGTTTGCAACATTCCATAATTTTGCTACAAATGGCTAAAGAAATGTGAATGCTCCTCAGCTCACCTAGGATTACTATTTCACAAAGGATACCAAGGGAACTAAGCAAAATTGATTATAGAAGTAAAATGGAAAGTTGTTTAACATTCCATGCTCTATCCAATCAATTTGAGTTTAATTTTGACTTAACTGCCCCTTTAAGTAAAGCAGGTTCTTTAATAAGGGCTATTTGAGTGGCAGTTAATTAGTATTGCACAATACATTATTTATTACTACAAATCAAATCTCTCCTCTATCCTGTGTCATATATTCCTCTTTTAGAATGCAAATTTGAGTCTTTCTATCAATAGGTCACTTTGTAATAAAGTGCAACTACTAGTAATTGTGAAATAAACTGTGCTACTCACCTTTTGTTTAAGAAGGTTGTTATACGTATTGACAAACTCATATATGTTGTGTATCTTCATAAATGCAATGCACTTGTGAATTCCACAGGGCAGAATGTTAGTGCTTTTAATATAACAAGAACAAAACAACAATAACAATAATAATAATAATAATAATAATAATAATAATAATAATAATGTGACAAAATTATAAATAATTTATTACAGTATATGAATTAGAAAGATAAATCAGAGTTACAAATCTATGAAACAATGCAGATGCAGTAACATGTTCTTCACACATATTTAGAATTAAATATATAGTAAAAAGAGATTTTCTTTATGTAAAAAATTCTACAGCCTAGAATATACATTTTAAAAATATGAAGTTCTACAACCCAAAACCCATCTCTGCTAATTACAAGTGCTGTTCAAACTAATTAATCTTTGTTTGAAATCAGTAATAAAAACTATTTTTATAGGTTTAATTACCCTGAATAAGTTATTACAGTGTTTCAGTTTAATTTATGGCATATCTTATCTGATTATAATTTACCAATAAAATGTAATTCATAATTTATATTAAGCATCATTATCACTGAAGTGGAGTTATAGAGTTTCTGGCATGAATTCAATGGTGATATACAGTATATATAAAGTGGTATTATCTAATTAATCTAGTACTAAATATTATCTCTATTTTTTAAAGAAATTTACTGACAAAAATATGATATTCCACAGTTTCCCAGCCGTGCACAGTATATTTTAAACAAACATTTTTAAAGTGAGTTGCACATCTTAAATTGTTATACAGTGGGGCAAAAAAGTATTTAGTCAGCCACCAATTGTGCAAGTTCTCCCACTTAAGAAGATGAGAGAGGCCTGTAATTTTCATCATAGGTATACCTCAACTATGAGAGACAACATGTGGAAACAAATCCAGACAATCACATTGTTTGATTTGGAAAGAATTTATTTGCATATTATGGTGGAAAATAAGTATTTGGTCAATATCAAAAGTTCATCTCAATTCTTCGTTATATATCCTTTGTTGGCAATGACAGAGGTCAAA
The DNA here is from genome assembly GCF_027579735.1 of Bombina bombina. NCBI lineage: Eukaryota > Metazoa > Chordata > Amphibia > Anura > Bombinatoridae > Bombina > Bombina bombina. The sequence goes on along the minus strand of NC_069503.1, from coordinate 660,722,231 downwards.
CGTTTTCTGTAAGTCTTTTCAAGGTTGTCACACACTGTTGCTGGTATGTTGGCCCATTCCTGCATGCAGATCTCCTCTAGAGCAGTGATGTTTTGGGGCTGTCGCTGGGCAACACGGACTTTCAACTCCCTCCAAAGGTTTTCTATGGGGTTGAGATCTGGAGACTGGTTAGGCCCTTCCAGGACCTTGAAATCCTTCTTACGAAGCCACTCCGGGCGGTGTGTTTGGGATCATTGTCATGCTGAAAGACCCAGCCATGTTTCATCTTCAATACCCTTGCTGATGGAAGGAGATTTGCACTCAAAATCTCACGATACATGGCCCCATTCATTCTTTCATGTACACAGATCAGTCGTCCTGTTCCCTTTGCAGAGAAACAGCCCCAAAGCATGATGCTGCCACCCCCATGCTTCACAGTAGGTATGGTGTTCTTTGGTTGCATCTCAGCATTCTCTCTCCTCCAAACACAACGAGTTGTGTTTCTACCAAACAGTTCTACTTTGGTTTCATCTGACCATATGACATTCTCCCAATCTGCTTCTGGATCATCCAAATGTTCTCTAGCATACGTCAGATGGGCCCGGACATGTACTGGCTTAAGCAGGGGGACACGTCTGGCACTGCAGGATCTGAGTCCCTGGTGGCGTAGTGTGTTACTGATGGTAGCCTTTGTTACTTTGGTCCCAGCTCTCTGCAAGTCATTCACTAGGTCCCCCCGTGTGGTTCTGGGATGTTTGCTCACCGTTCTTGTGATAATTTTGACCCCACGAGGTGAGATCTTGCGTGGAGCCCCAGATCGAGGGAGATTATCAGTGGTCTTGTATTTCTTCCATTTTCTAATTATTGCTCCCACAGTTGATTTCTTCACACCAAGCTGCTTGCCTATTGCAGATTCAGTCTTCCCAGCCTGGTGCAGGTCTACAATTTTGTTTCTGGTGTCCTTCGACAGCTCTTTGGTCTTCACCATAGTGGAGTTTGGAGTGTGACTGTTTGAGGTGTGGACAGGTGTCTTTTATACTGATAACAAGTTCAAACAGGTGCCATTAATACAGGTAATGAGTGGAGGACAGAAGGGCCTCTTAAAGAAGAAGATACAGGTCTGTGAGAGTCAGAAATCTTGCTTGTTTGTAGGTGACCAAATACTTATTTTCCACCATAATATGCAAATAAATTCTTTCCAAATCAGACAATGTGATTGTCTGGATTTGTTTCCACAATTTGTCTCTCATAGTTGAGGTATACCTATGATGAAAATTACAGGCCTCTCTCATCTTCTTAAGTTGGAGAACTTGCACAATTGGTGGCTGACTAAATACTTTTTTGCCCCACTGTATTTAACCTTTGAATTTAATGTAGGTTGCACTGAATTCATGGATAATAATATGCTTCAGCTTCAATAAGATTTTCTCAAACACTGAACACTTTTAAGATGGAGTTAGAACTTTAAGATGTTACTACAACATGTTAAACCATGTCATTTTTTATTATACAAAATTGGCAAAAAAATAAATAAAACTTTTTTAATTTTTACATATATATTTTGTTTAATCAGATTTTAATGGAAAAAAATATATAAAGAGTTTTACGTTAGCTCAGACAATACAAAATAATTTTTATGTCTAAGAACCCAGTTCCACCCTCCTCAGATACTTTCTCATGAAATACCCACTGTTGCCACATAAACAAATATACAAAATGCAAAGAATAATTCCTCCAGACTGTTGGTGCCAGAACTGTAGATCTGTGCTATACTATTAGGTAATCCCTAGTAGCAAAAATAATAATTCTAAAGAAAACATGCTACCATAAAAAAACACACTACCAGTTATGGCCTACACTATCCATCCCCATTTAAATTGTAATTAAAATGCTTTTAGAAATAAAAGGGCACCCCTATATAAGAGTGAACCTTGCATTTAATCTTCAGTGTGCTGGGGAGACAGCATGAAGATGACTGGGTGGAAGATCAGAAGAGGAATGCCCAAGAGGATCCAGGAGCAACACCACAGGACAGGGGAACACTGCCAATGAACCATGGCCAGAGGACCGCTGTCGCCATGGACCTCCTGTGGACCTGTCTCTACCCCCACAGTAGCTGGATTCAAAATGGTGATTATAAACTTTGGGGTTTAGCTTAAGTATTTCTTTTTTTTGGGGGGGGGGGGTTAGGATAGATTATTTTTTAAGCATATGGTAGGGACATCTGGTGGCAAAAGAGCTACAATCACTTAAATCAAGGCACTGCCAAAATAAATGCCCTTCTAAGAGCGAAACTGTTTTTTGACAGTGTTTTTTTTTTTAGAATATTTTTTTACAACAGTTTTTTTTTAAAAGATATTGTTTTTTATATTTGTGGTGTTTACTTTAATTTGAATATAGGTTATTTTAGAGGGGCTTTTTATGGTACTTTAGTTTCAGGATAGGGCTTTTCCTTGTAGTGATTTTTTATGGTAGTTTGTTTTTAATTTTTGTAACTTAGGGGGTATTAGGTTAGGGGTCTTTGGGGGGAAATCTGTTTGGGGTTAACAGAGTAGGGAGTTATTGTAGTGGGGTTAACGGAAGTTTAGGGGTTAAGTAGTGCAGTGATTATTGCATTGGAGTAATGGTAGTTTAGAGGTTAAGTAGTGTAGGGGTTCTTTTAGTTGGAGTAATGGCAGTTTAGGGCTTAAGCAGTATAGGGGTTATTGCGGTGGGGTAATGGTGGTTTGGAGGTTAAGTAGTGTGGGGGATAATTGTGGTTTAGAGGTTAATAGTGTAATGGGATAGTTTGTAATGGAGATGTGGTGGTTTAAGGATTAATAGTGTATCAGAGATAAAAGAGTAGGGGGATATGGCAGGTTAGGGGTTATTAGAGTAGGGGACTTATTGTAATGTGGTTAAAGTGCGCGTATAGGTGATATTTTTTTTATTATTATTATTTTTTTATTGAGGTTCAAGGCAAGTCATACATGAAACAAAAAAACAAGCATAATAATAATAACATATAAGCTTCATATGGTACAAATCCATAACTACATAGTATATTTCAAAAGGACATCTTAGAGATATAGTATACCTGTAGAATGCCTTATATTATTGAGTGCCTCCCAACTGATACAAGAGGCCGCTCTTGGACCTTGTATACATGCATATAAAAATATATGGAAGGCTATTGCTAACAATGGAAAAAACTTTTGGATCTCCAAACAAGAACCTCATTTTTTATATTTTTGGTTTCTGAACTTGAAATAACAGGTAATTTTAAAGAATTAGAGTGCCAACTCCGGCCATTCAGTTAAAAGTTAGTCAGAATGTAGGTCTAAAAGACAAATAATTAACCCTCTGGAGGTCCCATCAATTAGTTTGAACGAAAGGAAGAGGTAAACAAGAAATAAGTTAGCTAAAGGAGGTAATTTGGTAAGCTGCCTGCTAGGGTATATTGAGGACCATTAGCACAAATATGATTTTAAAGGTATACACACCAACTTTGAAGGAACAGTATAAGTAAATAGAACATTAGAGCACAAGATGGGCTACACTGGTAATTGGGGTAGAGATTAGAGGTTTGCAAGACACATAAAAAAACGGGACTAGGTTTTAAAACATTAAACTAGGGACTTTACATGTAAGCGGACCGGACCATCTATGTCATAGTGTAAGTTTAAAAAAGATCATACTATGGGCATGCATGCATAATGCTGGATACAACTTGTATAACGTTGCTCTCATCTTCCCAAGGGGAAAGTAGTGGTGCAGGACCTCCCTGCATTAGAAGCGTGGCTAATCAAAGAGAGTCACATCATAATACAGGTCACATCATTAACAAATAAAGTGTACATATTAAATTTTTTACAATTGCTAATTTTATATAAGCTAGTCAGTTACTCAAGTCTAAAGCTAATATGAATGACAATATAAATAGTAGGATTAACAACCTCATGTTCTTGCCCCAAAGTCCGTGTGTAGAAAGCAAGATATCATAAATGAGATGGCAAACATCCAAATACACATCTCGCTTTTAATGGCAAGTAAAACAGGCAAGTTAATGGCATATCCTATTGGAATAGGTATCCATCGATCCGCCATAGCAGCAAGGTAGATAGTAGAACTAGTGGTCCCTGACCTGCACTACGCTCATAGAGAGATCACGGACCTCCAGGATCCCATTTAAAGTGTAGGGGAGCTGTGCAATGGCGTGAACGTAGCCTCTGTGGAGATGGTAACAATTGCCCTGGGTCTCTGGGAATCCCAAATGATCTCTGAGTAGTTATAGATGGGTAGATGATGCATGGTGGAAAGTTTTTATAGCCACGCTCCTGTACTTGAGGGAACAGCGCCCGCAAGTTGAGCTTACCATTTACTCTGCCCTGCTGTTCAGCGTTTGGGAGATCAGCATTCACAGGAGCACAGGCCTTGGATAGATATGCGGGATTCTTGAGAACAGCCATTGTTCCGTCTACCAGCATACTCTCCTGCAGCATCGCTGTTCCCCCAGTCTTGTGTTCCGTCTCTTTAACAGGCATATCAGATGGAGGGTGCAGACACAGGGGCCCCAAGACTCCACCACCCCCACTCTCCAACAGGTTAGTCTCAAAACGAGCAGGTTGTGGAACCAAGTAGGTGTTGCTGCTATTAGGTGCAGGATAAAGCTTGCTTTCTAGGGCAGTGTGATGGCTCAAAAGCAAATTGCGCATTCCTGTTAAAAAAGTTGATGGGATCTCCATTTTAAACACCTGTGGCCAGACGTTGAACATGAACATGGTAGGCGATGTTATGGCAATTGCAAGCAGTGTCTTGTTAATTTGAGAACTTTCAGGGTTTTGCGGAACTTCCCTGCTTCCTAACGACAGAGGCAGATGATTGCCCTGCTGGGGGGTTAAAATGGTAGGCCGCAACCTTTGGTTCTTCCCGGGGTACTGAAAATTGCATCAAATCTAGAAATAATAGTCATACACACTACAGGGTGCTCATCTGTGTTAGTTTGGCTTTAGAAGTACATGTGATGCAGTATTAAAGAGAAGATTTCAGGTAGATTTGTGCTGAAGGTGAGGAGAGCTGAGAAATATGCGACCTATCATGGCCGCCAACCCGGAAGTTCCCCCGGTGTTATTTTATTTTTATTTTTTTACTTCACTGCTTCTTTGAAGTCAATGGTAAGTCAATGGTAAGAATGGAATATCATGATTGTTGTGATATTGTGTACTTAACTTTTATACATTCAACTTGTAATACCAGCGCTACCTAATGCACTTTTTTAAGTGGGAGCGGTAATTACCACTTGTAATATATTCCAAAATGTCAAAAATCTCAATAATCTTACAACAAAAGATAAAATTTGAATTTTTTATAAAGTGAAATCATATTTGATATTCAGTGTAGCTTGCATCACCTATCTTTTCCTTCATTTTATTAATGAGCATTCATTTTTTGTGCATATGTCAGAGTGTAGTATTCCATATATTATATATATGAATTATGTGTTCTTTAAACAGTGATGTTGTATTGAACTTTACAGCAAAAAATTATGAAATTATTTAGAATAAGAAAAAAGTTTAAGCGAAAAGCACAAATTAAAAAAAAAAAGCCTCAAGACTTCCCGGTAAAAAAATAAAAGCTTATTGTGTAACATTATATTATAACTACAGGAAAAAGTATTAATTTAATTAAGTTGATTCACAGTAATAGTACTTTCTTTTCTTTTTTTTTTTGGTAAAGAACTAGTCAAGCTTGGTAATGATAAGACAGGAATTGGAGGACAAATCCATCTAAGACACTACATTCCTAAGGCAGAAATACATTTTAAAAGTGTCTATCTAATTCTCTGAGAAATAATAAATGGGTTGTGGTATAATGGTATAGAACTTTGTATTTATATTAATGAGCATATGAGAATAAACATATATTATATGAGTTAGCACATTTTTTGTCATAATAACTCTGACACACTAACTTGCCTTTATAACATTTTTAATATGTGAATAACTTATCAGTTGTTCTCAGATGCTTTTTTTCTAATGTGTAGCATTATTATAACTGAAACAAGAATAACCCCTGGGAATAATATGTATTTTAGGCAGTATTCTATAAAAATGCAATAAAATAATAACATTATGACAGTGACTGTCAACTAGGATGTCTGGTTATTACAGAAAATTGAGACTTGATGATGGAGTTAAGAAGTGATAAATAACTTGTTTTAGAACTAACATACACCAAGATTACAAGTTGTGCGCTAAACCCGGTGCGTAAATAACGCAAACAAATTAGCAGTACCAAACTGTCCATAGCACTGCCTTTACAAGTTACAGAAAAACCTTCTTGTGCTGTGCGCTATGGTGCGTTAAGTTCCATACCGCACAAAAGCCAAGGCCTAACTTGACGTGCTTGTGCAAGTATTCCCCCATAGACATCAATGGAAAGAAAGTGTTAATTAAAAAAATAACACCTGCGGTTGCAGAATGGAGATCGCTATAACACTTTCCCCATTGATGTCTATGGGGAAAAGAAAGTTTTGTAAAAACCTAACAACCTAACATAAACCCCTACTCCAAATACCCCTAATCCGCCATCCCCCAACATTGCCAACACTAAATAAAATGATTAAGCCCTAAACTACCAGCCCCTCACATCGCAACTACTATAATAAAGCTATTAACCCATAAACCACCACCCCCCACATCGCAACATAAAGCTATTAACCCCTAAACCGCCATCCTCTCATATCACAACTACTGTATAATAAAGCTATTAACCCTTAAACCACTAAGATTTTGAAAGAGGAACTTATACACTTGTAATAATTGGAAATGCTTTCACATTTGACCTCAGTGCAAGTGGTAAGTATGATAAGAGATATGTCCTTGTTTAGTCAATCAATGACTGCTTGGCATAACATTTGCAAATGGTTTGATTTTTCCCATACTAATACTAAATATCTTTTTTCACGAGTTATACTACTAAACCCTCCGTTACTGGAAAAGGCAAGGTATCCATTCAGTTCACCAGTTGTTGAATGAGCATGGGGAACAGATACTCATATTCAATGAACTACAGGACTGATTTCATATCCCACAAACACATCATTTTGCATATTTGTAATCAAGATACTATGTACAAAATCTGTTAACATCACATAACATGCTAGCAACTAATAGCATCATTTAAAGAATAGTTATATGGATTAAGCATGGCGCAACTCCTAATTCCTCACTTTACAAGCTACTTCAATAATCTACAGATAGTAAGATAGTACAGTACAACAATAAGGTAAATTGTGGACAAAACTATTAGATGAACCAATATTAAAGACCCTGATATCTCAAAGTATTCAATCTGTTAGGAAGGCAACTCTTCTACTGAATTTGCGAATCCCATACTAGATTGCTACACGATTTGTACATTTCTACTTTGAAGTATAATAAATGGCAACCTATGACATTGGGATTGTGTCCCAAATACTCTTCAAATATTACTAATGCTTTGCATATGATTTGGAGAGGCACCCATTTAACAAAATATTGGGAATGACAGAGCATTCGTTGAGACATTTTGTAAGACAAAAATATCACTTTCATTACCCTCTGTTGTTTTCATTCAGATTAAGGGTGGGAACATTATTTATACAAAAACTATCTTGTTGGCCAGAAAATAAATACTTCAAATGTTGCTTAATGCCTACCCTCCAATGCTTTCTAAGCTATAATCAGCTCTTTTATAACAACTTTTCACAGAGCAGATGGATGTTAGGGGGACTTTTCAGATTAGAATAACTGCCTTTATAAGGTAATGAGAGTCTTACATACTAACACTGGCACAATATCTACAATAACAAATCTTGTATCTGGTTTGAAACTCATAATTTATCCTCAATGCTCAATTGAGGTGTGAATGGAGTATAGATTGGACAGAGAATGAGACAAAATATTTACCCTCTACTGGTTCTTCCTGAACGATTCTGGTGATGGGCACCCTGGGCACTGAATTTGAAATATACTCTGCAACTGCTTTTAATTTTTATACTTACTAAAGTTGTAAGTGGTTTTCATTTCAGTTTTGTCAATTCTGGCTTTTTGATTGCTATCGTTATGTTGTTCTCATTATTTATAAGGAAAAAAAAAGTTGTCAAACTGCTAAATATCAATGATGGAGGAACTCTATTTTCAGGAACCTACTGATTCAATAGTAAGAGTTTACCTTGGAGAGACTCATGTTGTCTTTAATTATTCTTTCATGCTCTTGTTTGCATGTTTGTAATACAGAACAAAAACAAAATTCTTATATCAGGATGATTAACCTTTGGATTATAACGCATCTGAAATTGCTTCTTAATATCTTTAGATAAAGTTTCCTCAAGAAGCATTTTATTTGATAAAATCCTATTTAAATGAAAAAAAAAATGTATTTATTTTTTTAAATCAATCATTTTTATTCACCCTAGTAAAACCCTTGCACACCACGAAGCTCAGAAAAACCCTGTTTAGAATGAAATAATTGACTCAGCACATAAGGTACAAAGCTAAGCAGGGAAACAAATCTGAGAATCATTTCAAAGCAATACCAAACTGTAAAGGCTTAAAGCAACAAAGGGTCTCCCTTCTAGATGATCAGCAGATGGACCAGAGGCCTAAGCTGCACCAGTTTGCTCCATGGTATCAGTAAGGAATAAGCTTAAGTAACAGAGATAAACAGAATCAAATAGGCAGTATACCACACACAAATACGCATGTATTTTTCACCCTTCGCCCGTATGTTTTTTACCCATAGACTTACATAGAACAGGCGCGCAATTTGGTATCCAATATACAGCGTAAGGATTTACGCGCGTAGAATTCAGAAAATCTACTCCATTCTCATCTCGCCACAAATTGCAGGTGCAGTAACCCTTGCACTGTCTAAAAAAACAACGTAACTCTCTGAAGGCCTAACAAATGCATGCGCAATCACATACATATCAGACGCTTGATCTCAAACAGTTAAACCTCTTCTAAGTATTTATTATTCCTGCCCCTGCAAGTGTGTGAAACCAATCACAAACAGCACAACCTCTCACCTGCAGCCTTAAAACACCTGTCAATGAACACCCTCATTAGCCACCATGTTTCCCCTGTTTTACTTACAACACATAGAGAGACAGCATCGTGGGGCACAAGGGGTGCTGGAAGCCCTACAAGCCCCTGTTGTTCTGGATATACCTGCTGGTGTTATAGGTACTGCTGAGGTCCCTGGTCATGGTGCTGTAGCCGTCCCTGCTCCTGCTGCTGCTGTCTCTGCTCCTCTTGCTGCTGTTCCTGTTCCTGGTGTTGCCCCTGCTGCTGTTGTTGCTGCAGCTGGCCATAGGTCAGCAGGGCCTATAAGACTTCGGCATCAGCAGAGGGGAAGAGCAAGGGCACCAAGGATACACAGGGTTAGGGTCACCCTGTTTGGAATGACAGAAGTGATCAGGGAAAAGTATTGCTTGACTTCTGCAAGCCTCATTGACCTATATGAGGTCTTGAAGGATGATATTGACCCTCAAGCGAATAGGAACCTAGCTCTGACTGGTATGCAGAAGTTGTTGTGTGTTGCACACTTCCTGGCATCTGGCTCATTCCAGTCAACAGGCTTGTGTCTGGCCTAGCGCAGTCCACCTTCTCCAGGCTCCTAGGGGAGGTTTTGACTGCTCTAGATAACAAGACACATCGCTACATTCATTTCCCCCGTACCCCCCAGGAATGGAACAGTCTTAAACAAAGCTTCTATCGACTGGGGGGTATTCCCAATCTTGTGGGGGCAATTGATTGCACACATGTGCGTTCCATGACCCCACATGAGGAGCCATTCCTCTATATTAACAGGAAAGGGTTTTACTCCTTAAATTGCCAGATGGTCTGTGATACCACTCTGAAATTCACACATGTGTATGCAGGCTTTCCAGGGAGTGCCCATGAGTGCATCCTGCACCAGACCTCCTTATTCCAGCTTTTTGATTCTGGAACACTCTCTGGAGGTTGGCTGCTTGGTGAGTATGCACTACCTTCATTCTGTCTGTATATTTCTACCAAAGGGACACTAAACACAAAATAATTATGTCATGTTTCAGATAGAGAATACAATGTTAAACAACATTACAATTTACTTCTATTTGTCAGCCGCTTTGGAATCAGTCCGGGATGCAACCCAACTGCTAGCGTGAATAGAAAGCACACGCTAGCACACTGAGAAATATCCAGGACGTGACCCACTCAGGAAACAGATGAGAAAGATTACAAAAAATAATAGTTGCTCCAGAATGCAGGGAAACCACAAAGGAAAAAACGTCCCTTTAAGCAGGTCAAAGAATATAAAGGAAATACACTTATTTGCAGCTTAGAAAAAAGGTCCTCATTAGCAGGCTTGTAACAAAGTTCCCTTTTGCAGCTTTGAAAAAGTAAATGTCCCTTTAAACAGGTTTATAACAAAACAGAAAGTCAAAGTTCTCCTTTGCAGTTTGAAAAAGAAAATGTCCCTTTAAGCAGGTTTATAACAAAACAGAAAGTCAAAGTTCTCCTTTGCAGTTTGTAAAAGAAAATGTCCTTTTAAGCAGGTTTTATTAATCAAAGAAAAGATTGTGGAATAAGGCAAAAGCAAGGTCAGGCAGGCAGAAGTCGGCATCCAAACATAAGCAAAAAGGGTTAAGGCAAAAGGCTTGGTCAGACAGGCAGAAGTCGGTATCCAAATATCAGCAAAAGGGTTAAGGCAAAAGGCTTGGTCAGACAGGCAGAAGTCGGTATCCAAATATCAGCAAAAGGGTTAAGGCAAAAGGCTTGGTCAGGCAGGCAGAAGTCGGTATCAGGAAAACAGATTTTGACAAGGTACTCACAAACTCCAAGGGAAACAAACAAACAGGCCCCGATTCAGATCTCCTGCCGTGGTTTAAAGGCAGGAGCGGCAACGTCATCAGAGGGGTGTGTCGAGAAAGCGTCACGTTGCTAAGCAACGTGACGTCAGTCACACAGAGGAGATCCGGGAGCCGCGGCGACACGGCAATGAACGGACGAAATCATGACAGCACCCCCCTCCTCAAGGACCCCTCCGGGGGACAGGACCAGGCCTATCAGGATGAGTCTTGTGGAATGTCTTGATCAAAGTAGGAGCATTTACTTGATGAGCCGGTTCCCAAGAACGTTCCGTGACTGGATAACCTTTCCAATGAATGAGATAATACAATTTCTTGCCACGCAACTTGGAATCTAGAATATGGCTGATCTCAAACTCAGGGTGTCCATGCACAAATAACGGTGGAGGTTTAGAAAAAGGCTTAGAATACCTGTTAGTCATCACAGGTTTTAAAAGAGAAACATGGAATACTGGATGGACTTTGAGAGTCTTGGGTAAAGCCACCCGATAAGCAGTAGAACACACCTGACCCAGTATTCGGAAAGGACCCACGTATCGTGGTCCCAATTTGTTAGAAGGTTGTTTCAGCAGAAATCGAGAGGAAATCCAAACTTTATCACCAGGGCGATATTTGGGAGCTTTCTTCCGTCGAAGGTCTGAAAAGAACTTGTAACGTCTAGAAGTTACAGAAAGAATACAATGTATTTTCTGCCAATGTCGAGTTAATCTTCGGGCTGTAAGATCAGAAGCAGGATTCACTGTGGAGGAAGTATGCAAAGGGAATGTTCTGGGCTGATATCCGTAAGCTGCATGAAAAGGAGAAGTCTGAAGGGAGGAATTGTACCGGGCATTATGATCCAATTCAGCCAAAGGAAGGTAAGAAGTCCAGTTAGAGTGATAATGATCCACATAATGTCTAAGATATGTTTCAAGACACTGGTTTACTCTTTCAGTCTGGCCATTCGATTGTGGGTGGTGAGAAATAGAGAGAGATATAGTAGTTCCAAAATGTTTACAAAGTGACCTCCAAAATCGAGAAACAAACTGTACCCCTCTATCTGAAACAATATCTAGAGGAAATCCATGGATTCTTACAATATGTGAAATAAAAAGTTCAGAGAGTCTTTTGGCAGATGGTAATCCTGGTAAGGGTACAAAATGGGCAGTCTTAGTGAACCTGTCGACCACCACCCAGATAGTATTGTTTCCAGCGGACAAGGGAAGGTCGGTAATGAAGTCCATGGATACATGAGTCCAAGGCTGGTGAGGTATAGGCAATGGTTGGAGCAATCCTGAAGGAAGTTGGCGTGGAGTTTTGTTCATGGCACATTGTGTGCATACTGAGACGTAATCCTTCACATCTTGAGAGAGAGTAGGCCACCAGACATGTTGTTTGAGGTTTCGAGTGGTAATACTGATGCCAGGATGTCCAGAAAGGGGACTATCATGAGCCCAAAATAAAATCTTGGAACAAAGGCGTTCAGGAACAAAGAGTAAACCATCGGGAGGTTTACAGGACAAAGGAAGATTCCCTTGAGCAGACTGTAATTCTTGTAACCAGGAAGTTGTTAACTGGGCTATGACTTCATGAGGTTGGAGAATGGTACCAGACTCAGGAACTGGGGAATCTTGAAATTGTCTGGAAAGGGCGTCTGCTTTAATATTTTTTGAACCAGGTATGTAAGACAAATTATAGTGAAACCGGGAGAAGAATAATGACCAGCGTGCTTGCCTGGAATTCAATTGTTTGGCTGTTTGGAGATACAGAAGGTTCTTATGATCAGTGAGTATAGTAAATGGCAAAGAAGTACCTTCCAGCCAATGTCTCCATTCATCCAATGCCATTTTGATGGCAAGCAACTCTTTATTCCCTACGTCATAGTTAAATTCCGAAGGAGTGAATTTTTTAGAGAAGAAAGCAACAGGATGAATCTTTCCAGTCTCTGGTATTCGTTGAGACAGAACAGCTCCAGCAGCAACAGAGGAAGCATCAACTTCCAGGATAAATTGAAACTCAGGATTTGGATGACGGAGAATAGGTGCAGAGGAAAAAACTTCTTTGAGAGACTCAAAAGCTTCTATAGCCTCAGGAGGCCATTTTTTACAGTTTTGTCCTTTTCTAGTGAGAGCAGTAAGAGGAGAAGTAATAGTAGCAAAATTCTTGATGAACTTCCTGTAGTAGTTGGCGAAGTCTAGAAAACGTTGTAAAGCCTTCAAAGAATCAGGTCTAGGCCAATCCAAAATGGCAGAAAGTTTAGTAGGGTCCATTTCAAATCCAGATGCCGATATTACATAACCCAGAAAGGGTATGGATTTTTGATGGAAAGAACATTTCTCCAATTTAGCAAACAGATGGAATTCTCTTAAACGTTGAAGTACTTTCTTGACGTGGTGCACATGATCTTGGTGATTCTGAGAAAAAATTAAGATGTCGTCAAGGTATATGATGACAAAGATATTCAAAAAATCACGAAAGATCTCGTTTACAAAATGTTGAAAAACCGCCGGAGCATTGCATAGCCCGAAGGGCATGACCAAATATTCATAATGCCCAAATCGAGTGTTAAAGGCAGTCTTCCACTCATCTCCTTTGCGTATACGGATCAGATTGTATGCACCACGTAGGTCGAGTTTGGTGAATATGGTGGCTCCATGAAGATAAGTAAAAAGTTCAGGAATAAGGGGTAGAGGATAACTGTTCTTGATGGTAATCTGATTTAATCCTCGATAATCGATACAGGGTCTTAATCCGCCATCCTTTTTTCCTACAAAAAAGAAACCAGCCCCTACAGGGGAAGAGGAGGGTCGAATAAATCCTCTAGCCAGATTGTCTTTAATATATTCTTCCAAAGCCATGTTTTCTGGTTTAGAAAGTGGATATGTCTTGCCTCGAGGATAGGCAGCCCCGGGAAGGAGATCAATGGGACAATCAAAAGGGCGGTGAGGAGGAAGACGTTCAGCTTCTTTTTTGGAGAAAACATCCACAAAGTCATGATAAGGCATAGGTAAGGAGTCCGGAGTTTCAACTGTGAGAGCAATAGTGAGTGGTAACTTGGTAATCTTTTGAAGACATTTAGTCTGGCATGTAGATCCCCAGGAAGTGAGTTCACCGAAAGTCCAAGAAAAAATGGGATTGTGAATTTGGAGCCAGGGTAATCCCAAGATAATGGGAAATTGTGGAGTGGGGATGACATCAAAACAAATTGTCTCGGAATGAAGTATTCCTACGGTGAGGAGTAAGGGTTGAGTAGAAAACTGAATATATCCAGAACCCAAAGGATCTCCACTGACCGTAGAGACTGAAATGGAATACTCCTTCTTTAGTAAGGGTATAGAGTGAGTAGAGACGAATGTAGAGTCAATGAACACTCCTCCAGCACCAGAATCAATTAGAGCTTGGGTATAAATCTTCTTATGTCCAATTAGAAGGGTTACTGGAACAAAGAGTTTCTTGTATAGGGAATGGCAACTGTTTTGGCTTAACTCAGTTCCCTGGAATAGAGTTAAGCCCTGGCTTTTACTGGCCTAGTAGGACAATCCCTTAATAAATGCCCTTTAAGGCCACAGTACAGACATAAGCCAAGAGTCCGTCTTCTCAAGCGTTCAGTCTCAGTTAATTTTATACTTCCCACCTCCATGGGTTCAGCCTGATCAGTAGTAGGAGAGACTGGAGTGACTGGATTAGAAAAACGAGGAGCCAAACGAAAAGGAGTTCGAGTTGAAGACCTCTGTGTTCTATCCTTTTCTTGTTGGCGTTCACGAAACCTGACGTTGAGACTGATACAGAGATTTATCAAGGCTTCTAAGGACTCTGGAAGTTCACGATACACCAATTCATCCTTGAGACGCTCAGAAAGTCCTTTACGGAATGCGGCTCTGAGTGCTCCCTGATTCCAAGTGGTTTCAGAGGCAAGGGTGCGGAACTCAATAGCGTATTGAGAGACTGGTTGATTACCTTGACGTAAATCCAGGAGATTGGCTTCAGCAGTGGATGACCTTCCAGGTTTATCGAATACATTTGAGAACATAGATAGAAATGTATCAACATCCAAAAGTATAGGATCATTCTTTTCTAGCAAAGGTGATACCCAAGCCAAGGCTTTTCCTTTCATTAAGGAAATAAGAAATGTGATTCTAGAAGAGGGAGTAGCAAAAAGAGTAGGGCTATTTCGGAAATGAAGACGGCATTGATTCAGAAAGCCTCTACATTCTTCAGGATTCCCATCATATTTATCCGGAAGAGGTATCCTGGGACTTAGTTGTACCTGAGACTGATTGTTAGGAATTGAAGGAGGTAATGCCTCAATAGGATTAGGATTGGGATTAGGATTGGGAGGTGCGGTAGCAACCAAATTTTGTAATAGAGCAGTTATTTGATCAAGTTTAGTGTCCAGAGACTGCAAGTGAGTGGCATGAGATCCCAAAAGCTGTCCCTGGTGAGCCACGGCCATGGATAATTCAGTGGGGTCCATTTTTATGGCCCGTTTGTAATGTCAGCCGCTTTGGAATCAGTCCGGGATGCAACCCAACTGCTAGCGTGAATAGAAAGCACACGCTAGCACACTGAGAAATATCCAGGACGTGACCCACTCAGGAAACAGATGAGAAAGATTACAAAAAATAATAGTTGCTCCAGAATGCAGGGAAACCACAAAGGAAAAAAACGTCCCTTTAAGCAGGTCAAAGAATATAAAGGAAATACACTTATTTGCAGCTTAGAAAAAAGGTCCTCATTAGCAGGCTTGTAACAAAGTTCCCTTTTGCAGCTTTGAAAAAGTAAATGTCCCTTTAAGCAGGTTTATAACAAAACAGAAAGTCAAAGTTCTCCTTTGCAGTTTGAAAAAGAAAATGTCCCTTTAAGCAGGTTTATAACAAAACAGAAAGTCAAAGTTCTCCTTTGCAGTTTGTAAAAGAAAATGTCCTTTTAAGCAGGTTTTATTAATCAAAGAAAAGATTGTGGAATAAGGCAAAAGCAAGGTCAGGCAGGCAGAAGTCGGCATCCAAACATAAGCAAAAAAGGTTAAGGCAAAAGGCTTGGTCAGACAGGCAGAAGTCGGTATCCAAATATCAGCAAAAGGGTTAAGGCAAAAGGCTTGGTCAGACAGGCAGAAGTCGGTATCCAAATATCAGCAAAAGGGTTAAGGCAAAAGGCTTGGTCAGGCAGGCAGAAGTCGGTATCAGGAAAACAGATTTTGACAAGGTACTCACAAACTCCAAGGGAAACAAACAAACGGGCCCCGATTCAGATCTCCCGCCATGGTTTAAAGGCAGGAGTGGCAACGTCATCAGAGGGGTGTGTCGAGAAAGCGTCACGTTGCTAAGCAACGTGACGTCAGTCACACAGAGGAGATCCGGGAGCCGCGGCGACACGGCAATGAACGGACGAAATCATGACACTATTATCTCATTTGATTCATTCTTTAGATATCCTTTGTTTAAGAAATAGCAATGCACATAGATGAGCCAATCACATGAGGCATTGATGTGCCGCCACCAATCAGCAGCTAATGAGCATATCTAATATGCTTTTCAGCAAATTATATCAATAGAATGGAGCAAAATACATAATAGAAGTAAATTATAAAGTTGAATAAAATTGCAAGTTCTTATTAACTCATGAAATAAGAAATGTGTGTTTCATGTCCCTTTAAATGGACAGTATACTATAAATAGTTTTTCACTTAAAAGGACATTTTATTAAAATGGCATGTTCTATCTGAATCATGAAAATAGAATTTTGTCTAGACTAATCCTGGCATAAAAGTAGATTGCTTACAATGCACCTATTTAATGTTTTTGTAAAATATATATTTAAAATGAAATCCATGTTATGTCCTTTAAGCACATGATGAACCTGTAGTAATCATAATACATATGTTACATGACAGGTGATGCAGGGTACACCTGCAGACCATGGCTGTTAACCCCCTTGGCATACGCCCTTACAGAGCCACAACTCAGGTACCAGGAGGCCCACATACGGACCAGAAATGTAATAGAAAGGAGCTTTGGCCTACTCAAAACCAGATTCAGGTGTCTGGATTTGACAGGCGGAGCTTTACAGTATAACCCCAACAAAGTGTGTTCCATTGTCAATGCATGTTGTATTCTACATAACATTGCTGTGGACACATATATTGGGAGACATAGAACCAGAACAAGATCAGCAGCTGGTTCCTGTACCTGAGGATGTGGACAGGGGGACACTGAGTGGGAATGAAGTGAGGGACTTTGTCATCCGTCAATACTTCACCTGTAAGTTACTTGTTCATAAGTACAGTAAACCGTAACATTCACATGTATTATGATGTTTGACTGTACCTCATTGCATGTGTATATATCATGTCTTGCAGAATTAAATACTGCGGATTTCCACTGCATGTAAGTGAAACTACTACATCCCACCCCCCTTCCCTTAACCACCTTAATTACTGAAAATGTCTCATTTGTTTAATTCATGTTTAGGTCACTATGATTTATTGACTATCATTAATAACAATGAACATGGATGTTTATACCTTATATTCACACCTTCTGTAAATACATTATTAGTTATATATATACCCATGTGCCAATTTATATTGGATGTGAGAAACCTTGATTTACATTTTAGAAGTGAATATTACTATATGTACCCTTCATACACAACTATGTGATGTGGTTTATAGAACATGAATATGTCATAAATATGATATTACCTTTATTTTCCATTTCCACACAGGTCATATTATATGTTTTAACAATATTAGTGTACTAAAACACATCTCACATGGGCGTGGATGACAATTATATGGTAAATAACAGAGGACAAGATTTATGGTGAACTATAAGAATATTTTTATTTTTTTGGCTTCTTGGATGAGGGAGCTGAGGTGGCTGTAGTGTATTGTCTTCTTCTCCTGGTTTGAGAAGATTCTGCTGTTTCTGCTGGTGTGCTGCCCACAGATGATAGCCTGGAGGCAGTGTCATGCTGGTGTGTAAAGTGCTCAACCAACACACCCAAGAGTTTTGTTCTCTCCATCTATTGTCCATTTGCATCTGCATATCAGACAGAATTTGCATCATCTGTGATTGGTTATGAACACTTGCACTTAACAATGCTGCTATGTCCCTCTGTTGCTCTATGCTACATTGTTGTCTTCTCTGTTGGCTCCTGAAGAACCTCTCTTGGCCTCTTTGTATGTTCTCCGTGCTTGTTATGAGCCTCCTCTGGAGTGCAATGTATTCCTCACCCAGGAGTGAATACAATGCATCCACAGGCTCTTGAGCAGCAGGGCTTCTATGTGCTTGTGGGGCAGGGTCACCTGCATCTGCTGTTGCCTGAGGTGCAGGTTCAGCTGCATCTGCTGATTCTGTTGTGACAGGTTCAGCTGCATCTGCTGGTTCTGTTGGGACAGGTTCAGCTGCATCTGCGGGTTCTGTTGAGATAGGTTCAGCTGCATCCGCTGGTGCTTGAGTACTTTCAGCTATATTTTCATCTGCACATGGTGGAGCTCTCCCAAGTGATGAGGATGGTGGAGCTCTCCCAAGTGATGAGGATGATGGAGGTCTCCCAAGTGATGAGGATGGCAGAGCTCTCCCAAGTGATGAGGATGGTGGAGCTCTCAGGGTGGATTGATAGTCCAACTGATGACCAGTGTGTGACCGCTCAGCCTGTCCAGTTGGCACTTCTTGTGACATACTCTGTGTGTAAAAGCCATGACTGCCCTGAGATTGTGTTGAGGGGGGAGTATATACATGGACCCTTTGTGGCTGTCTTGGCTCCCCCTCAAATCCAAAAGAAGAATATTCCTCTGGCCAGGAATCTTGCCAGGGGTCATATGGCAATGGTGGTGGCATCACTCCTGGGTCCTCAACTGAAGCCATCCAACCATGCTCATACCTGGGAGCATGCTGTTCACGTGTTTGCCTGAAGACTGGTGGTGGTGGCTGCATGCCTGTGACTGGTGGTGGATGCTGCATGCCTGTGACTGGTGGTGGTGGTGGTGGCGGCATGCCTGTTTGTATCCTCATGACAGGAGGTTCTGTGGAGGAGTCAAATGATGAGAGAGATTAGTACAGTCATATATATGTCCATGTGGGCATATAATGTACATTGATACATACTGATACTCAAACTCTAAAACATGCATGTGCACATTGTGAGTGATTTGTGATATGAGGGATTTTAATATGCGCAGTATACAGGTATGTGTTTCATACAATAGTTATGTGTACATGTCAATGATGGAGAAAATGTGTTCTTTAAGTGACACTATGGTCACACAATTTACTTTAGCCTGATGTAGGCACTGAACCTGCTTTCTTGAGCTAAAAGTATTGTGATGGCTATAGTGTCCATTTACAGAAAACTCTACATGTGGCTTGTGGCCTGTGTTACTCTGAGACATGTTAGTATTGCACTATTCCATCTCATATCATGAATTGCATTGTGTTAAGTAGCATTAATGTCAAATATAACTGTAGATGTTTTTGTTAGTAGGCCAAATACCATGCTCCTCACTGTGTACATGAATGTGTGACATTAAAGCATGTTATATCTCAAAAACATATAATACTGGTGTTTGGGATGTTACTCACCAGCATGATGTGCTGTGGTTGCAGCCCCTGAGTCATGAGCCCCTGGAATTCCATGGACTGCTGTGATACTCAGGGACCTGCGTATCATCTCCTGCCAAGTGTTGTATTCTATGTCCAGGGGTGGACCACCGCCTGTTCCCCTCTGGTGGATATATTCAACCAATAATATTCAGCTTTTATGAAAATAATTAAAACATTTAGGCCTCGCTTCCATTGAGTCGTTAAAAATGGAGCCGTAAGCTACCGAAGCGGCCGACAGCTAAAAGTAATTTACGGCTGCATTTTAGTACCAGGTTTCCATTGAAAAGATTAGCGTGTTGCGCGCAGTCGCTCTTTTCGTGTAGCTGTAAGTTAACGTTGTGTTAACGCTTCCATCTGACGTCGGATTTCTTGAAAATCAATTAGTTGCTAAGGTAACCCGACCTTACGCTATAGAATTTACGTTTAACGTCCGTGCTTCTTACCTGTGATCGCCTCTCAAGAAAAATAAAAAAACACTTATCCATATTTTTAATAATCAAATACTATTTTCTAATATAATTATATTTAACACTTCATAAATATAAGTAATATTTCTTGCTGCCCTAGGCATAGGTCTAGTTTGCATTCTGTAGATATGTTCTTGCATATATTATTATATTTAAATATATACTGATATTTCTATTAGAATATAAGTTCAACTATTTCTATACATGAGACAACAATAAATATTACTTATAACAATTTATTTCTACATTAAAACACTTGCATTATTTGCAAGTTTTATAATTTCAATAGAAAATAGGTCTCAAAAAGCACAATTTTCCTCTTTTACACCTAGTTGAGCTGGGGGTAATATATCTCAATGTATCGACAGCCTCCGACAATGTATTAACGGTTAGCGCTTTCAATGGAAACCTGGTATAATTTATCGATTAACGGCTTCTATTACTTTCTATGGGACGCGAAAATCTTTTCGGCAGCCGAAGTCCGGCAGCCGATATTGAGGTATAACGCGCCATTGGAAACAGTCGTTAAACGCTATTGCTTTCGACAGCATATTTAACGGTTTGCGAGTGCACGCAAACTGAATTACGACTCAATGGAAGCGAGGCCTTAGTCGGCATCTCGCGCATGTGCAATCTGATCTGAGCTATAAAAAGTTATATCTTTCTTATGCCCACACAATTATAAGTTGCTCATTAATGCTAGGGAGATTCTATATGCGAACAGCACTCACCTTATTAGCGCAGCTCCATCACCTACTCTGCAATTTCAATACAGAGAAACAAATGGTGACGTATTCTCTGATGTGTCTCAAGCTTTGCTGATAATGTCTGCCATATTGGTACCTGGGTTCTCATGCAGGATAGGACTAGATGATCAGGTACCCACAGAGTGGGTTTGGAAATCAGGATTACTTTGTAAATCAATTGCAGGCAAACAGTAAGTTATTACAAAGTATGTGACATGAATAAGTGTCTTATTTTTAAACGTTTTATCTATTTTTCAAACTTTGTTTTTTGAGTTCAGTGTCCATGTAAGCTATATGATATAATAGTCTGTATTAGGTTTTTCAAATACATATATTAACCGTTCTTAGACTTTTCTATATAACTATATTTTAAGCCTGTTTTAGGCTATTTTAAACATAGCTATATTAAGCCTGTATTAATTTGTGCAGCAGTATCTGTTGGCGCTCTCCAAATATTCGATAATAATAATACAAATAAGGCTCTATTAATTCATCTATTAAGCCTGTATTAAGGCTCTATTAAATATAACTTTATTTAGCCTGTGTTTAGGTAATTCGAAATTCAAATTTTAGCCTGTTAAACTTTTCCTTCTTCTGAAGAGGAGTTTTTGCTTATATTGTTTTACCTTTGCTGTCGCCCAGTAAGTAAATCCTTTCCCCCTCTTTTGAGGTGGATCATAAACCCTCTCAACATACTCTAGAACTGTCTCCCATGCTTCAATCTCTTTCAGCCCAGTATCTTTCTCACATAGAGACATAACTCCAGCTCAAAGGCTGTTAGCCCCTGCCCCAGGCTTTTCACAAAGGGGTGATAGAACCTCCTTCCCCAGGGTATTCAAGAGGTACATCAGAGCTTCAACTCTGACAAATTTTTGAAATTGTTCATTTTGTTTTGAAATTTTTTATGTAAGTGCTTTAAAAATGCAAAATATGAAGCCTCCTGTCTTGCCATAAAATTCATATTATTATAGCCTATGGTGAATAAATAATCTTGATTTTATTAAAGACAGGAGGCGAATATCCCTCCCCCCTTCTTTTCCCTCCCATTATATATTATTACTATTTTGTTTTCTAGAAATTCCATCTAAATGATGCTAAAGCTGTTGATTTTCCTTTTCTGGGATTGTTGTTACTTTGCATTTTTTCTCTTTTTAGAGACTCTGTGGATTTTATGTTCTCCCTTATCTACTGACCAGGTCATCTGTTGTTTCTCTGTTCCTGGATATTTTGGAGTTTGTTTTCTTCATGACTGGTTCCACTGTCTTATTATCAAAAAAAAAGAGGAAGTGCTGGACTTGTTCATTACAGTTTATTAGGCTGCTGTGTGCTGATTGGTGCAGTCTTGTTAATATGTTATTATTTTTTTCTCTGTATGTTTTATTTGCTGCTGTTTGGATTCAGTAAATATTTGATGCAAAATATTTGCCTCCTGTCTTTAATAAAATCAAGATTATTTATTCACTATAGGCTATAATAATCTGAATTTTCAGCAAACTTCACCTGCATACAAGACGTGCATTTGATTAGGAGGAATACAAATTCAGCTGAATTGATGGCAAGTTGTCAATTTGTCTAATACAGAACAGACAAAATTGATGAAGAATGAACAATTGCTTCACCAAGTCAAATTATCATTCATTTTTGCTTTTTGGCCCCCAAAAAGTTTAAGTAAATAGCAGGAAATTGGGGAGGAGCTATATAATTTGGCTACTCAGTTCTTTTGTTTGTAATAATGAACAAGGGGTATGAACAGTTGTGTGTCCAATCCTGCCATAATATAACAAATGATTGATGTTATGGACAGACAGTCAGTCAGCACCATTGTTTCCTCTAAGGCCAGTTTTGTGAGTGGCCCAGCAGTGAAACAGTTAATAAGGGAAACTCACCTTGCAGTCTGCATTGTGTAGTGTTTGCTAGTTGCTGTATTTAACTGTTTCAATGCTTGGCTGCTCACAAAACTGGCCTTAGAGGGAACACTTATCAGCACTAAATGTTTATTTTTTTTGTCATGCAGGTTTATCAAGTAAAGCCTTTACCTATCATAGGTGGGTTAAACAATATTCACAACAGCAGGAATAGAGACAGCGCTTGTTAAAAAAGCACACGGAGGAGACTTACCAAGTCTCAATTACTGTGGATACATAAAAAACTAAATCCTCCAGCTCCCTAAATACGATGACCTTTATTGTTTCATCAAGGGTCCAACAGAAACAGTAATGTTTCATGCATGATAAAGGACTGACATAGGACCAAAACGTTGCTGTTTCTGTTGGACCCTTGATGAAAAAATAAAGGTCATTTTATTTAAGGAGCTGGGGTACTTTGTTTTTTTATATAGGTGGGTTAAAGACTAGGGTAAGCTCAGAAATTACTTACCTACTTACTTACTCAGAAAATACTTTGACAAGAGCCATTGGAACATGCAGTTGTGTGACTTTTGTGCAAAATAGCCATTGCCTTAAATTCAATCAGTGACCTATATTTTTTATTACCATTGATATGTAGGCTATTTTAATTGTTTGAACTATATAATGCAAGTTTTTTTTTGTTAAAATTAGTAGTATGTATTTGTTGTTCACTTTCACTTAAATTACAAGCTGTGCAGTACGGTGTGATAGGGCTATACCACTGAAAAATGTACCTTTGCACGCAGAATATGCAGGTCTCCCTATTACAAGTCGCTGCGGTACAGCTATACCGCAAGCGTTTTAGCCTTTACGCAACTCTCCATTCCACACTCAAAAAATTGCCTTTTGAGTGCGGGATTTTCAGAGCGCCTGTATTACAGGTTTTGGGGTCCAGCTAAAATGCTTGCGTTATAGTCTATACCGCTGCAATCCATTCCGCTATCTGAGACAAGTAGTTATGGATTTTGCGAAACAAAAATGTTTCACAAAACTCATAACCAAAATGTTACAAAGTACACTAGCACCCATAAACTACCTATTAACCCCTAAACCGCCATCCCCAGCATCGCAAATACTATATTACACCTATTAACCCCTAATCCACTGCCCACCCTTATCACCAACACTAAAATAAAGTATTAACACCTAAACCGCCGACCCTCCACATCGCAACTACTATTATAAACCTGTTAAACCCTAATCCCCCGGCCCCCCACATCGATAATACTAAACTAAACATATTAACCCCTAAACTGCCGGCCCCCTCATCACATATCACTAAATTAAAAAATTAACCCCTAAACCTAACACCCCCCTACCTTTAAATTACATTTACAATATAACTATCTTAAAATAAATAAAAACTTACCTGTAAAATAAAAAATAAAAACTAGGGCAAGCAAATGTAGCTAATAATAGAGGTCACAAACGATTCAGTGATTTAAACATTGTTATCCCCTTTGACTAATCCTTCAGGAGACCATCTGCATGTCCTAAGGTTGCTATATATGTAGTTCTGCTGAGTCCACTCTGAACCTCCATATCTGAATCTCACTATATGATTTCATTCTGCAAGTTTGTTTTGTATTCTATAATGCTTTAAAATATGTAGTTTATACTATGTGACTTAAGAATGTTCTTTGTTTGTTCTGTTTGCCACACTATTGTCATGTTGCACATTCACGCCACATACTAGCTATATATCCATTTCATACTACCCACAATATATTATTATTACTATTGCTGCTGGCGATATTGATATTTTCTGTTTGGCTCACAAGCTTATAAAAAGCCCTACTTTTCTTCTCTCAGCCGGCGAGAGTTGTAAGGACTTCTTGTATCAGTTTAGCTATTATATGATATGTAACATTGGATGAGGAGCCGCTATTAATTGCAGTAGCATTTCAACTTAGCTAAAGTGGGTGTATTTGTTATATGTGGGTGATATCTATTACTTGAAGCAAACTAAACACAATACTTTTGTTCATTAATCTAAATGTTCTTATGTTCACTTTTGTATTTTGTGATGTTCGCTTAAGTATTATCCCTATACCACAACTGTATTTATACAGTATTATTTTATGCTGTGTTTACCCGCTGTTTTACTGGATATGAGCCATGGGACCAAACAGGGTCCTTGATATGACTAACGTGCGCTTTAAATCTTACCTATATCAAAAGGGTCATTTATAAAATGAAGGTTTCAGAAGTGTACCATTTATTGAATAATATGTTCTTTATCTGTGCCATTATACTGTACTGTATTTTTTGAATGTTTGTCTTATGTACATTAAGATATTTTTTGCTTGTTCTCAAATGCGCAAAACCTTAATAAAAAAGTTTATAAAAAAATAATAAAAAATAATAAAAAAAAAATTACATTAAATTATAAATAAACCTAACTATTGTAAGAAAATAAAATAAACAAAAAAATAAAAAAAAATGCCAATTGTAAAATCCTAACACTACGAAAATATTAAAAAAATCTAACATTACCAAAAAAAAAAAAAAAAAACGCCAATAGCATGAGAGCTGCTTAAATGGTATTGGCTGTTTAAATCAGCCAATAGGATTTATGCAGCTCTCATCCTATTGCCTGATTTGAATTTTATTAATAGGAATGCAGTGGTACCCAAATATAAAACCGGTACCTTGCATTCAATCTTCAGTGTGTGGCGGTGACTGCAGGAAGAGAATCCTTGCTCCATGGTCACCTCTGCTCCACATCACCTTTGTCCTGGATGAAGATTGAAGAGGTCCCGCGCAGGATGAAGATGTTGCCACCTGGAAGAAGACCTTCACTGCCTGGAAGAAGACCTTTTCCGCTGGACTTCAGAAATGGTGAGTACCTATTTGGGGTTTGACTTAGTTTTTTTTAATTATTTTGGGTGCGTTTTTTATTTTTTTAGATAAGGGCTTTTTTATTTTAATGGGCAGAAAAAGAGCTGAATGCTTAGGGGCAAAGGGTAGCTTAGGTTTTTATTAAACTTAGTTTTTTTTTATTTTGGGGGTTGGTTGGTTGGGGGTTTTTACTGTTAGGTGATACTTTGTAATTTTTTTATGTAAAAAAACTGTTTAACTTATGGCAAGGCCCTTTTAAGGGCTATTGGTCATTTATTGTTAGGTTAGGGGTGACTTTATTTTAGGGGGGGTTGTTTTTATAGGGCTATTAGATTAGGTTTAATTTTTATTATTTTGAAACATTTTGTTTATTATTTTTTGTAATATTATTGTTTTTTCATTTTTATAACCTTTGGGCGCCATGTACTAAGCTTCGAAGTGACCGTCCGTCTGTATTTCCGCGTCAAAATTCGCTCACGATCTGCTTCTCGTATGTACCAATCTGCGATCTGGTCGAAAAACCACTATTTTCATCAGCGATCGTAATTTTACGCAACTGATCGTTCCGAAGCCTTTTTCCACTTACTACATGTTCGATCGCACGTAAATTCGCTGTAATCGGAAATTATGAATGTTACAACTAATCCGTCCGCTCCAACTTTCACTGTAACTTCGCGTGATTTGCTTCGCGACCATTTAGGTAGCGAATACAATAGAAAACTATAGGGCGTCTCAACCTGACGCCAGGTAGAAGTACTTAAGTGAAAGGACTAG
Organism: Bombina bombina; assembly: GCF_027579735.1. NCBI lineage: Eukaryota > Metazoa > Chordata > Amphibia > Anura > Bombinatoridae > Bombina > Bombina bombina. The sequence goes on along the minus strand of NC_069503.1, from coordinate 660,696,062 downwards.
ACTACTATTGTAGCATTATTGGTTTTTGGATCAGTGAATGAAGATGGAGACAGTTTTACACATGTTTCTTTTCCGATTAATTCAATTACGAGGAAGAAGGGCTATACAGGCACCGGTTGACAACTTGCAAAGAAGGAGAGGTAGAAGAATCAGAGTCCCTAGAGTTTTCCTTCCACGTATGGGTTTGGAAAGCATTTCTGATCGAGAGATTATCCAGAGATTCCGTTTGGATAGAGAAGCTATTATGGAACTTTACAATGAAATAGCAGAATACCTGGAACCTATGACAGCGCGTTCACAAGCGATACCCGGACTATTAAAACTGTTGGCAGCCTTACACTTTTTTGCCACCGGTTCATTCCAAGCTGTGTCTAGCGTTATAATTGGCATCAGCCAGTCTGCTTTTTCGAGGCACCTAACCAAAGTTATTGATGCTTTGATGGTCGTGACGATTTATGACACCTAGATCGTCACGTGGGTAAAGAACTAAACCAATCAGGGCGCAGACTGCTTCTTAACTTTGCTCTTTCGTGCCGAACGAAGCTTCAAAGTTATCAATAATCCGATTGTCTTCGACACACAATAGACTCAAAATTTTACGGCTTGGTTTTTAGTACATTCATGTAACGAAGTGCCATCCGCATGGTGCGAATGCCGGCGGGTTATTTCGATACAGTCTGTGCAAAAAAATTGACGCCTTAGTACATAGTGTTTATTATTTTTGGTAATGTTAGTTTTTTGTAAGTTTTTTTGTAGTGTTACGATTTTTTAATTTTGTAACTTTGTTTTTTTTTTTAAGTAATGTTAGGTTAATTTATAGTTTAATCTTAGTTTTTTTTATTTCACAGGTAAGTTTTTATTTATTTTAAAATAGTTATATTGTAAATTTAATTTAAAGTATAGGGGATAGTTTTAGGTTTAGGGGTTAATAGTTTAATAGTTTTAGTGTGTTGCGCTGTGGGGGGCCAGTGGTTTATGGGTTAATAACATTATTATAGTAGTAGCGATGTGGGGGGGCCGGCGATTTAGTGGTAAATAACTTTATTATAGTAGTAGCGATGTGGGGGCTGGCGGTTTAGGGTTTAATAGGTTTATTTAGTGTCAACGATGTCGGGGGAAGTGGTTTAGTGATTAATTACTTTATTATAGTAGTAGCAATGTGGAGGACTGTGGTTTAGGAGTTAATAGGTTAATTTAGTGTTGGCGATGTTGATGGGTGGTAAATAAGGGGTGTTTAGACTAATTTTATGACCACTAGTTCATGGTAGCAATAACTAGTCACTTGGATATTTATCGTGTGCCCAAAAATGGGCAAATGTGTCCATTTACAGGCACATGATAAATTAGCACTCCACTTGTAATATAGTCCTCAATAGGGATGCTTGTCATAAGAATTGCAAGGGAGCATACATCTGGCATGTGCAGGCACAATCACTTTATTTCCCTCCTCAGTTTAAAGAGACAACCTAGTCAAAATTAAGCTTTCATGATTCAGATAGCGCATGCAATTTTAAACAACTTTATAATTTACTTTTATCATCTAATTATCTTTGTACTCTTGGTATTTATTGTTGAAAGCTAAACCTAGGTAGGCTAACATGCTAATTTCAAAGCCCTTGAAGGCCGCCTCATATCTCAGGCATTTTTACAGTTTTTCACAGCTAAAGGGTGTTAGTTCATGTGTGCCATATAGATAACATTGTGTTCATACATGTGAGTTACCAAGGAGTCAGCACTGTTTGGCTAAAATGCATGTCTGTCAAAATAACTAAATAAAGGGGCACTCTGCAGAGGCTTAGACACAAGGTGATCACAGAGGTAAAAAGTATATTAATATAACTGTGTTGGCTCTGCAAAACTGGGAAATGGGTAATAAAGGGATTATCTATCTTTTTAAACAATAACATTTCTAGAGTAGACTGTCCCTTTATCCCCTTGAGTGCTAACGGTGGCTCTGAGCCATCGCAGAGTTTCCCACTCAGGTGCTAACGACGGCTCAGAGCCGTCGCTAGCATTCTTCCACCTGCAGGGAGATCTGGGGGCTTCCACCCACTCCTTCCCCGGCGATCGGGCCTGTATAATGATAGGCATCGCCGGGTCTTTACGTTTTGCGTGGTGACATCACGTGCAATGACCTGATGACATCAATACGCAACCTTATTAAAAAAAGACAATGGACAATATAGGAAAAGGGGGCATGCTGCTTAGAAGCCTGTATCTCAGGCATCTAAGCAACTACAGACCCCCAACACCCATTGTTGGAAATGTAGTCGCCTAACCTTTCCATTTGTATAAGTATTGGTGATCTGAAAAAAAAAGTTAAAAAATTTTTTTAAAAAAAATTAAAAATTAAAAAAACCCTCAAATGTGCTTAGCACCCAGGTGGGAAAGTGCTTAGCACTCAAAGGGTTAAGGAAGTTTACTATGAAATCACTCACATTTTCAGTGAAATCTCCCAAGATTACAGTAATGCAAAGTGATGAAAAAGAGAGTAGCTTGGGATCACAGAGCACTTGCTCTTACAGTTTGAGCAAAAAAACATTAAAAATACATTTACATAGATATTCTGTATGTTCATTTGAGCATGTGTCTAGTCACCTTTTTACACATACGCTGCATCACTTTCAAGTAATTCAGCATTTGTTTATCATGTCTATTTAAATACCACAGCTTCAGAAGGATTTTAATAGGTAATGGAAAGCACGGTAACATTGTCTACAATTTAGAAATCCAAATTAAAAAGAAATCACAGAGGGCTGATTATAATAATTATTATATCTTTGTTTTTTTTATCCCCTAACAGGAACTTATGTGTGTTTTAACCTTAGCTAACTGCATCAGTCTAATATTGTTAAACTTTAAAAAAAAAATAATAAAAAGCTTTTACTGAAAATGGATGAAAGATAGGAAGGAAAGAAAGGAAGGAAGAAAGGAAAGAAATAAAGGAAAGAAAGAAAGAATTGTCCAGGCATAATATTTTAGCACAGCAATGACATTTGTAATTTGAGACAAGATTGTAATTTGAGGCACAGCAGTATATATAGGAATTAATTTTTAAATTAATTTAGATAACTTTAAATTAGAAAATCCTTGTCAAATCACATTAACTCAAACAAAACATGCACAGAGATATAGGAATACACCCCCTTTTTTCCTTGAAATTGTATTTATAAATATATGTGATTGCATTGAGAGTAAAGCCAGCAATAGTTAGAGTAAATATCACACCATAATCTAACACATTACTAACACTACATTCATACTACTATATCATACTACTCAAACATTTCCTATAGGCTTTTCAAATATGGGAAGTGAGGGGAGCTTGTGAGCTATGGCCAATGGGTGTTTGGTAGGATCAGAAATGTTTGAGGGGCTGAGCCATAAGCGAGATGTGAGTGCTTTGGGTTGGCTTTGGGTAGTCCATGGTTTCACTCTATAAAATAGGACATTTGTCCTGAAGACTAAGCAGAGGAGGGACCCATAACAACCCTGCAATATGTAGTATGTAGTACAACACTGTAAAACCTACTAGTGCATGTATTTTAAAGATAATAATAATAATAATAATAATAATAATAATAAAAATAAGATATAGAATAGCTTTGCGGTGTTAAAAAAAATGGACAGTTTGGCAGTCGGCAAATTAAGGAGCTTGTAAAGATATTTAGGTAGTATATGGCAAATCTTTCTTTTGGATTTTGTTTAAATTGTAAGAAAAGTTGTATTAAAAGCGTGGCTAACACATTTCAAATCTGTATAATGTTTTCTTTTGAATTTTATATCTGCTAATAAAAGGCATGACTTGCTCAGTGCAGCATGAACTACAAAGTAATTTAAATAAATGATAGCAATAATAACGCAGTTACATACCTTATGTCAAATCATCAGAACATATTGTTAGTTGTAAAGGAATGCAGATGTTGCATATGTTATATGTTCATTCATGATTGCCTTCATATAAATATTCACTAATCACCTAAACACCCATATGTAGAAGATTCATGCAAAAACGTCTAATGTTTTGTTTTTATTTATAGTAAAATAGAAATTGCTTGTCTACCAGTGAACCAATATGAAGTATATGTATATATATATTCCTGTAGATGTTGATAGAAAGATTTGATGCAATAGTAAAACCATAAAAAAAAAAAAAAAAATGATTTAACTAGCTTAAAACGTCTTGGCTAAAATCAGCAAACAGGGTAAACATATTAACAGTTCTTTTTAAACAAGGAACTAACCATTTTAAAATGTTGCAAAATATAGAGGCTACTGTTTTTAGAAATTGTTTATACAAATGCACTCCATTCTATCAAGAAGAAAACGGGTGATCAAATGATTTTGCACTGACAATCTCCACACATGCTTTGCTTTGACTACATTCACTAGGGTTATTCTAATACAACAGAAAACATTCAGGTAGATTACAAGTTATGCACGCTATAGGGAAATTAACAACCGCAACAAAAGTTGCGTTATTTCACCCCCTATAGCGCAGACATTACAAGTTTACAAACAGCCAGCTTGTGCGTGCCCTATGGTTGCATTGAGCTCCATACCGCACACAATTCAAGCGCTAATTTGACGTGCTCGTGCATGCTTTCCCCATTGATGCCTATGGGGAAAAAAAGTTATGTTTAAACCTAACACCCTAACATAAACCCTACGTCTAAACACCTCTAATCTGCTGCCCCCAACATCGCTGACACCTACATAATGTTATTAACTCCTAATCTGCTGCTCCCAATATTGCTGCCACCAAAATAAAGCTATTAACCCCTAATCTTCCGCTACCGATATCGCCACCACTATACTAAAGTTTTTAAACCCTATTCCCCTGCACCCCAACATCGCCCACACTATAATAAATATATTAACCCCTATTCCGCCGCTCCCTGATATCACCACCACTAAATAAAGCTATTAACCCCTAAACCTCTGGCCTCCCACGTCACTACCACTAAATAAATCTATTAACCCCTAAACCGCCATCCTTCCACATCGCAACAACCTAAATTAAACTATATTTACCCCTAAACCTAACCCTACCGTAACCCTAACCCTAATACCCCCTAACTTTAACATAATTAAAATAGAGCTAAATTAAATTTACAATTATTAACTAAATGCTACGTATTTAAAAATAAATACATACTTATCTGTGAAATAAAACCTAAGCAAGCTAGAATATAACTAATAGTTATATTGTCTCTATCTTAGGTTTTATTTTTATTTCACAGGTAATTTTGTATTTATTTTAACTAGGTAGACTAGTTAGTAAATAGTTATTAACAAACAAAAAAACCCCACTAAAATTACAAAAAATAAAAAAAACTACCATTACAAAATATAGCAAAAGAAATTATCCAAAACAATAAAAATGATTCAAATTCTAATACCCTGTTTAAAAAAAAAAAAAAACACCCCAAAATAAAAAAGCCTAATCTATAATAAACTACCAAGGGCCCTTAAAAGGTCCTTTTGTGGGTCCTTAAAAGGGCCTTTTGTAGGACATTGCCCTAAAGTTAACAGCTCTTTTGCTACAAAACAAAACAAAAGCCCCTGAACAGTATACAACCCACAAACCCACAAAATAAAAATTGCATTTGCATGGGCATTGCCCTTAAAAGGGTATTTAGCTCTTTTTCCTGCCCTTAAAGGTGCATTCAACTCTTTTATGAAATGCCAATGCCCTAATCTAATAATAAAAACCCACCCCAAAACAAAATTTACATTACACAAAATATCAAACAAATTATCAAAAATAATAAAAATGACTCCTATTCTAATACCCATTTTTAAAAAAAAAAAAAAACTACTGAAATCCTATTGGCTGATTTGAATAGCCAATAGAATTTTAGTAGCTCTCATCTTGTTGGCTGATTTGAACAGCCAATAGGATTTCAGTAGCTCTCATCCTATTGGCTGATTTGAATTTCCAAAATCAAATCAGCCAATAGGAATGCAAGGGACATCATTTTGAATTGCGTACCTTGCGTACCTTACGCCACCGGGATGAAGATAGAAGATCTTCCTGTTGCCTGGATGAAGATGGAGCCACCTGCCACCTGGATGAAGATGGAGCCACCGGGATGAAGATCCTTCAAGCGGGACTTCAGCAACTGTAAGTGGATCTTCGGGGGTTAGTATTAGGATTTTTTAAGGTTTTTTGGGTATTTTTTTTTTAGTTTAGGGTTTGGGCTTTTCGTAAACAAGCTAAATGCCCTTTTCAGGGCAATGCAAAAGAGCTAAATGCCCAGGGCAATGGGTAGCTTAGGTTTTTGTTAGAGTTAGTTTTTTTTTTATTTTGGGGGGTTGGCTAGGTGGTGGGTTTTATTGTTGGGGGGTCTTTGTATTTTTGTTTATAGGTAAATGAGCTGTTTAACTTAGGGCAATGCCCTACAAAAGGCCCTTTTAAGTGCTATTGGTAGTTTATTGTAGGCTATGGTTTTTATTTTGGGTGGGCTTTTTTATTTTTATAGGGCTATTAGATTAGGTGTAATTCTTTTTTAATTTTGATAAGTTTGTAATTTAGTATTTTTTATTTTTTGTAATTAGATGGTTTGTAATTTTTATAGTAGTGATAGGAATTTGTAATGTGTAATATAGTTTATTAAATTGGTAGTTAGTTTAATTTTAGTTTAATAGTTATATTAATTTAATTGTTAGTTTAAACTTAGTTTTTTTAATTTGACAGGTAAGTTTTAATTTAATTTAAGATAGGAAAATTGTAATTTTAATATAAAGTTAGGGGGGCATTAGGTTTAGGGGTTACTAGTATAAATTAGTTTATTGTGATGTGGGGGGCTTTCAGTTTAGGGATTAATAGTTTAATTTAGTACATTTCGTTGTGGGGGCTTGCGCTTTAGGGATTAATAAGTTTATTATAGTGGTGGCGGTGAAGGGCTTAATAACTTTAGTATAGTGGGGACAAGGTGGGCGGACGGCGATTAGGGATTAATAATATTTAAATAGTGTTTGTGATGCGGGGGGCGGCGGTTAAGGGGTTATTAACTTTATAAAAGTGGCGGTGATGTTGGGGAGCGATGGAATGGGGTTAATAAATGTTATTAGTGTCTGCAATGTCAGGAGCAGCAGATTAGAGGTTAATAACTTTAATATAGTGTTTGCGATGCAGGAGGGCCTCGGTTTAGGGGTTAATAGGTAGTTTATGGGTGTTTACTGCACTTTGTAACATATTAGTTATGAGTTTTATGTAACAGTTTTGTTGCTTAAAATTTATACCTACTGCTCTCAGATTGCAAAATGGATCAGTATAGGCTGCAATGCAAGCTTTTTAGACTCACCGCAAAACTCGTAATGGCTGCATTATGGAAATCCCATGAAAAAATGTCATTTTTACGAGTGTGGGACTGACATTGTGTTACAGGCTTAAAGTCTTGGGGTACAGTTATAGATGTATAAGATGTAATGGCTGCAGTGCTGTTTTAATGCTGAAATTACCATTTTTTCAGCGTTAAAACACGAACACACAACTTGTAATCTAGGTGATTGTTTGCACCAGTTTTCACAAAATATGTAGTTCAGGTTTTCTTGAAAAGTATTTTTTACATTTTTATGCATAATATTTGTAATTTTTATATAGTCATTCTCATTCATGTTCAGTACTCATTTAACAAATGATTGTGTCCTCATTTTAAAATGTTGAAACATTGACCAAAACATATTATTAAACTATGGGACATGTTTTCAAATTAGATATGATTATCCAAATATTCATTCATAATTGCAATTCTGTGTTTGAAACTGAAAAATGTTAATTTGACATTAACTCAAACAATTAGAATTAACTGCATTTTAGGAATATTTAATAAAATATAGGGAAACACAAAGGGCAGTAATCAGCAATGATTGTACAACATTATAAATTCAGCGCGGCTACTTATTTTCCTCTTTCATGATGGTTTTTGCAAAAGAAAATCCTGTTTCTTATGGGTTTCCATATATTTACCCAGTCCATAAATAGGAAGGTCAGATCTGAAATTTTCAAAGCGCAATTTTAGTTAATATTATTTAAAAATATACAAATATATATTCAAGGGTGCAGCTAATCATACATGAAACTTGCCCTGGTTTTTTTCTTAATCATTGCAGTGAAAAGTTTCTATAGCTGAACATCTGACTCATCAAGTGCTAAGACCACTGAGAGAGTGATATTAAAAGAGCTAAACACTGCAAAGAATAAGATTTTTTTAGATAAGGAGGATTTTGCTTTGTGTACATCTAATGGAGTAGACCCTCAAAAGATTATTAGAGATGTGCAGAATATAATATGTATAATAAAATCTAAATAATCTCTTGAGGGTCTACTCCATTAGATGTACCTGAGTTCAGGTGTTTCAGTCATCAAATATCCATAGACAAAATCTGCCCCAGTTAACTGTAAGTGCTATTGTAGCATCTAGAAGCAGGAACAGCCCAGTCATGAAGTGGAGGCCGATGCAAACTCACAGAGTGAGGTATCTGAATGGTGATGAATGTTTCACATAAAAATATCCTATCAGTTGTTGCATCACTAACTAAAGAGCTCTAAACTGCCTCTGGAAGCACCATCAGCACAAGAGCTATGCAACAGGAACTTCTTGAAATGCATTTCTATGGCTGAGCATCTGTACACAAGTCTCAGATCAACATGTGTGATGTCAAGTATTGGCTAGAGTGGTGTAGAGCGCATTGTCACTGGACTATGGAGCAGTGGAAATGTGTTCCCTAGAATTATGAATCCCACTTCACTATCTAGCAATCTGATAGGAGAATCTGGGTGTGGTGGATGTCAGGAAAATGCTACCTACTGCAATGTTTAGTGCCTAACGTAAAGTTTGGTGGAGGAGGGATAAGGGTCTGAGGCTGTTTTTCAGGATTTGGATTTGGATTAGGATCCTTAGTTCTTAATGCTACAGAATAAAAAAAAGCATTTTAGATAATTGGGTACACAGATTTTGTACAGTTATATCAATAATACATATATATGTTATATTTAATATGTATTTATATATGAGGGCAATACTTTATTGTAATATGTTTCCCTTGTGTTTTGTTAAATATTTTTTGTAGCCCTAACACTTTACTTCAGGTTTCAAGTCAAGGTTTTTTAGCACTGTGTGTTGCGTTGATGCACTACTCTTAGCAATGTCTATGCAAGATGTAGCTTAGTGAGGCAAATCACAGGGTAATTTGATCTTTAGTCATTCTGGGAGGAACTAGAACAATCACAAATTTCAAAAATAGATTTAAATGAAAAGTAAATGAATATGGGATTTAAATTTGAGTTTAATGCCCATTTAACTTTGTAAGTGTATTTTACAACCCATTGTCATCATGCACACATATTTCTTCAGCACAGATGACAATCATGTGTCATCATCCCAGGGGATGGGGACTCCCTTCTGAACTAGATCTGGATCTATTGTCAGAATTATGCTCCTCATCCAACACCTCAGCATGGGGGAGAAATAATTGGTAGCCCTGCTGATCTAGCTACCCAATCCTGCCATGACATGAGCTGTCTACCACTGCACCACCACTAACAACAGCACTAGCCACATCCTCATCAGTCACTCTGGGCTGCCACCAGTGTGCCATCAAGGAGAAGAAGGCATGATGGCTACTAGAAGCACTCCATACAGTGGTAAAGTGAACAAACCAACGTGAGGGAGCGCTCAGACACGGCAGCTTACGGTATTGTGTGATTCTGCAGTGGCCTTCACGTAGATGGTCCCTCCTCCAAAGATGTCGTGATGACGTAGCAGGATCCAACAGCCGGTGCGAGGACAGGAGCGATCCACCTCCGCTCCAACAGAACACAGCAAACACAAGGAGTCAGCGCACCCGGCGTTAAAGAAACTGAAGGCACACAGTAAAATGCTCAAAAGGTAGATTTAATGCAATGCATAAATGAACATCACATTACAAGGCTAGAAGTGTATGGTGGCTGGTTCCACCGGGAATAAAAGTTAATAAGGTCAGACGCGTTTCCTGTGGATATATCACATATTCATCAGTGACCATACTGCACACAGACTGAATAGAGCCTTATATCTAGGCAGGGAACACTCCCATTTAATTGCCGGTCCAATAGTAAGAGGACCTATACTGGCTGAAAAAAGTGGGTGTGCAGTAAGGAGTGATGCGTGAGAGCAGTTCACAATCCATGGTCTTTAAACTTTAATAGGGAAACAGGTAATACATATGATAATTTGCCATATGGAAAAACAAAACAAATAACACTGCAAACATGTTAAGCAATAAAAAATAAAAAATAAAAAATAAAAAATATGAATAATAAATAAACCACCTGTTACCCTTAAATAAAATGATTATAAAGTTGAAAAAGAAAATTGAAAAATATATATAAATACTGCTAGGCGAAAATTTAAAGTGACAGTAAGGTGGATAATAATACTATGTCAGACAATATCAAGAAATAATACTATAGTAATAATGCTATTGATCAACATATAACTTAACATCCCACTCTGAATTTAAACCAATGGGAAGGCGGGTATCCAAATGAAAAATCCAAAACACCTCTTTTTTACTGAGGATCAAACCTCGATTACCTCCTCTGGGGTGTTTGGGGATCATTTGGATAGCCTGGAATGTCAACAAAGAACTGTCTGAATTATGATATCTTCTGAAATGCAGGGATATTGGAGTAGTTGACTCCGGATCCTCAATGGAGCGTAAGTGTTCTAAAAAACGGTCCTTCATGGCACGGGTCGTTTGACCTACATACTGCCTGAAACATCCCTTGCATGTCAGAAGATAAACAACATAACAAGAATTACAGGTCATGTGTTCTCTAATCTGAAAAGATTTATTAGTAGCAGAAGACACAAAGCTGTTCCCAAAAGTCGCATAGGAACAAGATTTGCATCTCCTGCTGCCACACCGAAAAAATCCTGGTTTAATCGAGAGCCAATTGGCTCTCAATGGTTTCCTGGGCAACATAGATGGGGACAGTAAGTTCCCTAATGTTGGTGCCTTACGTGATACAAAGCAGGTGCCATCATTTAATATGCTTTTTAAACTCTCATCAGTATTTAGAATAGGAAGTGCCTGGCGAACAATGTCGCATATTTTACCATATTCAACACTATATGTAGTAATGAATTTAAGTTTGTTTACCCTACTCTGTTTTTTGGAAGTATTGAACTGAAAAAGATCTTTTCTTGTTGTCTGATCAACTTCTTTTTTGGCATTCTCAAGAGCTGTTTCAGAGTACCCTCTTTCAATTAATCTAGCAGTTAAGTCCTGGGAATGTTTTAAGTAACTGCAGGATGTACTGCAGTTACGTTTGACCCTTACAAACTGGCTTTTGGGAATAGAATTAATAGTATGTTTAGGGTGGCACGACCGGGCATCAAGAATGGTGTTTCCTGCACTCGGCTTTCTGAATAATTCAAAGTCAATGCTTGAAGTCTCTAAATTTGAACATAGTTCGATATCCAAAAATGAAATCGAAAATTTGTTGACCTCCATAGTGAATTTAAGATTCAAAGCATTGTCTTGAAGGCGTCTCTTCCTGAAATTGCAAGATCATATAAGAATTATATCCAAAACTGATTTACCAGGGTTTGGATATTTTAAACAATTGAAGAATCTTCATAGAAGAAGTCATCTGTCTGACCTAATCCAAAATTTCACTTACAGTTTGTTACCACCGTCACAAACCACTTTTATCCTTGCTGTATCACCTCTCACCGGAGAGCACGGATTTTAACTGGATAGCTGGATTTGGGGAAACCGCAAGAGAGTCCTATTGGAATACTGGCTGGGAGCCACAACCACTAGCGGAGCCATCCTAATCGGTAGAGACAAGCGGAACCTTACCACCACAGTGGAGTGGGAGTTAGCTGGACAACTCTGAGAGTCCAGGAGGCACCTGTGACACTTCTCAAGTGTCTTTCATCCTGTGAGTACCTGGTATTATTTACTAAGCGTGTTCCATCCCATTGGTAACCGCACTATGTTGGCGCCTTCTTTTATCTTTTTTTCACAACAGAAACTGTTCAAGAAGAGATTCTGGGCCTTTCCAAATTAATAAGACGTCGTCTATATAGCGACCGTAATATTGAATGTATTGCCTGAAGGGGTTCCCATCTCCATAGACGCGGGACAGCTCCCACCAACCCATATACAGGTTGGCATAGGAGGGGGCAAACTTGGCCCCCATCGCTGTCCCACGTCTCTGGAGATAGAAACCCCCCTCAAACAAGAAAAAATTATGGGTCAATAAATACTCTACAGAGTTCTTGATGAACAGCTTCAGTGCCTCGTCATAATTGGAAAAATGATCCAAGAAGAATGTAATAGCCTCGATGCCCTTGTCATGAGGAATACAGGTATATAATGAGACTACGTCGATCGTGACAAATGTGTATTCCACACGCCATTCAAGGCTTTCCAACTGTCTAATCACATCAGACGTATCCCTTATATAACCTGTTAGACTCAAAACAAAAGGTTGAAGGTAACCATCAATAAGTTCAGAAAGTGGCTCGTTCAAAGAGCCAATCCCTGCCACGATGGGTCTACCTGGGGGGTTAGTGGCATGCTTATGAACCTTTGGCAGGTAATGAAATATAGCCATGACCGGATGCTCGCTGTATAGAAATTCATAATTAGATTGCTTGATAAGCCCATCTTGTAAAGCTTTCTCAAGAATCCTTCTTAGTTCAGCTTTATAAGAAAAGATGGGATTAAATTTGAGTTTCTCATACACCGTAGCATCAAGCAACTGCCTATATGCCTCTGTGAGATATGCCTCGCGGTCCAGCACAACCACTTTGCCCCCCTTATCTGAATTACGAATAACCAAATCATGATTATCCCTTAACTGTTTGATTGCTAGATGTTGTGTTTTAGATAAATTATCAAAATGAGAGGGGGGATCTCTCGTAGACAGTTTCCTCAATTCTTGTTCAACTGTCTTTTGAAAAACTTCAATAGCACTAGATCTTGCCTGCACAGGATAAAATTTAGACTTTTTCTTTAGTGTGGAGATATCCTGTTCTTCCCCTAATACCTGTGGACTAAAATTAGAACTCTCTCTATCAAGTGCTAGAAGATCCAAAACAGAACATTCATCAGAAAAGTCAAAAGCAAAATTTCTTTGCCCAAGATTCTCAACTACTTTCACACCATGAGTAGGTGACCCTGAAAAATGCTTCTTCAAAACGATAGACCTTACAAACCGATTCAGGTCTATAATGGTGTCAAATAACTTAAAGTGTGATGTAGGAGAGAATCCTAGGCCCAAAGACAATACTTCAATTTGTGTTGTTGTTAATTCAAGGGAGGAAAGGTTAATCACATTATTATTATTTAAGCATATTTTTGATATTGAGTGGCTTTCTTTCTCTGTGGATACCGCCTGGGTAGTGTCACTCCTGATTCCTTGGTGAGACCTTCCACGGCCCCCTCTACGTATTTTTTTCGTCTTACATGAGGTTTGTGGGGGCCCCACTCGTTTTTTGACTGTGATGTACTTGGAGTAGACATCTCCTCCTGTGTATCAAGAGAAAAAGAACCAGTTCCTATCGTGGGTGCTGAGACAGAACCCATAGCCTCAATGTCAGAGGAGTCATAGTCATATTCGGTATCTGTCTCTGCAAATCTTACTTGCTTATGTTCAGGACCTATACTCTTATTGGTCCTTCTGTACCTCCTCCTAGAATCTGACACTGTCCATTTATAAACTTTGTTAAGTTCATAGTCCTGCTTATCACGTAGGATTTTTTGTTTCTTAAATTGCCAAAGATCCCTTTTAAAATCAGTAATGACTTTCTTAAGTTTAGTGTCATATTTAGCAAAATCAGGATTTTCAGTAAGTGGGCGTAAATAAGACTGTAATTTTAGCTTGTCATTAGTCAGTTCTTGTCTTGATGCCTTTTTATATTCAATAAGCAGATCAATGAGTGCTAAAGAACAAGTTGTTAAGATATTGTTCCACTTATCAATAAATATTTGATCAGTCACCTGGAAGGAAGGAAATTTCCTAATCCGTAAACCACGTGGGATACGCTGTGCTTTCTGATACATTTGGAAACTTTTAATATCCAATTCAAAACGAGTATCCTTTTTTAGTAAAGCATCCATTCTAAAAAACAGGTTATCCAAATTGGAATTTGCCTCCTGCTCCATGGTGTCTGTATTAAACAGATCCTCACTGTCACTCACTTCGTCAGCAAACTGCTGTAACACAAAACCCCCGGACGCCATACCATACACTTCAATTTAATGCCTTATTTAGTATTACGTCACTGTGCCTTAATGTCCAAACATAAGAAAAGCTGGTTGGGAGAGCTACGGCTTACAGCACATGCAGAAATATCACCTTTAATATAAACAATAATAATACAGCATGTCCGTGCAGCTTACCCTCGATGCGGTGGATAACAGCAAACAAACCAACGTGAGGGAGCGCTCAGACACGGCAGCTTACGGTATTGTGTGATTCTGCAGTGGCCTTCACGTAGATGGTCCCTCCTCCAAAGATGTCGTGATGACGTAGCAGGATCCAACAGCCGGTGCGAGGACAGGAGCGATCCACCTCCGCTCCAACAGAACACAGCAAACACAAGGAGTCAGCGCACCCGGCGTTAAAGAAACTGAAGGCACACAGTAAAATGCTCAAAAGGTAGATTTAATGCAATGCATAAATGAACATCACATTACAAGGCTAGAAGTGTATGGTGGCTGGTTCCACCGGGAATAAAAGTTAATAAGGTCAGACGCGTTTCCTGTGGATATATCACATATTCATCAGTGACCATACTGCACACAGACTGAATAGAGCCTTATATCTAGGCAGGGAACACTCCCATTTAATTGCCGGTCCAATAGTAAGAGGACCTATACTGGCTGAAAATGGTAAAGTGTGGTAAAGTGCACTTGCTCTCCAGCTCCCTTTGCAATCTCTTCCTTCAACATTGCCTCACAGGTATGTAAGTGTGAGGGGACTACATTCCTACTGAAAATGCTGCACAAAAGAAGGTGGTATTGGGGAGCATTCATCAGCTGCTTGAAACGCTCTCTTCTAGCATGGTGACGGACACACTACTGACAGCTAACAGCTGATATATTAGTCAAGTTATTTTCTTTAACTACTACCCGGAGCTCCCCCAATATATGAAACCCCTCCAAAATGTACTTTGGTGGGCTGAACATGCCAGTGTGATGTTGAAGGTGGTACCTGCCTCTGCTGTCCCCTTTCCTGATTACTGCTCCTAATAGGTAGAGGTGCCAGCTGTGCTAAAAATATTGTTTTGCTATACCCTCTTCTTCCTGACTGCTAGGCACAAATGGATCACAATCTACTTCTGCAGCATCTGTCCTGCTGTTGTTGAGAGACAACCTTTCAGATTCTAATAAACCCACCCGGGTGTTGCTGTAAAATATTGAGGGAATCAGGACAGTGGCAGAACTTGAAGTAGTAGAATTGAAGGTGGTATTTGGGCACTGTTGCGGGTGGTTTTGGGAGTAAACTGTCTAAAGAGCTGAGGTGTACACAGATGGTGTTTGTTAACCTTTGGCCTCTCCTAATTGTACTACTAGGCTTGGAGCCAAACAATGTCAATTCAGCATGTACAATTTCAGTTCCCTTCATTGTCCTCTTTACTTTTTTGTGTAGAGTTAGATGACCCTTACTGCGGCAGATGCTGATGTTACTATTCCTGGTAGCGGTGGGCCCTGCATATATCCTTCTCCTGGTTGACATGGGATTGCCTGCTACATCAGATGCTGAAAATAGCCCTGCTGCTGCTGCCGCAGCTGCTCCTCTAGATATTTGAACCAGAACAGCAGACAAAGGCCTTGACACTTTTTGACTCTGTGAAGCAAAAGCAACGATGCTTTTTTTACTCATTAGACAAAAAGAAGTAGACACAGTAGACTCTGCACTGTTAGTGACGGTGCTGGTGGTAGTGGTACTATTAAATACAAAAAAGTAAATTAGTTTCCGAAAGTTGTTTAGTAGAGTTATATAGTATTAGAGAATTTAAGCTTGAAATATTACTGCACCGCAGAAGCTGTATGTCAAATGTTATAAACACATTTGACATTTGTGGGGTAGATTCAACAAGGGCCGAATTGCTCCATAACTTGTCCGCTGCCTCTAAGTCTGCAGTCTTCAATCCTATACGATCAGGCTGATTGACACCCCTGCTAGCGGCCTTCTGCGAATCTGCAGGGGGCGGCATTGCACAAGCAGTTCTGGTGAACTGCTTGTGTAATGATAAATGCTGACAGCGATGTCTGTCGGACAGTGTATCATGTTGGACAGACATTGGTAAATCTACACCTTGTATATCTTCCTGAGTGCGGGAAATTGCAAAATTGAAAAAAAAAAAAAACTATTATAAAAAAAACACATAGTTTTGCATAAAAAACTTCTCCATACTCGCAAAGCATTTGAAAAACAATTAATTATGCATCCAAATGTCATAATGTATACAAGTAACTAATAGTTATGAGAAAACATCTCCATTTATTAGTTTTCCTTGAAAATGTAAATTACACTCTGCACAAACTTTCAGAAGCTGTACGCAGAAACAACATTAGGGCATCTAGCAGTTATTATGGAGAGGAGTGAAATATAAAGGTAAAACTGGCTTTTGTAATAGGCATTGAAAGTAATAGCTATCAATATTAATACATACTCTAAAGGGCATTCACATAGCTCTCCAGTTAAAGCACATTATTTATGGCACTTAGGTAGAGTTAAGGTTATCCAACCACCCTCACATTTCTGTAATTATTACCACTTCTATTCAAAATGTATTATTTATATAGAAGGATTCCATATCCATTGTATTCTGTATGGTTCTATTTATGAGGGAATGCAACTATGCCATCATATTCCAAATTTAAAAAAAGTAAAATACTATAAAGATCGACAGTACTATACAAATAAAAATAGATATATTGTTTATTTATAGAAACAACTATTTTTAACATATTTCAAAAGTAATTAAATATTTTTTATTTTTTTTAAGAGACAGTAAGCACTTTATGTTTGTAAAATATTATGCTTGATTATGTCTAGTGAAAAAAACATTTGCAGCTTACGTGTATTATTTATTTTTCTCCCTTTTCCTGTTGTTTTTAAATTCTGAGAACTTGTATTGCACGTTGCAAGCTTCTCAAGCTTAACTTTGCCACATACCTGTCACTATTTTGCTTCAATAGAGATAAAAAAAAATAAGAAGTGCATAACATTGAAGAGTTTGCTAACATAATGATTGTGGCTAGCTGTGTCTAACAAGTAACAAGTTCTGATTGGTTCCTTCAAATAAACCAAGTGGTAGGTGGAGTTTGGATTTTGAAGGAAAAATATAGCAAACTAGGTGATAATGGATTCAAGATATCCTATAACTCTCCTAGTATGTTAGTTTTTTGCAGGACTACAGAAAAAAATACAAAAATACTCATAGAATATAGTGGTTATTTTCTCCAGAAACTCATTAGATAAGTTTTTCTAAAGGGTAGTTATTGATCCCTTTGTTCCATTGTTTCACATTCCAGAGATAAATCCTGTAAAACCCTAATGAGTATGCATATTTGATATCCTTTGCTGCACAGGTCAAGTAATGACTATGGGGCCTAATTATCATAGTGTGAGCCGACATGATCCAATATTGCGGATCATGTCCGCTAAATGCCGACAGCATACGCTCTCTGCATTTATCATTGCACCAGCAGTTCTTTTAAACTGCTGGTGCAATGCCGCCCCCTGCAGATTTGTAACTGATCGGCCGCTAGCAGGGTCAACTTTATCATATCTGATCAGGTTAATTTCTGGCGTTGGAGCAAAAGAAGTAAGAAAATCGCAAAACGACTTAAAAAGTTTATTCAATACAGAGAAACAATAATACATAAAAACTTACACACAGGTAAGAGTGGTCACATATCCCCAAAACGGAAAGAATTCAGCAATAGTCTGAGTCCCGCTCTGTTACTGAATGTCAAAGTTCTCAAGTTGGCCGTCTAACTGAAAGACAGCGTCTGACGTCACCGTAAATGGAAGATCCAGAGCGTCCTCTGGCAAGCGAGTCTCTCACAGGCTATGGAGCTATCTGTGGGGCCTTAAGGAACAGATCCCTACGTGTTTCATCCGTGAACACGGCCGGACTTTTTCAAGGGCACATCAGTGTGAAAATAGTTCAGAGTTGAATTTCTGGCGTTGTCTGTCCGCCGCTTCAGAGCAGGCGGACAAGTTATGGAGCAGCGGTCTTTAGACCGCTGCTTCATAACTTCTGTTTCCGGCGAACCTGAAGGCTCACCAGAAACACGGGGCATCAAGCTCCATACGGAGCTTGATAAATATGCCCCTATATATAGTGATGTAGGGCAAGGATTTTGGATTTTCATCGTCTCAGGAGGAGCAGAAAAAAACATTTTTTTCAGTTAAATTGATAAATTACTGGAAAAATAACAACATTAATAATGAAACTACTTTACAAAGGCAATTTAATGTATTTTTGGGGAAATAAATTGTTTAACATTCCTTTAAAAATGTTTTACCGACATCTACATTGCTCATAGTCACAAATAAATAATAAAATACATCATAATGCATTACATTTTTTAAAATGAATATTTAGTTTTAGTTTTTAGTTTTTATTTCATTGTGTTCAAATGTCAAAAAAGATGTACAAACTGTACGGTATATGCTATTGTCAAATAAATTATTTTTCAAATGACAGTATTGAATAGATAACTCTACAATTAAATGTTGCATGCTTTAAAAAAAAGACTATTAATAATTTATGAGACAGTAGACAAGTAAATTAAAAATGTGATTGGATTTTTATGCAACATTGCCTAATGAGAAAAAAAAAAAAAAAAGAAAATAGAGAGGGGGAAATAATAAATTGCATCTTTGATAAAGTAGATTGAAACAATAACATTGATAATTCCATATTTTGTAAAGGTTTATTAATTGTATATTTATAATTCAACGTAAATATACTTAAATATAAAATGAGAAACAATAAATACCATGATGCTTCAAAGAGGAGGTTGAGAAATATGTTAGCTAGATACAGTAAATTAACTTCCTTTTCTTTACTTCAAGGGACAGTCTAAATCAGATTTTTTATTGTTTTGAAAGATAGATAATCCCTTTATTACCCATTCCCCAGTGTTGCATAACCAACACAGTTATATTAATATACTTTTAACCTCTGTGATTATCTTGTATCTAAGCCTTTGCAAACTGCCCCTTTATTTCAGTTCTTTTGACGGACTTGCAGATTAGCCAATCAGTGCCTGCTCCCAGATAACTTCATGTGCACAAGCACAGTGTTATCTATATGAAAAACATGAACTAACACCCTCTAGTGGTGAAAAACTGTTAAAATGCATTCTGAAAAGAGGTGGCCTTCAAGGTCTAGGAAATTAGCATATGAACCTCCTAGGTTAAGCTTTCAACTAAGAATACCAAAAGAACAAAGCAAAATTGGTGATGAAAGTAAATTGGAACATTGTTTAAAATGACATGCACTATCTGAATCATGAAAGTTTATTTTGGCCTAGACTGTCCCTTTCAGTTTTGAAAATTGTTTTATATTCTTGCTGCTCCTTTTTATATTATTTCAAATGTATTTATTTAATTAATTATTTGGTGCTAAATAAATATGTTTATGGAACATAGCATATTTTTATATTTTATTACTTTTTATTTGTGGTCCTTTGATTGGTTAACTTTTCATTCTTTGATATAAAGTATGTTTTGCTTTTCGGGCAGTGATAGTCCCTAATGCTATATAATTTCCTATCAATGTGCTAACTATCCATAATGGTTTTAGAAAATAGGGCTCCATGAATTAAGGAATAAACACTGCTTTGTAGCCTTTGCAGTGCAGGCTTATTCATGCAAGCCTACTTACCTTAAAGGGACACTAAACCCAACATTTTTCTTTCATGATTCAGGTAGAGAATACAATTTTACACAACATTCCAATTACTTCTATTATCTAATTTGCTTTTTTTTTTAGATATCCTTTAATGAAGAAATAGCAATACACATGGGTGAGCCAATCACAAAAGTCATCTATGTGCAGCCACCAATCAGCAGCTACTGAGCCTATCTAGATGTGCTTTTCAGCAAAGAATATCAAGAGAATAAAACAAATTAAATAATAGAAGTAAATTAGAATGTTGTTTAAAATTTCATGCTCTTTTTAAATCATGAAAGAAAAAAATGTGTGTTTCATGTCCCTTTAAGTTAAAAAGAAAACACCTCAAAGCAGACCTCAAATACCCCCTGTTTTAAAGCCCAGAAGTAGTTTTAAAAGCCAGGTGATCACTGTGGTAATAGTAATCGCCTGAGGAAAATAAATGCGCATTTAGGTACAAATTACAAGTGGATCGATGTTCAACACTCCCACTCAAGCATTTAACTGTGCTAGAAGTAAGATTTTTGCGTGCATCTGGTTGTGATCATATTATGAATTAAAAGTAAACTGTTTTTGCTTGCACACTTATCCGGCGCATCTAAAAAGCCCAACTTAGAATATTGTGCATGCAGTAACCTATTCCCCCATGTAAGTCAATGGAGTAAAAAAAGTGGGGGGAAAAACACCCTAGTCGCGTACAAACACAATTGCATATTCTTAAATTCCAATGTTCTTCACTTAGCAGAATATGTTCTGTTTATTCATAAATACACATTTATATATTTATATATAGTGTGTAAACAGAAAGCACCAGCGCTAAAACCTAAGTGGTATCTTTAGTGTACCTCTCTTAGAGTGTATAACTTGTGCCATATAATGTAGATATATTTGGTATCAATAAAAGCCCCTACTTGATGTATACAGGGGTGAGTGGTATAGATTATTAATATGAATAAGGCACAGTGATTGGTGTCCCAATAGGAATCGGTTAGCGTGCTGCCTATATTGACACAGTGTACCCCTGTCACTGTAACAATTATTAGAAAAAGGAGAACAGTAAAAATAAATAAAAAGGCGCTCTGCTAAACTTAATATCTCCAATATGTGGAAAAAAACGTTTATACATAGTTTTTTTTATATATATATATATATATATGTGCTGAAGAAATGTTTTTCCTTCAAAAGAGACTTCCTCTGGTATAGAAATAAAGTAGGTAATTCCTGCTTACCAGCTATAACCCCAATCATATGAGGTAAGATTATCGCTCTTGCTGGGTAGAGATGGTTATATCTTTTAATCACAGCGTGATGTCCTCTGAATTTCCTGGACCGCTTGTTGTTCCCTTGGTATTATTGGAGCCTTACGAATTCAATGGCAATCTTGGACTCTCTGTTTTTCTTTCAAATGTTGGTGAGAACCTTTTCTCCTCTCAGGTGGTGAGAATCTCTGTCCTCTCAGATGATATTCCAAGTTTTTTGGCCACACACCCGTACCTGCTGCAGTACGGGTGTGTGGCCAACAGTTGTGCTTGTCTGGAAACGTGAAATCAATTTCACTAGAAAGAAATAAGCTCTCCGGTCGTCTTAAAAAACTTGGAATATCATCTGAGAGGACAGAGATTCTCACCACCTGAGAGGAGAAAAGGTTCTCACCAACATTTGAAAGAAAAACAGAGAGTCCAAGATTGCCATTGAATTCATAAGGCTCCAATAATACCAAGGTAACAACAAGCGGTCCAGGAAATTCAGAGGACATCACGCTGTGATTAAAAGATATAACCATCTCTACCCAGCAAGTGCGATAATCTTACCTCATATGATTGGGGTTATAGCTGGTAAGCAGGAATTACCTACTTTATTTCCATACTAGAGGAAGTCTCTTTCGAAGGAAAAACATTTCTTCAGCACATATACATAAAAAAAATGTATAAACTGTTTTTTCCACATATTGGAGATATTAAGTTTAGCAGAGTGCCTTTTTATTTCTTTTGACTGTTCTCTTTTTTTCTAATATATTTTTAAATATATATATATATATATATATATATATATATATATATATATATATATATATATACTGTATATATATATATATATATATGATTTCTTTTTGCAACTTCTAATATGAATAAAAAACCCGATGTACAAACACCTGTGATAAACCCCTTATGGCTTGCTCGTAACTGCTCCACTCGCAATCTGGCCCTTATTTCGGTAGAGGAGCAATGGAGCTCCTACGTGAGGATCAAAGTTAAAGAAATATAACTATAGGTCCTTATTTATTAAAGAGAACCACATCTTCTTTTAATTACTCAGTTTAGCAAAAAAGTGGTGTTGCTTACAACTGTGTTTGTTAAAATCTTAGTAACAATATTCATTTTTTGACACATGTTGCTTATTTCCCATGTCATGATATGTACCTAAAATGATGGCATCATTTGAATCTGCTGAGTCAAATAAAAAATAAAAATCAACCAAAAATAATTTATGTGTGGGTTTATCACTGAAAAAACATAATTTATGTAAGAACTTACCTGATAAATTCATTTCTTTCTTTCATATTGGCAAGAGTCCATGAGCTAGTGACGTATGGGATATACAATCCTACCAGGAGGGGCAAAGTTTCCCAAACCTCAAAATGCCTATAAATACACCCTCACCACACCCAAAATTCAGTTTAATGAATAGCAAAGTAGTGGTGTGATAAGGAAAGGAGTAAAAAGCATTGACAAAGGAATATGGAAATAATTGTGCTTTATACAAAAAAAAATCATAACCACCATAAAAAGGGTGGGCCTCATGGACTCTTGCCAATATGAAAGAAATGAATTTATCAGGTAAGTTCTTACATAAATTATGTTTTATTTCATGTAATTGGCAAGAGTCCATGAGCTAGTGACGTATGGAATAGCAATACCCAAGATGTGGAACTCCACGCAAGAGTCACTAGAGAGGGAGGGATAAAAATAAAAACAGCCATTTTCCGCTGAAAAAATTAATCCACAACCCAAAAAATAAGTTTATTCTCATAAATGAAAGGAAAAAACTTAAATCAAAAGCAGAAGAATCAAACTGAAACAGCTGCCTGAAGAACTTTTCTATCAAAAACTGCTTCTGAAGAAGCAAATACATCAAAACGGTAGAATTTAGTAAATGTATGCAAAGAAGACCAAGTTGCTACTTTGCAGATCTGATCAACTGAAGCTTCATTCTTAAAAGCCCACAAAGTAGAGACTGATCTAGTAGAATGAGCTGTAATTCTCTGAAGCAGGGTTTGACTCACTCCAAATAAGCTTGATGAATCAAAAACTTTAACCACGAAGCCAAGGAAACAGCAGAAGCCTTCTGACCTTTCCCAGAACCACAAAATATAACAAATAGACTAGAAGTCTTCCTGAAATTTTTAGTAGCTTTAACATAATATTTCAAAGCTCTTACCACATCCAAAAAATGTAAGGATCTCTCCAAAGAATTCTTAGGATTAGGACACAAGGAAGGGACAACAATTTCTCTATTAATGTTGTTAGTATTCACATCCTTAGGTAAGAATTTAAATGAATTCTGTAAAACCGCCTTATCCTGATGAAAAATCAGAAAAGGAGATTCACAAGAGAGAGCGGATAATTCAGAAACTCTTCTAGCAGAAGAGATGGCCAAAAGAAACAACACTTCCCAATGTCCAAAGAATGCATAGGCTCAAATGGAGGAGCCTGCAAAGCCTTCAAAACTAAATTAAGACTCCAGGGAGGAGAGATTGATTGAATGACAGGCTTGATATGAACCAAAGCCTGCACAAAACAATGAATATCAGGAAGTTTAGCAATCTTTCTGTGAAATAAAACAGAAAGAGTAGAGATTTGTCCTTTCAAGGAACTTGCAGACAAACCTTTATCCAAACCATCCTGAAGAAACTGTAAAATTCTAGGAATTCTAAAAGAATGCCAAGAGAATTTATGAGAAGAACACCATGAAATGTAAGTCTTCCAAACTCAATAATAAATCTTTCTAGAAACAGATTTACAAGTCTGCAACATAGTATTAATCACTGAGTCAGAGAAACCTCTATGACTAAGCAGTAAGCGTTCAATCTCCATACCTTCAAATTTAATTATTTTTAGATTCTGATGGAAAAACGGACCTTGAGATAGAAGGTCTGGCCTTAGTGGAAGTGGCCAAGGTTGGCAACTGGACATCTGGACAAGATCCACATACCAAAACCTGTGAGGCCATGCTGAAGCTACCAGCAGCACAAACGATTGCTCCATGATGATCTTGGAGATCACTCTTGAAGAAGAACTAGAGATGGGAAAATATAAGCAGGTTGATAACAATAAGGAAGTGTCAATGCATCTACTGCTTCTGCCTGAGGATCCCTGGACTTCGACAGGTACCTGGGAAGTTTTTTGTTTAGATGCGATGCCATCAGATCTATTTCTGGAAGTCCCCACATCTGAACAATTTGAGAAAACACATCTGGTTGGAGAGACCATTCTCCTGGATGTACAGTCTGACGACTGAGGTAATCCACTTCCCAATTGTCTATACCTGGGATATGAACCAAAGAAATTAGACAGGAGCTGGATTCCACCCAAACAAGTATCCGAGATACTGTTTTCATAGCTTGAGGACTGTGAGTCCCACCCTGATGATTGACATATGCCGCAGTTGTGATATTGTCTGTCTGAAAACAAATGAACTGCTCTCTCTTCAACAGAGGCAAAAATTGAAGAGCCCCGAGAATCGCACAGAGTTCCAAAATATTGATTAGTAATCTCGCCTCTTGAGATTTCCAAACTCCTTGTGCTGTCAGAGATCCCCAAACAGCCCCCCAACCTGAAAGATTCACATCTGTTGTGATCACAGTCCAGGTTGGATGGACGAAAGAGGCCCCTAAAATTATACGATGGTGATCTAACCACCAAGTCAGAGAAAGTTGAACATTGGGATTTAAGGATATTAATTGTGATATCCTTGTATAATCCCTGCACCATTGGTTCAGCATACAAAGCTGGAGATTTCTCATATGAAAACGAGCAAAGGGGATCGCGTCCGATGCTGCAGTCATGAGACCTAAAACTTCCAAACACATAAATACTGAAGGTAATGACTGAGACTGAAGGTTCCGACAGGCTGCAACCAATTTCAAACGTTTCTTGTCTATTAGAGACAAAATCATGGACACTGAATCCATCTGGAAAACTAAAAAGGTTACCCTTGTCTGAGGAATCAAAGAACTTTTTGGTAAATTGATCCTCCAACCATGTCTTCGAAGAAACAACACTAGTTGATTCGTGTGAGATTCTGCAGACCGTAAAGACTGAGCGAGTACCAAGATATTGTCCAAATAAGGAAACACCGCAATACCCCGCTCTCTGATTACAGAGAGTAGGGCACCTAGAACCTTCAAAAAGATTCTTGGAGCTGTCGCTAGGCCAAAAGGAAGAGCAACAAATTGGTAATGCTTGTCTAGAAAAGAGAATCTCAGGAACTGGTAATGATCTGGATGAATTGGAATATGAAGATTTGCATCCTGTAAGTCTATTGTGGACATATAAGGCCCTTGCTGAACAAAAGGCAGAATAGTCCTTATAGTCACCATTTTGAAAGTTGGTACCCTTACATATCGATTCAAAATCTTTAGATCCAAAACTGGTCTGAATGAATTCTCTTTCTTTGGGACAATGAATAGATTTGAATAAACCCCAGACCCTGTTCCTGAAACGGAACTGGCATGATTACCCTTGATAACTACAGGTCTGAAACACACTTCAGAAAAGCCTGAGCCTTTACTGGGTTTACCGTAAAAAATCTTCTCACAGGCGGTCTTACTCTGAATCCTATTCTGTACCCCTGAAAGACAATACTCTGAATCAAATGATTTTGGACCGAATTGATCCAAACATCTTTGAAAAATTTTAATCTGCCCCCTAACAGCTGAGCTGGAATGAGGGCCGCACCTTCATGCAGACTTGGGGGCTGGTTTTGATCCCTTAAATGGCTTGGGTTTTATACAATTTGAAGAAGGTTCCCAATTGAAAGCAGATTCCTTGGGGGAAGGATTAGGTTTCTGTTCCTTATTTTGACAAAAGGAACGAAAACGGTTAAAAGCTTTAGATTTACCCTTAGGTTTTTTATCCTGAGGCAAAAAAACTCCCTTCCCCCCAGTAACAGTTGAAATTATTGAATCCAACTGAGAATCAAATAATGTATTACCTTGGAAAGAAAGAGATAGCAATCTGGATTTAGAAGTCATATAAGCATTCCAAGATTTGAGCCACAAAGCTCTTCTAGCTAAAATAGCTATAGACATAGATTTAACATACATTTTGATAATATCAAAAATGGCATCACAAATGAAATTATTAGCATGTTGAATTAACTTAACAATGCTAGACAAATCATGATTCGATACTTGTTGCGCTAAAGTAGCCAACCAAAAAGTTGAAGCAGCTGCAACATCAGCCAAAGAAATTGCAGGCCTAAGATGATGACCTGAATATAAATAAGCTTTCCATAGATTAGATTCAAGTTTCATATCTAAAGGATCTTTAAAAGAAGCACTATCTTCCGTAGGAATAGTAGTATGTTTAGCAAGAGTAGAGATAGCCCCATCAACTTTGGGTATCCTTTCCCAAAACTCCAATCTAACTTCTGGCAAAGGATACATTTTTTTAAACCTTGAAGAAGGAATAAAAGAAGTACCAGGCTTATTCCATTCCTTAGAAATCATATCAGAAATAGCATTAGGAATTGTAAAAACATCTGGAATAACCACAGGAGGTTTATAAACAGAATTTAAACATTTACTAGTTTTAATATCAAGAGGACTAGTTTCCTCCATATCCAATGTAATCAACACTTCTTTTAACAAAGAACGAATATACTCCAATTTAAATAAATAAGAGGATTTATCAGTGTCAATATCTGAGGCAGGATCTTCTGAATCAGACAGATCCTCATCAGAGAAGGATAATTCAGTATGTTGCTGGTCCTTTGAAAATTCATCAACCTTATGAGAAGTTTTAAAAGACCTTTTACGTTTATTAGAAGGTGGAATGGCAGACAAAGCCTTCTGAATTGAATAAGAAATAAATTCTTTTAAATTTACAGGTATATCTTGTGCATTAGATGCTGAGGGAACAGCAACAGGTAATGAACTACTACTGATGGATACATTATCTGCATGTAAAAGCTTATCATGACAACTATTACAAACCACAGCTGGAGGTATAATCTCCACAAATTTACAACAAATGCACTAAGCTTTGGTAGAACTGTTATCAGGCAGCAGGGATGCAGCAGTGAATTCTGAGACAGGAACAGATTGAGACATCTTGCAAATGTAAGAGAAAAAAAACAACATATAAAGCAAAATTATCAATTTCCTTATATAGCAGTTTCAGGAATGGGAAACAATGCAAACAGAATAGCCCTCTGACATAGAATAAGGCAAGAGGAAAATAGGAATGGGGTCTAAAATAATGAAAATATTTGGCACCAAGTATAACGCACAACAAACAGAAAAATATTTTTTGGCGCCAAAAACGTCCGGAAACGACACACTCACATCAGAGATGATGCAACCTTGTGAAAGGACCCGGCGTCAACTAAGACGGCGAAAATGACGATTTTGCATCAACAAACGTAAATTTGCACCAAAAAAATCTTACGTAAAAAATGACGCAATAAACTTTAGCATTTTGCTCCCTCGCAAGCCTAATTCTGCCTGCGATGTAGAAAATGACAGTCAATTGAAAAAAAACTACACCCCAGGTAAGAAATACATTTCTAAAAAATGCATTTCCCAGATATGAAACTGACAGTCTGCAAAAGGAAATATACTGAAACCTGAAACATGGCAAATATAAGTACAATACATATATTTAGAACTTTATAAAATACATAAAGTGCCAAACTATAGCTGAGATCGTCTTAAAGGGACAGTCTAGGCCAAAATAAACTTTCATGATTCAGATAGAGCATGTAATTTTAAACAATTTTCCAATTTACTTTTATCACCAATTTTGCTTTGTTCTCTTGGTATTCTTAGTTGAAAGCTTAACCTAGGAGGTTCATATGCTAATTTCTTAGATCTTGAAGCCCACCTCTTTCAGATTGCATTTTGACAGTTTTTCACCACTAGAGGGTGTTAGTTCACGTATTTCATATAGATAACACTGTGCTCGTGCACGAGAAGTTATCTGGGAGCAGGCACTAATTGGCTAGACTGCAAGTCTGTCAAAAGAACTGAAAATAGGGGCAATTTGCAGAGGCTTAGATACAAGATAATCACAGAGGTTAAAAGTATATTAATATAACTGTGTTGGTTATGCAAAACTGGGAAATGGGTAATAAAGGGATTATCTATCTTTTAAAACAATAAAAATTCTGGTGTAGACTGTCCCTACTTACCTAAAGACACACATCCACATATAGCAGATAGTCAAACCAGTACTGAAACAGTTATCAGTAGAGGTAATGGAATATGAGAGTATATTGTCGATCTGAAAAGGGAGGTAGGAGATGAATCTCTACGACCGATAACAGAGAACCTATCAAACAGATCCCCGTGAGGAAAACCATTGCATTCAATAGGTGATACTCCCTTCACATCCCTCTGACATTCACTGTACTCTGAGAGGAAACAGGCTTCAAAAAAGCTGAGAAGCGCATATCTACGTAGAAATCTTAGCACAAACTTACTTCACCACCTCCATAGGAGGCAAAGTTTGTAAAACTGAATTGTGGGTGTGGTGAGGGGTGTATTTATAGGCATTTTGAGGTGTGGGAAACTTTGCCCCTCCTGGTAGGATTGTATATCCCATACGTCACTACCTCAAGGACTCTTGCCAATTACATGAAAGAAATGACATGTAGTAGGCTGAAATGTGAGCAGCATCTGGAAACTGCAAAACAATTCAACACATGGGTGGGAAATCACTCATCAGTAAAAAGTTTAATTCAATATTGATGCCTAATGTGCTTAAATGTGCTTAAATGCAGTTATTTTAAAACAATATATAATTATTAATAAAATTAATTCATGGCATACAGTATGTGCATTAAATTGTTACTTAATCCTTTTGAGTAGTTTATAATATGTTTGAACATCAAACATTTATTTGCAATCATAAATGTGTTCTCAACAGGACTAGGAAACTGAACTTGAAAAATCCTGATTGATTGGAATTTTCCCCAGGCAAGATATAGGAATGGTTTGAAACAGTATTGTTGAGGTTTACAGATTATTTGGAATTGGTTTTCAAAATGTCACAAAGAAATTCAATATACTTTGTATAAGACTTTTGATTGATCACAATCTACCCTGCAGTTAAAAAGAATAAAAATAAAAATGCTGGGGGGATTTCTGGAGGCGACCATGCTGTCGGTCGCATAATATCTCGGCTCTTGTAGCGGCTTCTTAAATCTGAAGATTATCATATCTTTACTAAAGTATCCATACTTTATAGCATCAGAAATATACTCCTGATGACAGTCAGGCGGAACAGTTTGATATCGATTTTGGATGACAGATAGCCACTACATCGAGAACAATCCAAGACTAGGGACTGCAACTATTCCCATGCGCAGGCCTTAGTGGTGCAGCGGCACCGAGTTTACCCGATGCCTTAAACTGCCCCCCTCCTTGTAGGAGGTAATTCACACAACACAATCTACTGGAACAGTGGAGACTATTGTATTTCTCTAAACCTTGGTGTCTATCACGCCTATTATAAGCACATCGACAGACCATGGCAGACACTGCAGAACTTATCTTAACAACGTTAAAAAATCTTCCCCCTATTTATCTGGTAAAATTGTGCAACTCTACAGAAGCTAGACTTTTTGTTGGACCTACCATATTATATAATACAGCAGGGAATCGTGTTATTCTGCCCAGTGTCAGCAGAGGGATTATAACTGTAAATTCACTGCAACTACATTGGGATCCTGGAGGTTGCTCCATTTGAACGTATTTACAATCCAGGGCGGGATACCTGTCCTGTGATATAAAGTTGCATGTATGATCTCTAAAAAACTGGATGATTAGTTTACTCCACTTAGGCAATTCCATGAGCTATTGGGTTGTTACAATGAGAAATGGAGTAGTGGGACAATCTAAAAATAAAACGGGTTTCCTCTGTAGGGGACTTTTACATATAAATATGTTTTACCCGAAGTTGCATCGGATAAGTGAGGGTACTTTGTAAACTCTTAAGTGTGACATTTTCTACTACTACCTGTATATATATATATATATATATATATATATATATATATATATATATATATATATATATATATATATATATATATATATGTATATATGTAAGATAACCCTGTTCATGATGAGGGATTGACCCACAGTTTTTTGAGCAACGCAGTTACTCTGCTTTCTTTAATGGTTAACTTTATATTTAAAGTACTATTGTGATACTCATCTTAAAGGGCCACTGTGAGTAAATATTTTCTATGCCTGTTACTAACTAACTATCCCAAATACGCTTTTTATCAATAGCATTTCATTAACATATCTCTACCGTATATCAGAAATCTTGTCTGCAAATTTAATTGTTTTCCTAACCCACTCCATGGGTATCCTTTGCTCTGTACCAATCCGCTTACAATACCTAGGTTTCAAAATGGCGCTTTAAACACAAAGTTGTTGGTTTAAGTATTTTGAACATGCAGTGCTGAAAATAGTGGGCAGGATAACGTGACATCATCGGCGAATAAAAGATATAACTTTTAGAACGTTATGAAACTTTGTTTTGGAGAAAATATAGGTCAGTAGGTTTTAATTAATGTTTATTAACTTTAATATGTTAGTTGTTTAGCTTAAAAATTATAACAGAAAGTAATCCTTTAACTTGTATTGTTTACTGATGGTTTTGCATCCAAGTATAATTCAGTTACTTTTCTCTTTATAGGGGTTATTTTATTTATATCCTACTTCTATGCAATAAAATCTAAGTCTAATTATATTGATATTGCAAGTACGGAAGATAGTTTATTTAACTCATTACATTTACAACACCTTACTTCCCTTAGCTGACATGTAAAAGTATGCCGAGTTTGCCAGATTATTACCCCCTTTATATATTTAAGCCCTTTAGCAATTACTACAGTAATATGGCCAGATTAATTGTAGTCTCCCCCAATTCTATGTGTTTTTATTTTCTGTCATATGCTCCTGGTAATCCCCTTCTCTTAGAACTGAGGTTGACCCAGTGCTGCCAGCAGCCGGGGCAGCATACTGCTCCTTTCTATTTATCATGAAGGGGTTTCCTATGTATAAGATCTAGAGTGGGTTGACTATCAACCCTCATAAGCTCCCTACTGGTTCTTCCCCTATAAGATGGTCACATATGACTATATTTGACACCTTGCATTGGAATCTTGGTCTATATTATTTAAACACTGCATTATATTCCTACAAGGGAGGCATGGAATACCTTCGTTTATTCTTTCAAGAGATTATGATTTTGTGTCCCACAATCTCCCACACTAGCAGTATTGAGTTGATACTACTTGACCATATATAACTATAATGTGTTTGTCTACGTATATTTGCTCCTACTGTTCCCAACATTACAAAAAAAAATCTATATCATGCTTGCATATAAGGTTTTCTAAATATTTTCTTCACTTTTTAATTATATATTTTACTATATCCTAAAACTAAAAAGAGGTTTCTCCTTCCGAAGACCAGAGCGATAGTGGTAGTATGTTTAAAATAAATTTAATGTAAAAACATATTAAAAACAGTGACTCATTTCTCAGCATGCAACGCCATTTTCTCAGACTGTCTTTGAGACCTGAAATTGAATCACTTATCCTTCACCTGTTGGAGATATCATAGGTCTGCCAGATTAGACACTAGTAACGTTAATTAGACTTCCCCCCACAAACTCCCTGCCTTATTCCATGTACTTATATTTAGTGAGCCAAAACACCAACTGCTTAACCTGAGCGGCAAAATAATTTCACTGTATAAATAACACAATTAAGTTCCCTGAATTTACTAGTTGATTGATAGTATGGCTGTATTTACAGCTAGATAGGACATTGCAGCATCAGTAGTTGTGAATCATATACTGGAGTAGAATATCTGCTTTACTGATTGATACATATATTATCTTCCAGCTGTTTGAATATCTGCGTCTGTGCAACTTTGTATCGAATATCATCTGAGTATAGTAAAGTATTTATATTCCAATAAGGATTATACTCAACCAATAAGTACTCCAAGGACTATTGTTTATAAAGTTAAAGATACACAACCAATAAGCTAATGGTTAAAAAATATTTCCCAGTTTGATACTCTGTATATCGCAAGTTATCCCCATTAGTATGTACTCATAGCAAATCAGATATGTTAATAACAATGTTGTCACTAAACCATAAATAACAGACAGCTAGATTACGAGTTATGCGCGCTATAGGGATATTAACGAACACAACAAAAGTTGCGTTATTTAACGCCCTATAGCTCAGCCATTACAAGTTTTCAGCCGGCTTGTGCGTGCAATTTGGTGGTTTTAAGCTCCATACCGCACAAAATACAAGCGCTGTTTTGACATGCTCGTGCACGCTTTCCCCATAGACATCAATGGGGAGAACGGGTCAGAAAAAAGCCTTACACCTGCAATCGCGGAATGAAAATATCTGTAACGCAGCCCCATTGATGTCTATGGGGAAAATAAAAGTTAAGTTTAAACCTAACACCCTGACATAAACCCTGAGTTTAAACACCCCTAATCTGCCGCCCCGACATCGCCGCCACCTACCTACAGTTATTAACCCATAATCTGCTGCTCCTGATATTACTGCCACCTAAACAAAGTTATTAACCCATATTCTACCGCACCCCAACATCGCCACCACTATATTAAAGTTATTAACCTCGATTCCGCCGGTCCCCGATATTGCTGACACTAAATAAAAGTATTAACCCCTAAACCTCTGGCCTCCCACATCACTACCACTAAATAAACCTATTAACCCCCAAACCACCAGCCCCCCCACATCGCAACATCCTAAATTAAACTATATTAACCCCTAACCCTAACCCTAATGTAACCCTTACCATAAACCTAACCCTAACACCCCCTAACTTTAACAGAATGAAAATAGAGCTAAACTAAAGTTACAATTATTAACTAAATAATACCAATTTAAAACTAAATACAAACTTACCTGTGAAATAAAACCTAAGCTAGCTACAATATAACTAATAGTTATATTGTAACTAGCTTAGGTTTTATTTTTATTTCACATGTAAGTTTTTATTTATTTTAACTAGGTAGACTAGTTTATAAATAGTTATTAACTATTTACTAGCTACCTAATTAAAATAAATAAAAACTTACCTGTGAAATAAAACTTAAGCTGTCTTACACTAAAACCTAATATTACAAAAAAAAAAAAAAACTTCCATTACAAAAAATAACAAATTAAATTATACAAAACAATAAAAAATATTCCTCTTCTAATACCCTTTAAAAAAAAAACACACCCTAAAATAAAAAAAAACTAATCTATAATAAACTACCAAGGGCCCTTAAAAGGGCCTTTTGGGGGCATTGCCCTAAAGTTAACAGCTCTTTTCCTACAAAACAAAGCAAACACTCTCTAACACTATACAAACCCCACCCCAAACCCACAAAATAAAAATAAAGTAAAACCTAATCTTCCCATTGCCCTGAAAATGGCATTTGTATGGGCATTGCCCTTTAAAGGGCATTTAGCTCTTTTTCTGCCCAAGCCCTAATCTAAAAATAAAAACCCACCCAAAAATGAAAAAAAAAAATACATTATCAAAAATAATAAAAAATATTCCTATTCTAATACCCATTTAAAAAAATACCCCAGAATAAAAAAAGCTAATCTAGAATAAACTACCAATAGCCCTTAAAAGGGCCTTTTGTAGGGCATAGCCCTAAGTTAAACAGCTAATCTAAAAAAAAACCCACCCAAAAAACCCTTAAAAAAATCTAACACTAACCCCCGACGATCCACTTACAGTTTTTGAAGTCCCGCTTCAACGATCTTCATCCAGGCGGTGAGAAGTCTTCATCTACATGGCCTCTTTTATCTTCATCCAGGCAGCGAAGTCCTTATCCAGGCGGAGAGTAGTCTTCATCCAAGCGGCCTTTTCTATCTTCATCCAGGCTGCATCTTCTATCTTGATCCCCACAGTGTGGAGTGGGTCCATCCTGAAGACATTCAGCGTGGAGAATCCTCTTCATACGGTCCCTGCTGCACACTGAATCTTCAATGCAAGGGAGCAATTTCCAAATGGTGTCCCTTGCATTCCTATTGACTGAAAAATTTGAATCAGCCAATAGGAATTAGAGCTGCTAAAATCCTATTGGCTGTTCAAATCCAAGCCACCTGGATGAAGACTTCTAGCTACCAGGATGAGGACTTCACCGCCTGGAGGAAGATAGAAGAGGCCACCTGGATTAAAACTTCTTGCTGCCTGGATGAGGACTTCATCGCCTGGAGGAAGATAGAAGAGGCCGCCTGGAAAAAGACTTCTCGCTGCCTGGATGAGGACTTCGCTGCCTAGATGAAGATAGAAGATGTCGCCTGGATGAAGACTTCACGCCGCCTGGATGAAGATCATTCAAACTGGACTTCAAAAACTGTAAGTGGATTGTCGGGGGTTAGCTTTTTTTTAGCGTATGGTTTGGGCAGCAAAAGAGCTAAATGCTCTTTTAAGGGCAATGCCCATACAAATGCCCTTTTCAGGGCAATAGGTAGATTATGTTTTTTTAGAATTAGGTTTTTTATTTTGGGGGGTTGGTTGGGTGGTGGGTTTTACTGTTGGGGTGTCTTTGTATTTTTTTTACAGGTAAAAGAGCTGTTTAACTTAGGGCAATGCCCTACAAAAGGCCCTTTTAAGGGCTATTGGTAGTTTATTGTAGGCTAGTTTTTTATTTTGGGTGGGCTTTTTTATTTTGATAGGGCTATTAGATTAGGTGTAATTCTTTTTTATTTTGGATAATTTTGTTTGTTATTTTTCGTAATATAGTGTATTTTTTGTAATTTAGTCTTTTTTATTTTTTGTTATTAGATACTTTGTAATTTTTAGAGTAGTGTTATGATTTTTTTACGTGTAGTTTAGTTTTATTTAATTGGTAGTTAGTTTAATTTTAGTTTAATAATTATATTAGTTTAATTGTTACTTTAAACTTAGTTCTTTTAATTTGACAGGTAAATTTTAATTTAACTTAAGCTAGGGAAATTGTAATTTTAATATAAAGTTTGGGGGGCGTTAGGTTTAGGGGTTTCTACTTTAATTTAGTTTATTGCAATAAGGGTTTTTTGGCTTTAGGAGTTACTAGTTTAATTTAGTTTATTGTGAAATGGGGGCTTGCGGTTTAGGGATTAATAGTCTACTTTGGTATATTTCATTGTGGGAGGTTTGCGGTTTAGGGGTTAATAGGTTTACTATAGTGGCGGGGGTGTAGGACTTAATAGCTTTAGTACAGTGGGGGCAATGTAGGCAGATGGCAGATTAGGCGGGAGTGTGGCAGTTTAGGGGTTAATAACTATTATAGTGGAGGGCGGCAGTTTAGGGGTTAATAACTATTATAGTGGTGACAATGTTGTGGATCAGTGGAATAAGGGTTAATAATTATTTTTAGTGGCGGCGATGTCGGGAGCGGCAGATTAGGGGATAACAAGTTTAATATAGTATTTGCGATGCGGGAGGGTCTTGGTTTAGGGGTTAATAGGTAGTTAATGGGTGTTTAGTGTACTATATAGCAGTTTAGTTATGAGTTTTATGCTACAGTTTTGTAGCAAAAAAACTCATAACTACTGCTTTTAGATTGCGGAATTGATCTTGTTGATCTTGTTGACATAGGCTGCAACACAAGCTTTTTAGCCTGACCAAAAAAATCATAATGGCAGCACTATGGGAGTCCCATGAAAAAACGTAATGTTTACGTGTGCGGGACTGACATTGCGGTACAGGCTAAAAGGCTTGCGGTACAGCTATACCGACAATACTTACAATGGCTGCAGTGCTGTTTTAACTCTGAAATGGCCATTTTTTTCAGCGTTAAAAACCCGAACGCACAACTAATAATCTAGGTGAGATTGCGATATAGCTCTGCACAATAGTTAAAGTAAATATTAGTTTACATCCAATGGCTAAATAAAACATAGGAGTTCCTATGACTCCTCACCAGTTCCCTAACAGTTCCCTAACATGTTTCAACATTGCCTCTTTGACAAAGCCAGCAACAGTGAAACATTATTATTATTATCATTTATTTGTATAGCGCTACAAAATTCTGTAGTGCTGGGTACAAAGATAGGGGTATACAATGAAAAGGATTTGTGATAAAATACAAAACATAACAAACTAAACAAATCTAGTTCAGAAGGAAGAGGGCCCTGCTCCGAAGAGCTCACAGTCTACAAGTTAAGGGTGCAGAGACATACGGTTTGGGGTAGCTTATCACATGGATTGTAGTTGCGGAAGTGAATCAGGCAGTTCAAGAATTATTTTGGTTAGGATGAGAGATGGAGGAGAGATTGTAAGCCTCTCTGAATAGGTATGTTTTCAAGGAGCGTCTGAAGATATACAAGGTTGGAGACAATCTTATGGAGCAGGGTAGAGTTCCAGAGGACAGGAGCAGCACATGTTAGGGAACGGGCTTCTGTGGAGACAAGGAGAAGGTGGTGGGAGCAGAACAGTGTAGCAGATGCAGGCAATAGAAGAGCTGTCACTTGTGATATAATACAATTCAAATTTACCCCTCTACATAGTTAAGATACAACCTTGAGCACCGGTCAATTTTTGTGTACAAATAAATAAGTGCAGCTTGTCAGGTCAGATGCTTGACTTTACAGCTTCCCTGTTTGTGATCTATGCATGCTGTAACCCCTGGTAACAGAGGACAGACATTTTATGCAATTGGTTTATTTTTAACCCCTTGGTTTCAAAAGTGTAAAGTACATATAGTGAAGCTATTTGTCACTACCAGCGTCTCCTGTGGTGGAGGCAGGGTCCAGCAAAAGGTGTCAGAGGAAACGGCAGGCTGGGAGCAGTGACATCATTGAGGAGATAGCACAGGAGTGACATGGGAGAGATCCGGAAAACACACAAAGGAGGGGAGCACAGGAAACTGAGCTGACAGCAGTTGGTGCAGGTAGGAGACCTGACTGCCTTGATGCAGCTACTACGCTCATTGGTGCCTGGGACAAGGGTTGCAGGCAGAAATTCTACTCAAGGTGGGACAGGGGTGCCTGGGACAGGGGTTGCAGGCAGATTTTCTACTCAAGGTGGGGCAGGGGAGAATAGGTCAGGGGGGATAGGGGGCGGGAGAGTAGGGAGTTGAGGGGGGCTACAGCTTGATGGTGTCTCCTTCTTCCCAGAGATTGGCCCCTGTCTGAAGTAGGCATGTGAGGGTGGACAATAGCAGTGTTGAACGGCAGAGGAAGAGATCCCAGATGCCCCAGAGGCCTTGCAGAGAAATGGATGGGCACACGTTGCCCACTTGGGGCAGGCTTGAGGCTATGGCAGATAACAGACGGAGGGAGAGATCTATTTCTACTAGCAGGAGGAGGTAGGCGAGGGGGCCAGGGGAGGACAGGGATGAGAGAAGGGAAGTAACAGCCAGGAGCTTGGGCACAGCAGACGAGGACCCAATGTCGAGGCCAGCAGGTGAGACAGCAGGGCCCGCTAGGAAGGAAAGGGGTGACACGGGGAGTGACAGGGGTGTGCATGAGTCGTGCTGAAAGGATTGAAGGAGCTGGTGTCTCAATTGGAGAATTCAAGGAAGGGAAGTGTGGAGACTGGGATTGGGAATGTGGGCACGGCAGGAGCATGGGTCCTGCCTGGCGGGGAAAGAGCTGTGGTGTCAGGAGTGGGAGTTGGGGGGATGGCCCACATTGCATCAGCGTCTGTAGCAGCAGCACCGGCATTGGCGGTAGAGGTGTTAAAGGTGGCGGATCAGGCCTTGAGGAGGCCTTGCTTATGCTTGGATTCCTTTGAGCAAGGAAGTAAAGGATAAGATATGGAAGAGGGAATTCATTGAATTTTTCTCATTGCTCCCACTAGATAATTTTATTAAGGTAAAGGATGACCCGAATGCAGAACAGGGAAAGAAAGAGGAGGAGAGCAAGAAGAGGTGGAGGAAGTTACCTAAGACATTTGCCAATTGGTCTAAAGATGAGTCCCCCAACAAACAGTGGCAAGTGCTCCAGTATGATCCTCTCCCCTCTCCTTTGTGTCTCTTCCGACGATCTTCAAGTCGCACTACATCACTTCCGGTATCCGGTACCCGGTCCTACAGTGAAAGGACTCCTCCGGGAACCTGAATCCAGCACGTCCAGTCCGGTGCTAAGGAGAAGGTAGGAAAGTTTTACCCACGCTTCCCAATCAAAATGAATTCACCCCACTACCACCTGCTCCCGAACCCCAAAAGGACTGACCTCGCAATGGGGTTATGAGTTCTAACCACAAACCCATCTCGCAGTCATCCCACCTCATCTCAGGATGAACCGCCATCCTCTGGCTCATCATAACGCCACCATGCTAGCCCCCCGTACGTCCGATGAACACCCGAAATTTCATTGAAAAAACAAAACACAGCTGAGCAATGTTCTGGAAATTTCTCCACAAACACACTAGCTAATATAAAAAAGGCCTTAGACCAATTAAATCCACCAACAGTTGTCCCAGCACTCCAAGGTAAGGACACACCAGCAACAATTTATCCAGTCAGAAGGAAGTGGAAGTTTCAAGTCAAACATGTTTCGTCTGTGGCAACGTAACTTCCTCAATGACCTACAAGGTAAGCATCAGTTCCGCGTCCTCCACCTTCCCCCATCTCCTACTGTACTATTTTAGCCATGGCAACATCTCTTTTAACCTCACCAACGTCCGCGCCCGCAACAGCACCCTCCCGCTCTTACAACTTCTTCTATTCTTCTTGAAACACTTTGCTCCTGAGTGCGCTTTCCCACACCCCAAACACTCATGCTTGTACTTGCAAGCTGCCCCAAATCTGCATGTTCCCTCATTGAATTGGAAGATCAAGCCCTTTCTAATCGCCACTGCCGTTGATCCCACTCCCAACACCCCACTACCACCTGCTCCCGAACACCGAAAGGACTGACCCCGCAATGGGGTCATGAGTTCTAACCACAAACCCATCTCGCAGTCATCCCACCTCATCTCAGGATGAACCGCCATCCTCTGGCTCATCGTAACGCCACCATGCTAGCCCCCCGTACGTCTGATGAGCACCTGAAATTTCATTGAAATAACAAAACACAGATGAGCAATGTTCTGGAAATTTCTCCACAAACACACTAGCTAATATAAAAAAGGCCTTAGACCAATTGAATCCACCAACAGTTGCCCCAGCACTCCAAGGTAAGGACACACCAGACTCCAGTGAGTAAAAACAAAGATATATTCTTTATTCCAAAATTCAGCTCTTAAGAACAGCAACAGTTTATCCAGTCAGAAGGAAGTGGAAGTTTCAAGTCAAACATGTTGCGTCTGTGGCAACATAACTTCCTCAATGACCTACAAGGTTAGGTACTGCTATACACATTTTTATAGGGCAGAAAAACACATATCAGAATTAACCCTTTAATTGATCAAATACAATTTCTCTACTGTGCATGTTAAAATACCAAATCTTGATAATGGCTACTTATTGTCTTGTAAAGCATATATATATGTGCAAAAACATACAAAATTTATCATTCGTAATACTGCTTTTATATTTGACTACTATGGCCTATTAATTAATTTATTGCAGTTTATTGAATAAAAGAAAAATGTATGCACATACTTTAGTAAAAGCTATTTACTTTACATCTAACATAACTTTATACTAGAACTAAACAGAGAAAAGAGGAATCCAAAACTAGAATAAACACCATACATAATATATACATAATTTACATAATTTACATAATTTACATATTGCAGTCCTAATATCCTATTATCCTAAAAGTTTAAAACCCAAACAGACTTGAATTTTAATCAACAAATAGTTTCACATCCCATTCACTGTTCAGGCCTATAAGTATCCTAGTTCCCAAAGTGAAAATCCAAAAGACTTCTTGCTGTTTTAATGATTTAATCCTATTACCCCCTCTGGGATGTCTAGGTACATATTTAATGCCCTGTACTTGCAATAAAGAGTTATTGGATGCATGAAATTTGTGGAAGTGTTGAGCTATGGGTGTAGTTGATTCTGGATCATCAATTGCTCGTAAATGCTCCAGAAATCTATCTTTAAGACATCTGGTCATATGACCTATGTACTTTTTTCCACAGCCCCTACATGTCAACAAGTATACTACAAATTTTGTATTGCAGTTAATATACTGTTTAATGTTATAGACCCTGGATTCATCCTGTGACCTAAACTCATCTCCTAGAATAATATAGGAGCATGTTTTACATCTCCCACTGCCACATCTGTGGTATCCTGGTCTTCAGCTCAACCAATTCCTCTTATTCTGCGTGGGTAACATGGAAGGTGACAACATGTTACCCAATGTTCTAGATTTTCTACTTGCAAATATGAGACATGAGTCTATAATATTACTCATAACATTATCTGTTCTCAAAATGGGTAATGCATTTTTGATAATGGTACAGATTTGACTGTACTCTCTGCTATACGTAGTGAAAAAGAAAGGTTTGTTGTCATGTTTTTTAACTGTCTTTTTATTCCTCTTGTATTTCAGAATGGAATTCCTGTCCATACTGTCAACCTGTTTTTTTGCACTGTCTTACTGTGCTGCATTATACCCTTTATTAAGAAACCTTTGTGTAATTTCATTAGAGTGTTTATTATAGTCATCTACTGAGGTGTAGTTTCTTTTCACCCTCATATACTGGCTTTTAGGTATAGCTTTAATAGTATGACCTGGATGACAAGATCTTGCATTAAGAATAGTGTTACCCGCGGTCGGTTTTCTATATAAGCTGACTATAATGTCAGTATTCATTCATTAGTAGTCAGGGACAATATACGTTACTACGGCAGATATATAGATGACCTGCTATTTGTGTGGGATTCTGAAGATCTAAGTGACTTGCATGAATTTTTTAAATATATCAAACATAATAATATGAATTTGGATTTTACTTTGGAGTTTTCAAGGTCATCCATTCCATATTTGGATGTGATGCTTAAAACTAATTAATTAAATACTGACATTATAGTCAGCTTATATAGAAAACCGACAGTGGGTAACACTATTCTTAATGCAAGATCTTGTCATCCAGGTCATACTATTAAAGCTATACCTAAAAGCCAGTATATGAGGGTGAAAAGAAATTGCACCTCAATAGATGACTATAATAAACACTCTAATGAAATTACACAAAGGTTTCTTAATAGAGGGTATAATGCAGCACAGTTAGACAGTGCAAAAAAACAGGTTGACAGTATGGACAGGAATTCCATTCTGAAATACAAGAGGAATAAAAAGACAGTTAAAAACATGACAAAAAACTTTCTTTATCACTACGTATAGCAGAGAGTACAGTCAAATCTGTACCATTATCAAAAATGCATTACCCATTTTGAGAACAGATAATGTTATGAGTAATATTATAGACTCAGGTCTCATATATGCAAGTAGAAAATCTAGAACATTGGGTAACATGTTGTCACCTTCCATGTTACCCACGCAGAATAAGAGGAATTGGTTGAGCAGAAGACCAGGATACCACAGATGTGGCAGTAGGAGATGTAAAACATGCTCCTATATTATTCTAGGAGATGAGTTTAGGTCACAGGATGAATCCAGGGTCTATAACATTAAACAGTATATTAACTGTAATACGAAATTTGTAGTATACTTGTTGACATGTAGGGACTGTGGAAAAAAGTACATAGGTCATACGACCAGATGTCTTAAAGATAGATTTCTGGAGCATTTTCAAGCAATTGATGATCCAGAATCAACTACACCCATAGCTCAACACTTCCACAAATTTCATGCATCCAATAACTCTTTATTGCAAGTACAGGGCATTGAACATGTACCTAGACATCCCCGAGGGGGTAATAGGATTAAATCATTAAAACAGCAAGAAGTCTTTTGGATTTTCACTTTGGGAACTAGAATACCTATAGGCCTGAACAGTGACATGTGCGATTTGTTTCGCTCCGAATTCAAATTCGTACGAATTTGGACGAATTCGGAGCTTCGGATCGTTTCCAATATCCGAAAGAAATGCTTTCCGAAATCATACTAATCAGAATGCATTTTTTCCGAAATATTCAAATCGTTCGGACGTATTCGTTTTCATTCGGATGTGCGTGGCGCAGTTCTATTTTTTAAAATAAATATTATTATTAAATCCAAAAAAAACAAAAAATAGTTAGAAAATTAGATATTTAATTATTTATTATCAAATAATTAAAATATGAGTGAGATTGAATAGATAAAATGCATGGTATACTATACTATACATTTAATTTAATATATTAATACACTACTAATCCGAGTGCATTTGTTCCGAAATATTCAAATAGTTCAGATATATTCGTTTTCTTTCGGATGTGCGTGGCGCAGTTTTATTTCTTCAAATAAATATTATTATTAAATCCAAAGAACCACAAAATAGTTAGAAAATGAGATATGATTATGTAATTATTGATTGAACAGATAAAATATTTAGTTCGGTTTTTGGACTAGCATGGTATACTACTAATATAATATATATTATAAATATACTACTGGTACAGAACAATCCGAATCGACGTAACATAATTATTAACGAGTGACAGCGAATCGATTCAAATTAATTTGTTTATTAAAATGAGTGTAGTTTCATATTCTTCTACGGTCTTCTTGTCCAATCAGATCATTCCTTTTGTTTTGTGGGTTGGATTACTGTCACAGTGATAGTTTTCTTGTCCAATAATTATATTATTTTAATTTTGTGGGTTGGATTACTGTCACACGCAGTGCAATCTGCTATAGCTTTTCCTCAAGGATTGTGCTTATCTGTGCTGTGCTGTTGTTATGTTAAGCAGAAGGCAGACATTATTCAGACTTGCAGGCTGTCAGCATTGCAGCAGAACACAAGCCCTGAACTCCTGAAGTTGAACAGAAGAGAAGAAGGCACAGTGTCCTAGAGATTTACTGGTCTGCGTATTTTTGCTTATTATATTATTATTTTTGGCTGAAATTGTGACTCAAGGAAGAAAGTTTTACAACTGTCAAATATATCTTTCTTTATCTTATAGTTCTTGCATTAATAATTGTTATTTGAAATTCTCACTGGAGTACTAGTTAGTTGAATTTTATTATAATTGTGTATTGTATTGATTGTCTTGGGTGACTTGCTGTGAGTTCTATGTATGAGCTGAACTGAGCTGAGCTCACTCCAATTTTTTTTTTTTTTAAGAGAGTTACTGCTGTGCTGTCTTAACCCCTTAATGACAACTGACGTACCAGGTACGTCCTGCAAAAACTAACAGTTAGTGACAATGGACGTACCTGGTACGTCAGTTGTTTAAGAGAGTGCTGGAAGCGATCGCAATCGCTTCCAGCGGCTCTCAGGGTATTGCAGTGATGCCTCGATATTGAGGCATCCTGCAATACCCTTTAACAAGCATCCGATGCAGAGAGAGCCACTCTGTGGCCCTCTCTGCACCGGTAGCGATAGTGCCGTTCGTTGGTGGGTGGGAGCTTTCAAGGGAGGTGGGGTGGGCGGCCCATCGCTACCCGGCATCCGGTTCCTGCAAGTGCTTTGTGCACGCCGGATGCTGGGAGCGTGCAGAGGGGGGCCTGCGGGGGCGCGCGTGTATGTGTGTGTGCGCGCGCGCGCGCAACAACCACTGCCACCAATGATTAAAAAAGAGAGAGGGGTGCAGAAAACATTTTTTTTTAAAAAAATACTAATAGGATCTGCTAGGGTAGGGGGATGGGGTTATTGGGGGGGGAGCTACACTACAGAAAACTATGTATTTAAGAAAAAAAACAACCTCTCTTTTTTTGGGAAAACTGGGTACTGGCAGACAGTACCCAAGATGGTGGCAAATAGGTAGGTTGGGAGGGTTAGAGAGCTGTTTGGGAGGATCAGGGAGGTTGGGGGCTAAGGCAGGGGTCCATCACAGATGAATAATAAAAAAAAACAAAAAAAAAAAAAACACCTTTCATTTTAGTACTGGCAGACTTTAATGGCGAGAAAAACGGTATATAATATGTGTGGGTACAGTAAATGAGTAAGAGGAAAATTACAGCTAAACACAAACACTACAGAAATGTAAAAATAGCCATTGTCATTAAGGGTAAGAAAATTGAAAAATGGTCCGGTCATTAAGGGGTTAAACTTAGATAACAGGCACACCGGTTGGTGAATGATCATAGGATTTTGAACACATCAGCAGAAGACACATTACCCTATATTAATATTTTTTACTCTGTGGATAAATATAATTTGA
This sequence comes from Bombina bombina, assembly GCF_027579735.1. Taxonomy (NCBI): domain Eukaryota; kingdom Metazoa; phylum Chordata; class Amphibia; order Anura; family Bombinatoridae; genus Bombina; species Bombina bombina. The sequence goes on along the minus strand of NC_069503.1, from coordinate 660,651,682 downwards.
TATTTTTTTTGTCTGTGTATGTATACTATTCATCATTGTAGATATCCACACAAAATTTAATTACATTTTTTTGTTTGTTTAAGTTACTGCTGTACTGTCTTAAAATTAGATTACAGGCACACTTGAGCATAGGATTTTTGTTTTTTTAACACATCAGCAGAAGACACATTATCCAATCAATATTATTGGCTAAATATATTTTTTTTATTGATTGTGTGTGTGATAGTATCTAGACCCAAAAATTATTATTAATTAAAAAACAATTATTTTTGTTTATAATTGATAATAATTATATAATTCTATAGTAATACTTACTATTATTTAATTTTTCAATTTTTATTTTTTAAATATATATAATTAGTAGACAACTACCTAATTATTTGTAATGGATAGTCATCCCCCACCTCATGTTCCTCCAAAAACCAGCAGCAGTGACACATTAACCAGTGCCACCACAAGTGTACTGCTACTGTCTGTGTCAAATCCTTCCACAGAATCCACATCCTTATTGCCAGGCACAGACATTTGTCATCCAGCCTTCACACGTGAAACATAATTTAGGTATCACAAGAGATGTGATACTACAAAGGAGAGGCAAATGAAGTAGCAGGAACTGCTGCCCAGTCCTGTTTCCGTGCCTCAGGTAAATGTAATGGCTTCAAGCAGAGCTAGCAGCAGCAGTAGTCAAAGCACTCATAGATTCACTAGCAGTAGTACTAGTAGTCATCTGAGTCCACCCTCTAAATGTCAAAGGTCTGTAAGTAAAAATTTAAGTTCACAATCCTCTAGCAGGGTTGATAGGTCCTCCTCTGAGACCAGGAAGCAGTCCACATTTAGGCGGCGGCTTAATTTTGTGGATCTTACCCCCAAAACAACATGTACAATCACTAGTGCCAGTTGTGTCACCACCTCCTCTATGTCCAGTTCTAGTACTGTGTTGCCAACTTACATGTTTTACAGTAGAGGCCAGGCAGTACCAACGCAGGCTTTTTACAGTGAACATTCATTTAAGCATCCCAAACATGAAGTATTTGAGTATGAGGAAGAAAAAAATTCTCATGCTCATACTGCCTCCACCCACCACCACCACCACTACTGCCAGTGCCAACATTACTGATAGCCCATCTGCTATTGATATAAGTGAAGAGGGCACCAGTAGTCACCAGGGAGAAGAGGGCTCCCCAACATATGTTGCTAGTGATAAATCCATCTTTACTAACATTGAATATGTTGAATCAGTGTCATCTTATAATTTAGAACCAGATGATCATACTCACTATTCCCCTGCCCATAATTCACCTTATTCTATAGATTTGTATTCCTCTCTGTCTCCAACATCGTCACCACCAGTGTCACCGAGCTCTCCAATAGCTTGTGTTGAGTCTCCCAGCCAGATTGTAGTTAGTGCACCCGCCACTACTGGTAGGCCACTAACCTCCTCCATTCCCACCATCCCTTCAATGTTTAGGCCTCCTCCTGTTACGTCACAGAGAGAAGGCCATGATATAACAAAAACAAAAGAAGTTGCTACAGCATGTGTGTCCAAAGAAACTGTCACAAAAGATTCTTCACTGCACAGTGGCAAAGGAATCCATCGTGCACAAGTGTGGGAGCATTTTGAGGCTATTGATAATGGTCGCCAAGCCAAATGTAAATTGTGTGGTAGGGAAGTCAGCTGGGGTAGAGTGTTGGGGCATCTGACCAATTCAGGAATGAACCAACACATTCGCACCCATCACAAGTCAGTGGTGTTAAGGGAAGAAAGTGGTGTCTCTGCTCCAGCCAGCACTACTAGGGGAACTACTAGTAGCAGTGTCATAGTCACCACCAGTAGGAATCACAAGGGCCAGGGTGATCATGCCTCTTCTGGTGCAGCTGCTCTCAGTGTCTGCCAACATCACATGAAATCCACCCAGCCCACGATAGAGCAATTCATTCCAGTCGGATGTCAAGACAGCAGGTGCGAAAAATTACAAGCCTCATTGCCCAGCTCATAGCGGTTGGAGGGGCTCCTTTTAATGTGGTGGAAGGGGACCCCTTTAAACAACTTATGGAGGCAGTTGCACCCCATTATAAAGTTCCTGCTTGTACAACATTTAGTAGATCTGTAATTCCCTCACTTTACCAGTCATGTGTTGTTGTTTTGAAGGAGGAGCTGGGAAAGGCTGCTGGACAGTCAGTGCACTTCACCACTGACCTATGGAGTGCTCCTAGTGGCCAAGATGCCTTCCTGTCTTTGACGGCACATTGGTGGCTGCCAAATGTGTCACCAGTTATATCACCAAAAACTTCAGGCTCAAAAACCTCAGACTCAGTGACTGGTGCAGTAGGCAAGGGGTACCACTCCTTTCTCCTGCATGCTGAGGTGATGGATCATCAGCACACCTCACAGAACATCCTACATGCACTGAATAATATGGTGGCTCAGTGGCTAGGAGAGCAGGCAGGCACAAAGGCACACATGGATTTTGTTGTCACTGATGGGGCAGCCAATATGCTAAAGGTGCTATGGGAGGGCGGGTTTGTGGGTGTACGTTGTTCAGCGCATGTACTCCATCTGGTTGTTAAGGATGCCCTCGATCATGACACCGGAAGGTTGGCAACACTTTTTGAGTGTTGCTGAAAAATAGCTGGCCACTTTCATCATAGTGTAAATGAAAGCCATCTCCTTAGGCAGGAACAGAGAAATTTTGGCCTTGCAGAGCACCATCTCAAACAAGATGTGAGTATTAGATGGAACACCACATTAGATATGCTGGAGCGTATATTAGAACAGCAAAAGGAAATCCATGCAATGGCATACAAACATTCCATTGGCATTGACAGACCACTGGGCAGGGATGACTGGGCCATGATTGAACAGTTAGTGGCAGTCCTCACACTTTTTCGGGTGGTGACAGAAAATTTAAGCCAAGAGAATGCTAGCCTGTCACAAGTCATTCCCCTCTTCACTTACCTCTCGAACCTATTACATGATTTCCTTTGCAATAGGGAAGTATTGCCTGGTGGTAATCTTCTTGATGATGTTGCTGCCCTTCTAAGGAGGTTGAAGGAGCAACTGACTCGGCGCGTAAAAGAGTGCATCGACATTAGCCCTCACTACATGCTAGCCACACTTTGTGATCCTAGAGTAAAGGGAAAGATAGCACTCCGTACAAATAGCTTGACCACATGGAGGGACAAATTGATACAGAGGGTGCGTGATAGACAAAAAAAACTTTCACCTGTAGAGGCAGATGAAGAGATGCCAGAGTCTGATATAGTGTCACCAAAAACAAAAGCCCTAGCACTGCTGCTCATCCTCGTCCCACCACAGCAGCTACTTTTTGGGCTGATACACTGGGCACATTGGTTGGAGACATTAGAGAGCCCCTGATGAAATAAAGCAATGCTGCCAACATGGTTAAGCTTTACCTATCTCAACCTCCCCTGTCCCCCAGTACAGATCACTTGAGATTTTGGGATGAAAAGAGGTTTTTGTGGCCTGCCCTGTCTGTGGTAGCCCAGGAGCTAGTTTCCTGTCCCCCAACCACCGTCCACAGTGAACGTGTATTTTTAATCACAGGAAATACACTTTCACCTCATCGTTCACAGTTGTCCCCCCCAGCTCCTGGAGCAGATGACATTTTTAAAAATAGACCTACCAAAGCTGGGTTACCCAGCATTCAGCTTTGATTCCGATTAAAAATATTGCTATAATCTCCTGCTGACCCATTTGTGCAGTGTGCCTGATTGTCATTACTGGACTGGGAATTAAAATCATCCCTGGAAAATTTGGAGACCATCCCTATTTTCCGTTCACTCAGTATAATGCAGACATTCCATTTTTCTCAAAGGTGATATTACTGGGATACTCCTTCCCCCCAATATTTTGTTTCAGAATTATAGTATATTACTTTGTAATTATTATTTAATCCAGATTCTTGGTATATGCACTGTAAAGCCCAATTACATCCATTAATCACCCCTTGAAATTGTAGCTTTTCTAGCCATAGCTGCTGTCGTCCATCATGAAATTTCCTGTTATCTCGTTAGGCCAATCCGGCATTGCTGATTGTCATTACATGACAAATCATCATGGCTCCTTAACCAAAAGATCTCTTATTTTGATGACATTTTATAGTTAGCTAGAGGACATCAACTAAGTAACTTCCCAAAATCAATATTTTGTACCCCTCTTTGAGACATAATATATTATTCCCACTACAGCAGGGTATCCAAAAATTTAAAACAAATTTCAAATAATTTAAACTTAAAAGCTAATGCCAAAAAATACCACTATTTTGATTTATATTTGTAATTTGAAGGTAATGTCATGTGACCTTCAACCTTAAATATTTCATAATAAACATTGAAATTGTATGTGATGATTTGTCATTGAATGCCCACCAAAAAGTCCTTTCTATTTCACAGCTATTTTACTTCCCAAGGGTTTGATGGTTGATGTTATTATAATTTCCACTTTTTAATGACTTTCTTAATAATTTTTGTTATTATTTTTTTTAATATATATATGTTGATTTAGCCTAAACAAGCTTGCTCAAGCATTTGTATTAGTGTATACAATTTTTTTTCAATCTTTTAGAATTAAAAAGTGCACCTTAATCATAATTTTACAATTGTAAACACATATTTACACGTTACATAAAAAGTTTCTGTTGTAAGCATTGTCACACATTAGGTACAGTTTGAGGTAAGCCACCAAATAATTTTTTAGTTAGTGTGAGTATGGGAGACTGTTATCCAAAAAATGTCTTAATTTTTAATAAAAAATCTTTGAATTACAACTATAAATAATATTTTTGGGCACTAAGATCAAATATTAATGCTACAAAACAAATATAGATTTAACAATCAGCCTGCTGCTACCATATGCAAAAAATACAGTTAAACTCTAGGACACAGTGTTGTCATTCTGGAAGTCCGCTCCTCATAAGAAGAAATAAATAAAATAATATTAATGCTTTGCACAGAGGCACAAACAAGTGAGTGACTTTTAAATTTACCACTTAATCCACATTCCATCATTTATTTCCATTTATTAATAAAATAATCTCTGTTTCTTTCATTTTAAGAGATTACTAAAGAAAAACTGTAGACTTTACTTTGAGGGAGAAGGAGAAAGACCATAAAAAGAGGATGCTACAAGAAGTTCACAGGTAAGTATTATCAATACATGTGTACTTCAAAATATTTTTTTAAAAGCTGCATGGAGTGCTGCTCATATGTGTCTAAAGAATGTTTTAAACTTTCAATTGAAACCTCTGTAAAATAATAAGTATCAGAGCTAGTAATTTCACCATCATTAGATAATTACAAATATATTATAAACTGAAGATTCAAAAGGCAAAAATACATATGGTAGATCCATGTGTATAAGGGTTATCAATATAAATTATAATTGAGTAGGTTAAACATTTTGAAGATTCAGATTTTGAACTTTGCAGTAGGTAGGCTGTGTGGACAGTCAGACAGTAACTCTCTTGGAAACATATCATTAAATGAGCAACGGTTTCCAATAAAGGTGAAGATATATATGTAAGTCCATATGTAAACCTCATTTGGCAGAATGGTTACAGGTACATATATTGTTCATGCTATTTGTTATTATGATACGCTATTATTGCCATTCATCATAGGTTCCATAAAGAGCATGTAGTATGCTATGCATGCACCCATATGTTGTTACGGTTGGAGAATCCAGGTTTTTACACTATAAACAATAGCACTGAATTAGAACTTAAAGGAAATATAGTGTATCTGATTCATATTCATGAAATCTAACTTTTGGATTTAGTGATAGCATCCCTTTAATGTTGATTACTTTAGCGACAGATTCATTAATGAACCTAACCAATCTGAATTTTTTTTTTCTTTGTTTTAAAACATATGTATTGCAGAAGGACACACAATTCATTTTCCAACATGCATTTGAAATTTTGAAGATGACAAAAGATATTTCAATAAAATCGACTGTCAAGAAAGTGGACATTTAAATTGTGCAAATTAAACGAAACACATGGATTAAGAACATCTACACTTTATTACAAATATTAGAAAGAGGGCTGCCAAATCCAAATAACATTTATTTATATTGTGTGTGTATATGTATATATATATATATATATATATATATATATATATATATATATATATATATACACACACAGGGAGTGCAGAATTATTAGCAAATGAGTATTTTGACCACATCATCCTCTTTATGCATGTTGTCTTACTCCAAGCTGTATAGGCTCGAAAGCCTACTACCAATTAAGCATATTAGGTGATGTGCATCTCTGTAATGAGAAGGGGTGTGGTCTAATGACATCAACACCCTATATCAGGTGTGCATAATTATTAGGCAACTTCCTTTCCTTTGGAAAAAATGGGTCAAAAGGAGGACTTGACAGGCTCAGAAAAGTCAAAAATAGTGAGATATCTTGCAGAGGGATGCAGCACTCTTAAAATTGCAAAGCTTCTGAAGCGTATGATCATCGAACAATCAAGCATTTAATTCAAAATAGTCAACAGGGTCGCAAGAAGCGTGTGGAAAAATCAAGGCGCAAAATAACTGCCCATGAACTGAGAAAAGTCAAGCGTGCAACTGCCAAGATGCCACTTGCCACCAGTTTGGCCATATTTCAGAGCTGCAACATCACTGGAGTGCCCAAAAGCACAAGGTGTGCAATACTCAGAGACATGGCCAAGGTAAGAAAGGCTGAAAGATGACCACCACTGAACAAGACACACAAGCTGAAACGTCAAGACTGGGCCAAGAAATATCTCAGACTGATTTTCTAAGGTTTTATGGACTGATGAAAATGAGAGTGAGTCTTGATGGGCCAGATGGATGGGCCCGTGGCTGGATTGGTAAAGGGCAGAGAGCTCCAGTCCGACTCAGACGCCAGCAAGGTGGAGGTGGAGTACTGGTTTGGGCTGGTATCATCAAAGGTGAGCTTGTGGGGCCTTTTCGGGTTGAGGATGGAGTCAAGCTCAACTCCCACTCCTACTGCCAGTTTCTGGAAGACACCGTCTTCAAGCAGTGTTACAGGAAGAAGTCTGCATCCTTCAAGAAAAACATGATTTTCATGCAGGACAATGCTCCATCACAAGTGTCCAAGTACTCCACAGCGTGACTGGCAAGAAAGGGTATAAAAGAAGAACATCTAATGACATGGCCTCCTTGTTCACCTGATTTGAACCCTATTGAGAACCTGTGGTCCATCATCAAATGTGAGATTTACAAGGAGGGAAAACAGTACACCTCTCTGAACAGTGTCTGGGAGGCTGTGGTTGCTGCTGCACGCAATGTTGATGGTGAACAGATCAAAACACTGACAGAATCCATGGATGGCAGGCTTTTGAGTGTCCTTGCAAAGAAAACTGGCTATATTGGTCACTGATTTGTTTTTGTTTTGTTTTTGAATGTCAGAAATGTATATTTGTGAATGTTGAGATGTTATATTGGTTTCACTGGTAAAAATAAATAATTGAAATGGGTATATATTTGTTTTTTGTTAAGTTGCCTAATAATTATGCACAGTAATAGTCACCTGCACACACAGATATCCCCCTAAAATAGCTATAACTAAAAACAAACTAAAAACTACTTCCAAAACTATTCAGCTTTGATATTAATGAGTTTTTTGGGTTCATTGAGAACATGGTTGTTGTTCAATAATAAAATTAATCCTCAAAAATACAACTTTCCTAATAATTCTGCACTCCCTGTATATATATATATATATATATATATATATATATATATATATATATATATATATATATATATATATATATATATATCAAAAACATTTAACAACAAAAACAATGTAGGTGCATTTTCAAATCTTAATAGCATTGTTCTCAAAACATGAGCTACATATAGAGGGTGGGAGGGAGACATAAAAATAACTATTATATTTAACTTCAATCTATGTGTCATGTGATGGAACATTGTGTTGATGTTGTAGATAAATAGCGTCCAAAATAGATTCATGCATGTAATCCATTGCCTGGCGCTTTTCTTTGTTGACATGGGCTAATGCCCTGTCTATGTGTCGATGTAAATAATTTCTCATATTTTCAAAGCTTTTGTCAAATTTTTGGTCGCTAGTAAATTTTCAAGAAGTAACTCCTCCGTCCGGCTATACTGATTTTGTGTTTCCTGTTCTGTTGGCCTGTCTTGTTCCGGTTCAGGTGGTTGATTCTCCGCTGTCTGCCCATGCTGCTCATCCACAATGGGGGCATAATGTTTGCTTGATGGTTGGACAACGCCCACAGTTTATGATGGTGAGAAGCATGTTTGATCAATATTTACTCCATCACTTTCCTCTACAGTAATGACTGGTGAATGCAGTTCACTGGTATGGCTTCCCTCTGCAGACATGCCTCGTAGTTCTGAAATAGATGAAACAGTAATCAAATGTTATTATTTTGTTTTATGCAAACCAATGAATTTGTGGACATGTTGTACAGACATAGAAATACTCTCCCTAAAAGTTTTCTTTCATAATATCTAAGAAAAAGACAGCAACATACTATCCACAAACTTTTATTATACATGATTCGCTCAAATATATTTTAATATCCAGGATGGACATATTTTAGTTCTCTGTCAAATCTAATTAAAATTTATATTCAATTTTTAATTTTTAGAAATATTGCATAATAAATCATTTGTAGCTGATGTTTTTTGCTATAGTAAAGGCTTTTTTAAATAAAATGTACAGATAATTATTGCCTGTCCTGTTTTTTTATATTTTCAGTTTGTTATAACTTACGTGGAGGAGTAGTGGACATTTCTCGACTTCCAGAGGCTGCTACTAGTGGGATCCGAGTTGCTGTTAAAGATAGTATAAAATCAGCACAAGCCAAGGTATACTAAATTATACATAATAAGTTTGTGTGAAGACATCAATATTTATTTTGAATGCAAAAAAAAAATTGTTTTTTTTAAAAAAAAAAAAAAGGTAAAGCATAGCATATTGTCCTTCAATCAGACAGGTTCATTTTTCATCCAGAAAAACATTTTTTTTTACATCAGTTGCATTTCAAGGATTAACACAGCACTCAAATAGAATATGTATGAAATATCAACCTATGGGATTGGACTATATCATTTTACTTATTTTTACCAAAAAAAAAATTCATTTCCACTATTTATTTATGTATAGGTTTTATTTTGTATGACAATTTGTATAAATTGATTGATTTGAGTCTTATATTTAATAGTTTGAAAATGTTGTACATCATTATAATTAGATTCCATAAATAGTCTATTCACAAAATAAAGTTCCATATAAATAAAGTTCCAAGTAAATAAAGGTCCATATAATAATGAGAGAAATGCTAATTCGAGACTAACGGCTAGATTTAGAGTTCTGCATAAGCCGTCAAAACCAGCGTTAGAGGCTCCTAACGCTGGTTTTGGGCTACCGCTGGTATTTAGAGTCTTGTAGGTAAGGGTCTAACGCTCACTTTGCAGCCGCGACTTTTCCATACCGCAGATCCCCCTACGCCATTTGCGTATCCTATCTTTTCAATGGGATCTTTCTAACGCTGGTATTTAGAGTCTTGGCTGAAGTGAGCGTTAGAAATCCAACGACAAAACTCCAGCCGCAGAGAAAAGTCAGGAGTTAAGAGCTTTCTGGGCTAACGCCGGTTCATAAAGCTCTTAACTACTGTGCTCTAAAGTACACTAACACCCATAAACTACCTATGTACTCCTAAACCGAGGCCCCCCCACATCGCCGCCACTCTAATAAAAAATTTTAACCCCTAATCTGCCGACCGCACACCGCCGCAACCTACATTATCCCTATGTACCCCTAATCTGCTGCCCCTAACACGGCCGACCCCTATATTATATTTATTAACCCCTAATCTGCCGCCACCAACGTCGCTGCTACCTTACCTACAATTATTAACCCCTAATCTGCCGACCGGACCTCACCGCTACTATAATAAAGTTATTAACCCCTAATCCGCCTCACTCCCGCCTCAATAACCCTATAATAAATAGTATTAACCCCTAATCTGCCGACCGGACCTCGCCGCTACTATAATAAATGTATTAACCCCTAAAGCTAAGACTAACCCTAACACTAACACCCCCCTAAGTTAAATATAATTTAAATCTAACGAAATAAATAAATCTTATTAAATAAATTAATCCTAACTAAAGCTAAATACTTACCTGTAAAATAAACCCTAATATAGCTACAATATAAATTATAATTATATTGTAGCTATTTTAGGATTTATATTTATTTTACAGGCAACTTTGTATTTATTTTAACCAGGTACAATAGCTATTAAATAGTTAAGAACTATTTAATAGCTACCTAGTTAAAATAATTACAAAATTACCTGTAAAATAAATCCTAACCTAAGTTACAATTAAACCTAACACTACACTATCAATAAATTAATTAAATAAAATACCTACAATTAAATCTAACACTACACTATCAATAAATTAATTACATGAAATACCTACAAATAAATTCAATTAAATAAACTAGCTAAAGTACAAAAAAAAAAAAAAGCTAAATTACAAAAAATAAAAAAATTAATTACAAACATAATAAAAATATTACAACAATTTTACGATAATTACACCTACTCTAAGCCCCCTAATAAAATAACAAAGCCCTCCAAAATAAAAAAATAAAAATAAAAAGAATTCAGCTCTTTTGCCTGTAAAAATAAACACAATACCCCACCCAACATTACAACCCACCACCCACATAACCCTAATCTAACCCAAACCCCCTTAAATAAACCTAACACTAAGCCCCTGAAGATCTTCCTACCTTATCTTCACCACACCGGGTATCACCGATCCGTCCAGGCTCCGAAATCTTCATCCAAGCCCAAGCGGGGGCTGGAGATCCATCATCCGGCTTAAGTCTTCTATCAAGCGGCAAGAAGAAGTCCAGAAGAGGCTCCAAAGTCTTCATCCTATCCGGGCAGAAGAGGAGATCCGGACCGGCAACCATCTTTATCCAAGCGGCATCTTCTATCTTCATCCGATGACGAGCGGCTCCATCTTGAAGACCTCTGATTGAATCAGCCAATCAGATTGAGCTTGCATTCTATTGGCTGTTCCGATCAGCCAATAGAATGCGAGCTCAATCTGATTGGCTGATTGGATCAGCCAGTCGGATTCAACTTGAATATGATTGGCTGATTCCATCAGCCAATCAGATTTTTCCTACCGTTAGGTGTCAGCGATGTTAGGGAGGGCAGATTAGGGGTTAATACTATTTATTATAGGGTTACTGAGGCGGATTAGGGGTTAATAAATTTATTATAGTAGCGGTGAGGTCCGGTCGGCAGATTAGGGGTTAATTATTGTAGGTAGCTGGCGGAGACGTTGTGGGGGGCAGATTAGGGGTTAATAAATATAATATAGGGTCGTCGGTGTTAGGGGCAGCAGATTAGGGGTACATAGATATAATGTAGGTTGTGGCGGTGTACGGAGCGGCAGATTAGGGGTTAAAAAATATGCAGGGGTCAGCGATAGCGGGGGCAGCAGATTAGGGGTTAATAAGTGTAAAGTTAGGGGTGTTTAGACTCGGGGTACATGTTAGAGTGTTAAGTGCAGACTTAGAAACTGTTTCCCCATAGGAAACAATGGTGCTGCGTTAGGAGCTGAACGCTGCTTTTTTGCAGGTGTTAGGTTTTTTTTCAGCTCAAACTGCCCCATTGTTTCCTATGGGGAAATTGTGCACGAGCACGTTTTTGAAGCTGGCCACGTCCGTAAGCACCGCTTTTATTGAGAGTTGCAATGGCGGTAAATATGCTATACGCTCCCTTTTTGGAGCCTAACGCAGCCCTTCTGTGAACTCTAAATACCAGCGGTATTTAAAAGGTGCGGGGGAAAAAAATCCAGCGTTAGCTACGCGGGTCGTTACCGACAAAACTCTAAATCTAGCCGATAATTTGCTAAATTAGAAAAAAATAATGTTATCAAATGATTTTTGAAATGATGCTGAACAGGCAGCCCATGTATACTATAATACATGACGTGTTATTTGATCATGTGCATTTTTAAATCTTAATTATATCATAACCTACTGCTATCACTTCATAAGGGTTTTTAGTCAAACGCTAATAAGTCTATACTCTTTTTCATAATAAACAGTTTTGGAAAAAAATTAATTTATAAACAAAAAAAAAAATAATTTCATGAAAAGATGAATGGTGTGCCATACAATTGGCTGAGAATGGTCAGCTGATAGCCTCAACAAGTGGATGGATGGCAGAATCCTTATCAGGCTGATGAACGTCAGTAGATGAAAATCGTGATAAAATGGATAATAAACCAAATATTTGACTTTCAATATTTTGAAAGAGCATGAAATGTAAAGCAGCATTATAAATTTATAGTCCTATCATAACATTTGTTTGGTTGTCTTCTTATTGTTATTTTATAAATCAAGAATGTAAGCAAGCGCTATGCCGATACGCATGGTTTTGAAACAAAAAAAATACCCGGGGACCAGGCTTACATTATTGGTTTATAAAATAAAGATAATAATAGAACAAAGAAAAATTGAGTATAAAATAATTGAGTAGATTAATTTGCTGTTCTAGCAGATTCTAGCATGAAATCATTAAAAAAAAATGTTGGGTTCATTATATCTTTAAGCACAACACTTGATCATTGAAACTTGGCAAGAAAAAGGTAACAGGGCTAAGGAAATGGGACAGGGTACTATTTGAATGTAATACTCTGGGAGTAAAAATTAAATCTTCAATCCATGCTTTTTTTTAAAAAAAACCTATGTTTATATTCCTATTTAGGTACTTAACAGAACTAGGCTGAGACGTGTTTGCAGAGTATTTTTGGTGATCTGGAAAACATCAAGGTGAAGAGACAGGTATGTCTAACACTTGAATTAGTGAACAATATCTATTAGTGATGAATGATTCATAATTTCAAACAAACCTATACAGGCCAGGTAGTGAAATATATATATAAAATGTTGTCCTCCGCCCAGAATAGGCATTTAAATGTGATGGTCGATTTTTGATATTTTAAATCATTGAAGTCACATTACAGATAAAAGGATGCAAAGGCCACAGCGTCTAAAATTCAGGTATTGGTGAGGTAGGGAAAGGCAAAATAAAGGGCCTTGGGAGGGAAAGAGAAGAAAGGTGAAATGAGGAAAAAGGATATAGGGGAACAAAAAAGGAAGGGGCATAGGGGAGTGAGGGGAACGCAAAAGAAGGGCCATGGTGAGGAAGAGAGATGATAGATATATATATTTACACAACACACAGAGAAAACCCAGCACTCACTTACAAGCTCTCAGCTAAGATTTAAAAGCAAAACTGGAAAGGTTAGTCACCGCATCTGGCCAAATGGGACAAGTTCAGGTACCACGTCAAGGTCCTCTCCAATACCTGAGACCCTAAAACAGCCACACAATGCAAGCTTTCAAATCCAAACAAACTGAAAACAAAAAAAAGGGTGCACAGGAATATGTAATCACCCTAGACATATACAAAACACGGAAGGGAACTGCACTCTCATACCGGACCGTGTACACATCCCATGACCCTGCAACATGCTCAGCCCTGGGTGCCACTGGCACTCACAGGAAGCTGTGCTGTCCCCAGAGTCACAGGCAGTTAACCCCAGTCAGGTCTGGGTGCAAGAACCATAGGGAAAATTACAAAACAAATTAATACAACACACAGAGAAAACCCAGCACTCACTTACAAGCTCTCAGCTAAGATTTAAAAGCAAAAATGGAAAGGTTAGTCACCGCATCTGGCCAAATGGGACAAGCTCAGGTACCACGTCAAGGTCCTCTCCAATACCTGAGACCCTAAAACAGCCACACAATGCAAGCTTTCAAATCCAAACAAACTGAAAACAAAAAAAAGGGTGCACAGGAATATGTAATCACCCTAGACATATACAAAACACGGAAGGGAACTGCACTCTCATACCGGACCGGGTACACATCCTATGACCCTGCAACATGCTCAGCCCTGGGTGCCACTGGCACTCACAGGAAGCTGGGCTGTCCCCAGAGTGACAGGCAGTTAACCCCAGTCAGGTCTGGGTGCAAGAACCATAGGGAAAATTACAAAACAAATTAATACAACACACAGAGAAAACCCAGCACTCACTTACAAGCTCTCAGCTAAGATTTAAAAGCAAAACTGGAAAGGTTAGTCACCGCATCTGGCCAAATGGGACAAGCTCAGGTACCACGTCAAGGTCCTCTCCAATACCTGAGACCATAAAACAGCCACACAATGCAAGCTTTCAAATCCAAACAAACTGAAAACAAAAAAAGGGTGCACAGGAATATGTAATCACCCTAGACATATACAAAACACGGAAGGGAACTGCACTCTCATACCGGACCGGGTACACATCATATGACCCTGCAACATGCTCAGCCCTGGGTGCCACTGGCACTCACAGGAAGCTGTGCTGTCCCCAGAGCCACAAGCAGTTAACCCCAGACAGGTCTGGGTGCAAGAACCATAGGGAAAATTACAAAACAAATTAATACAACACACAGAGAAAACCCAGCACTCACAAGCTCTCAGCTAAGATTTAAAAGCAAAACTGGAAAGGTTAGTCACCGCATCTGGCCAAATGGGACAAGCTCAGGTACCACGTCAAGGTCCTCTCCAATACCTGAGACCCTAAAACAGCCACAAAATGCAAGCTTTCAAATCCAAACAAACTGAAAACAAAAAAAGGGTGCACAGGAATATGTAATCACCCTAGACATATACAAAACACGGAAGGGAACTGCACTCTCATACCGGACCGGGTACACATCCTATGACCCTGCAACATGCTCAGCCCTGGGTGCCACTGGCACTCACAGGAAGCTGTGCTGTCCCCAGAGCCACAAGCAGTTAACCCCAGACAGGTCTGGGTGCAAGAACCATAGGGAAAATTACAAAACAAATTAATACAACACACAGAGAAAACCCAGCACTCACTTACAAGCTCTCAGCTAAGATTTAAAAGCAAAACTGGAAAGGTTAGTCACCGCATCTGGCCAAATGGGACAAGCTCAGGTACCACGTCAAGGTCCTCTCCAATACCTGAGACCCTAAAACAGCCACACAATGCAAGCTTTCAAATCCAAACAAACTGAAAACAAAAAAACGGTGCACAGGAATATGTAATCACCCTAGACATATACAAAACACGGAAGGGAACTGCACTCTCATACCGGACCGGGTACACATCCTATGACCCTGCAACATGCTCAGCTCTGGGTGCCACTGGCACTCACAGGAAGCTGTGCTGTCCCCAGAGCCACAAGCAGTTAACCCCAGACAGGTCTGGGTGTAAGAACCATAGGGAAAATTACAAAACAAATTAATACAACACACAGAGAAAACCCAGCACTCACTTACAAGCTCTCAGCTAAGATTTAAAAGCAAAACTTGAAAGGTTAGTCACCGCATCTGGCCAAATGGGACAAGCTCAGGTACCACGTCAAGGTCCTCTCCAATACCTGAGACCCTAAAACAGCCACACAATGCAAGCTTTCAAATCCAAACAAACTGAAAACAAAAAAAGGGTGCACAGGAATATGTAATCACCCTAGACATATACAAAACACGGAAGGGAACTGCACTCTCATACCGGACCGGGTACACATCCTATGACCCTGCAACATGCTCAGCCCTGGGTGCCACTGGCACTCACAGGAAGCTGTGCTGTCCTCAGAGCCACAAGCAGTTAACCCCAGACAGGTCTGGGTGCAAGAACCATAGGGAAAATTACAAAACAAATTAATACAACACACAGAGAAAACCCAGCACTCACTTACAAGCTCTCGGCTAAGATTTAAAAGCAAAACTGGAAAGGTTAGTCACCGCATCTGGCCAAATGGGACAAGCTCAGGTACCACGTCAAGGTCCTCTCCAATACCTGAGACCCTAAAACAGCCACAAAATGCAAGCTTTCAAATCCAGACAAACTGAAAACAAAAAAAGGGTGCACAGGAATATGTAATCACCCTAGACATATACAAAACACAGAAGGGAACTGCACTCTCATACCGGACCGGGTACACATCCTATGACCCTGCAACATGCTCAGCCCTGGGTGCCACTGGCACTCACAGGAAGCTGTGCTGTCCCCAGAGCCACAAGCAGTTAACCCCAGACAGGTCTGGGTGCAAGAACCATAGGGAAAATTACAAAACAAATTAATACAACACACAGAGAAAACCCAGCACTCACTTACAAGCTCTCAGCTAAGATTTAAAAGCAAAACTGGAAAGGTTAGTCACCGCATCTGGCCAAATGGGACAAGCTCAGGTACCACGTCAAGGTCCTCTCCAATACCTGAGACCCTATAACAGCCACAAAATGCAAGCTTTCAAATCCAAACAAACTGATAACAAAAAAAGGGTGCACAGGAATATGTAATCACCCTAGACATATACAAAACACGGAAGGGAACTGCACTCTCATACTGGACCGGGTACACATGACCCTGCAACATGCTCAGCCCTGGGTGCCACTGGCACTCACAGGAAGCTGTGCTGTCCCCAGAGCCACAAGCAGTTAACCCCAGACAGGTCTGGGTGCAAGAACCATAGGGAAAATTACAAAACAAATTAATACAACACACAGAGAAAACCCAGCACTCACTTACAATTTGGCCAGATGCGGTGACTAACCTTTCCAGTTTTGCTTTTAAATCTTAGCTGAGAGCTTGTAAGTTAGTGCTGGGTTTTCTCTGTGTGTTGTATTAATTTGTTTTGTAATTTTACCTATGGCAACGCTCTGAAACATTTGCTGGCTGCTGACTGAGCGGGAAAGAAGGAGGCTGCGACTCTGCGAGAAAGTTTATACCAAGACAGAAAAGGTACTCCAAGAGGCTAACTACCAACACAAAGGAAGTACAAGGGATCTGTCTACAACCAGAAACACATCCCTGCATACTCCAGGAGGCTAACGAAAACCCAAGAGGCACCACATCTGGATACAAGGAGAAGATTCTACCATCTGTATATACCCCCAGTGCGGCATACTTACCTCATTAGATTGAGGTAATATCTGGTAAGGGTATTATATACCATCTATTTACTGATATCAACTTCATGTGAAGATTAACCACGGACTGTATATTGTCTAAAGACACATATGAACATTGTTTCATAATCTATTCATCATTTTTCTAGCATCATTTATTTTAATATTTTTTTATATTCTTTTAATTGTTATTATTTCTTAACTAATTATCCTTAGCTCTCACTCATATTCCCACATACCATCCATATCTTAATGGATATATAGGCGCTGTATCCATCTTTGTATACACATTTTTCACTTACTGACTGGGACCTTACATCTCAACCAGTATTTGTCTTATATAGCTGCCACTATACCCTACACAACACTGACTAGCGCCAACTATAGAGTATCACTTGTGTTTACCCAGTGTACTGAGTGAACACATTTTACTTGCTTCTCTATATATATATATATATATATATATATAATAACTAGTATTTATATAGGGACTCAAACTCTTGAAGTGCTTTTTCAGCGCTCGCTCTCGGAATTAACCAAATAGTTATAGTTGTTATTATTAAAAAAATTAAACAGTACTCATTTGAGCGACATCAGAAGGATGAAGGGCTGTGTTGGCGCTGCTGGGATTTGAACCTGTGACCTTCGGTTGTTTGAATAGGCTTGTGTAGTCAGGGCATTTTGCCGATTGAGCTACCTCACCAGCCTTATATAAAGTTTGATTTTGATTCTGTCATATACAACTATGCCAGATGAATTCATCTTCCATCTTTCACATACACAATTCACATACACAAGAAATGTATGTGGATATTGGAAGTTGAGTTATGACATATGTGTATGTAACTATGTATGCTGCCTAGAATGCAACTCCCGTCATACATGATCGTTGCCTTACAGATATGTGTCTTTCTTTATTTGTTTAAAAAAAAAAAATCTGTTATAGTAAATTGTAATAGCTAAAGTATAAATCGATTGTCTTGTCTTCCACTTTATTCCCTTGTATTTATTTTTTTATTTCCACACCCATGCAAAGTAATCAAAGTAATCGTATATTTAATTTCACTCACCAGCTCTCTGTTGCCTGACAGATTTGTCTCTCCTACATGCGCTATGGACACCTGTGACAACAGCCTCTGGAAGTAGTTTGTCCCGGACCTCCTTCTCCCAACTGTTAAAATGCACTGTCTTTGATGTGGAGTGCATGATTGACATTTTTCTCTTGATCATCGCCTTGCAATCATAACACCTAGAAATCAAATAAAAACATTTTTTTGGTTAACAAGATAAAAAAGAAAAATTAATAATAGGAGTAATTTAGAAAGTTGATTAAAAAATCAATGCTCTAACAGAATCATGAAATACATTTTTTTAGTTTACTATCCCTTTAAGCTTGACTTACATTCCTGCTTTTTCAAATAAAGATGCCATGACAATGAATAATAATATTAAATGAATTTATTTCTTTACGTTGCACATTTTGGCCTGTGTAGTATGTACACACAGGCTAACACACACTAGAGTTAGTTTTTTACTATAAAATAAATGAAAATTGTTTTTGAAACTTACCGGTGCTTGACACAGGCGGCTGTCCGGTCCACTGCACCAACTGCAAAGACAGCATCACGAACTGTGTTCCATGCCGCTTGCTTTGCAGAGGACGAAACATTTGAAGAAAATAAGATGTGCCAGACTTTCAACACTGTAGACACAAAGGACACATTTTCTTCTGGCATAAAGGTTGGCCCTCTATGCCTTGGTGAAGTGGCACTCTGCTGTTCCTTCTCAGCAGCACTAGAGTCCGACTCCTCAGAGGGTGTAAGTGGCCTCCTCCTCTTAAATTTTTTTTGGCACTGGTGTGCTTTTTTTACTCCACCATGCCTCTCCCTGTCCCTACCTACCCTCTCCCTAGTACATCCAAGGTCCCTCTCCCTATGTACAGGGTGCCTATGACTAATCCTATGCCTATCCCTACCTCGTCCTCTATCACTATCCCTATTATTATTATTACTCTCCCTAGCTCCACGGTCCCTATCCCTACATCCACTCTCTCTAATATCACTACCTCTACTCTCCCTAGTACTAACTACACTGTCCCTAACTCTACTGTCCCTATCACCTCCATGAACACTCCCAATTTCTCTAACATACATTCTCCACTGCTCTCTGACTTCAACTCACAAAAATTAACAAAGATATTAGTTACATGGGTGTGGCTATAGTGTGCAGGAGTGATGCAAGCATAATTGTCAATCAGGCTGCCTGATTGGCTGCACAGTCTGAATATAAATATAATGATAAGTGTTTAAATTACATATTAAAAGTATTTATTAATATATTACAGTTATTTAAAAGTAGAATACATTTCATTTATGAATAATATTGATATGATTAAATATCTAATCGATTTGAAATTTAAATTAAATCGAATGTATCCGAAATAATAGAACCGAATCATTTCGAAATAATGATTTAACGGAAAAAAATTAGTCATAAATTACGATTCGGTCCGAAATTACAATTCGGTCTGAAATTACGCATCGGTCCGATATTACGAATCGGTCCGACATTAGGAATCGGTCCGAAATTAATAATTTGAATCACATTTCCGAATGAATCCGAATGAACAAATTAACTAAAATACGAGTGGAATGGAAACGAATAAACAACGCATACTGAATTAATGCAACCGTATTGAACCTAAAAAAACAAAACAAAACTAAACCGATTTTTCGAGCACGCACAAGTCTACTATTTGTTGATTAAAATTCAAGTCTGTTTGGGTTTTAAACTTTTAGGATAATAGGATGTTAGGACTGCAATATGTAAATTATGTAAATTATGTATATATTATGTATGGTGTTTATTCTAATTTTGGATTCCTCTTTTCTCAGTTTAGTTCTAGTATAAAGTTATGTTAGATGTAATGCAAATAGCTCTTACTAAAGTATGTGCATACATTTTTCTTTTATTCAGTAAACTGCAATAAATTAATTAATAGGCCATAGTAGCCAAATATAAAAGCAGTATTACGAATGATAAATTTTGTATGTTTTTGCACATATATATATGCTTTACAAGACAATAAGTAGCCATTATCAAGATTTGGTATTTTAACATGCACAGTAGAGAAATGGTATTTGATCAATTAAAGGGTTAATTCTGATACCAATTAAGGGGGGTGAGTTTTCTGCCCTATAAAAATGTGTATAGCAGTACCTAACCTTGTAGGTCATTGAGGAAGTTACGTTGCCACAGACGAAACATGTTTGACTTGAAACTTCCACTTCCTTCTGACTGGAAAAACTGTTGCTGTTCTTAAGAGCTGCATTTTGGAATAAAGAATATATCTTTGTTTTTACTCACTGGAGTGTGGTGTGTCCTTACCTTGGAGTGCTGGGACAACTGTTGGTGGATTCAATTGGTCTAAGGCCTTTTTTATATTAGCTAGTGTGTTTGTGGAGAAATTTCCAGAACATTGCTCAGCTGTGTTTTGTTATTTCAATGAAAATTCGGGTGCTCATCGGACGTACGGGGGGCTAGCATGGTGGCGTTACGATGAGCCAGAGGATGGCGGTTCATCCCGAAATGAGGTGGGATGACTGCGAGATAAGTTTGTGGTTAGAACTCATGACCCCATTGCAGGGTCAGTCCTTTCGGGGTTCGGGAGCAGGTGGTAGTGGGGTGTTGGGAGTTGGATCAACGGCAGTGGCAATTCAAAAGGGCTTGAGCATCCAATTCAATGAGGGAACATGCAGATTTGGGGCATCTTGCAAGTACAAGCATGAGTGTTCAGGGTGTGGGGAAGCACACTCATGAGCAAAGTGTTTCAAGAAGAATAGAGGAAGTTGTAAGAGCGGGAGGGTGCTGTTGCGGGCGTGGATGTTGGTGAGGTTAAAAGAGATGTTGCCATGGCTAAAATAGTACAGTAGGAGATGGGGGAAGGTGGAGGATGGGGAACTGATGCTTTGAGGGTTTAGTTCAGGGTTTCCTATCCCTTTCTTGGAAGAGAAGGGGTCTGGTATTTCGGGTAATATTAGGTCTGCGTCCCAGTTTCCACATCACCTGTGAGGGTCTCAAGGGGATAGGAGAAGGGGGGAGGGGATGGGTATTCAGTCGAAGAGGCAGGTTTTGAGGTCTTTTCTGAACTTTGTAAGGGAGGTGGATTGTCTGAGGTGCAGCGGGAGGGTGTTCCATGTCTTTGCTGCCATGTGGGAAAAGGATCTTCTGCCTGCTGTGGATTTGCTGAAGCAGGGGATGACTGCAAGTGCTTGGTCAGCCGATCGGAGTTGTCTGGTTGGGGTGTAGAAATTTACACGGTGGTTGAGGTATTCGGGTCCGATGTTGTGTAGGGCCTTGAACACATGGGTAAGGAGCTTGAAGGTGATTCTCTTGTTGATGGGGAGCCAGTGAAGGTTCCTTAGGTGTTTGGTGATGTGGTATTGGAGAGGGATGTCAAGGAAGAGTCTGGCTGAGGCGTTCTGGATACGTTGGAGTCTCCTTTGGAGTTTGATGGTGGAGCCAGCGTAGAGTGTGTTGCCGTAGTCTAACCATCTGCTGACGAGGGCATGGGTGACTGTTTCCTTGGTTTCGGTAGGGATCCACTTGAAGATTTTTCATAGCAGGTGGAGAATGTGGAAGCATGTTAAGGTGATGTCATTGATTTGTTGGTCCATGGAGAGTGAGGAGTCCAGGATGAAGCCTATATTTTGTGCATGGTTGGTTGGGGTTGAAGGGTGACCGAGGGTTGTGGGCCACCAGTAGTCGTCCCATGTGGATTTATTGGGTCTGAGGAGGAGGACTTTGGTTTTGTCTGTGTTCAGTGTGAGCCAGTTGTCCTTCATCCAGGCAGCGACTGCTGTCAGGCCTTTGTGGATGTTCTTTTTGGTGGTGGTGGGATCTCTGGTGAGTGAGATTATTAAATGGGTGTTGTCGGCATAGGAGACGATGTTGAAGTTGTGGTGTCGGGCGATGGCGGCAAGAGGGACCATGTAGATATTGAAGAGGGTAGGCTCAGCAAAGAGCCTTGCGGTACACCGCAGTTGACTGGTGTGGGTTTGGAGGAGAAAGGCGGGAGTCTGACTTTCTGGGTCCTGCCTGTGAGGAAGAAGGTGATCCATTCCAGGGCTTTGTTGCAGATGCCAGCATCGTGTAGGCGGGTGCGGAGGGTGTTTTGGTCAACAGTGTCGAAAGCTGCTGAGAGGTCTAGGAGGATGAGGGTGGTGGTTTCTCCTCAGTTGAGCATGGTGCAGATGTCATCTGTGGCGGCAAGGAGTGCGGTCTCGGTGCTGTGGTTGCTTCTGAAACCAGATTGGGAGTGGTCCAGGGTATGGTTGGCCTCAATGTGGTCAATAAGTTGCAAGTTTATGGACTTCTCTATGACTTTGGCCGGGAAGGGAAGTAGAGAGATGGGGCGGTAGTTCCGTGTGCTTCCATATATCCGGGAAGGTGCCGGTTTTGATGGACCAGTTGATAGTACGGCAGAGTTCAGGGGTGATGTTGTTGCTTGCTTTGTTGAATATGTGATGGGGCATGGGTCCGAGGGCATGCCGGAGTGGATGGATTTCATGATTCTGAGGATGTCATCTGTGGTGACGGGGCTCCAGATAATCCGTGTGTGGTGAGGGGGGGCGTATTTGGGAGGGGTGTCATTGGGTGTAGGGGAGTAGGTGGTGGAGGTTGAGTTATGAGGCATGAACGTGTCATTGATGTTGAGGATCTTGCGGTGGAAGTGTGCAGCAAGGGTATTGCAGAGGTCCTGGGAGGGTGGAATGTTGGTGGTGTTGCTGTTGGGTTTAGAGAATTCCTTGATGACTGAGAACAACTCCTTGCTGTTTTGTGCATTAGAGCTGATTCTGTCTTAGATGGCTGTTTTTTTGGCAGTTTTTATGAGGTGGTGGTGGGTGGTGATTGCTTCCTTAAAGGCAGCTTTATCCAGAAGAATCTTACTGGATCTCCAGGTTCTTTTCAGTTGTCTGCAGTGGCGTTTGGAGTCCTGGAGAACCAGGGTGAACCAGCTGGCTTTGTTGGTAATTTGGCGGCCAGATGGTTTTTTGAGGGGGGCGAGGGTGTTGGAGCAGTCTGTAATCCAGCAGTGCAGGTTGCGGGCGGAGGAGTTGGCGTTTGTGGAGGTAGGTGGGCAGGATTTGTTTAGGGTAGAGTGTAGTTGGTCTTGGGTGATATTGTTCCAGTTTCTGCAGGGCGGGTGGTACTGTTGGAGGTGGGTGGTGGGTTTGTTGAAGGAGAAGTGTATGCAGTGGTGGTCAGTCCAGAGGAGTTTGGTGATGTGATTGACTGAGATGTGGTTGCCTGAGGAGAAGATTGGGTTGAGGGTGTGGCTGGCTGTGTGGGTTGGGTAGTTTACAAGTTGCTTCAGTCCAATAGTTCCAAGGTTTTCCAGGAGGGTGGTCACCGAGGAGGATGTAGTCCATTGAGGTGAGGACATGGGGTGTGATGTGGTCGGTGATGGAGTCGCAGAAGGCCGGACTAGGTCCAGGAGGTCTGTAGATGAGGGTGCTGCGGAGGGTGGTGTAGGGGTTAACCTGGATCTTGTAGATGTTCTAGGCCTGGTGAGTGGTAGTCGGAGCTGATTGTGACTTGGATGGTGTGTTTGTGGATGATGGAGATGCCTCCTCCAGGTCGGTTGCTGTGGTCTTTGTGGCAGATCTTGTAGCCGTTGGGTATTTTAGTGGCGATGTCTGGCACTGATGCAGGGTTTAGCCAGGTCTCGGTGAGGAAGGTGACATCAGGGGAGTTGGAATCTAGCAGGTTACAGATTTCGAGGGTGTGCTTGTGGATGGAGCGGGTGTTAAAGGAGGATGCAGTTGAGGTAATTGCGGCTGTTTTTGGGTGGGATAGTTGGTTGGGTTGTGGTCCGGAGGGAGGGGAAGGAGCAGTTGTGGCAGGTGAAAGGTCCGAAGGTGTTGGTCGGAGCTGCGTGGTGGCAGGTGGATAATCTACCGGTGTTGAGCACGTGGAGGGTGCTGGTGTCGTACTGGTGGCAGTTTCTGGAGCCAACGTTCATGGCATTGGGTGCGGTCAGGCGCGGATGGGCACTTACGGGCTTGCCTTTGGTGTGCCTTCGGCGATCACCATTAAATACAGCAGGAAGGTGGATGGGTTGGTTAGCTGGGTAGGGGGTAGGTGTGAAATAATAACAGAGCAAACAAAATACAGAAAGATACAGCACAAATACATAGGGATAAGGGAGAGAGAACTTACTTTAGTGGTGCAGCGATCACCATTAAATACAGCAGAAAGGTGGGCTGGTTGGTTAGCTGGGTAGGGGGTAGTTGTGTAATAATAACAGAGCAAACAAAATACAGAAAGATACAGCACAAATACATAGGGATAAGGGAGAGAGAACTTACTTTAGTGGTGCAGCGATCACCATTAAATACAGCAGGAAGGTGGGCGGGCTGGTTTACTGGGTAGGGGGTAGGTGTGAAATAAAAACAGAGCAAACAAAATACAGAAAGATACAGCACAAATGCAAAGGGATAAGGGAGAGAGAACTTACTTTAGTGGTGCAGTGATCACCATTAAATACAGCAGGAAGATGGGCGGCTGGTTAGCTGGGTAGGGTGTAGGTGTGAAATAATAACAGAGCAAACAAAATACAGAAAGATACAGCAAAAATACATAGGGATTAGGGAGAGAGAACTTACTTTAGTGGTGCAGCAATCACCATTAAATATAGAGAGAGAAAAGCAAGGGGCCCAAGACAGAGCCGGTGCTCTAACTGAGAGAGGCAAAGGATCAGAAGATATGTTGTTAAAGGAAACTGAAAACGAGTGGTTTGAGAGATATGAGGCAGAGCAGGAGAGGGCTATCTCTCGGATGCCAAATAAATGAAGGATTTTAAGAAGGAGAATGGTCAACTGTGTCAAAAGCTGCGGACAGGTCAAGAAGAATTAGTAAGGCAATGCTGACTCCTAAATAACTCCATGGAAGTGAGCACAATGTTAGCTATATGACACACATGAACTAGCAATATCTAGCGGTGAAAAACGGTCAACATGCAGATAAAAAGCTGCCTTCAGGGGCTTATAAATTAGCATATGAACCTACATAGTTTTGGCTTTTAACAAAGAAAACAGAACAAAGCAAATTTGATTATAAAAGATAATTGGAATGTTGCTTAAAATTGCATACCTTATCTGAATCATGAAAGTTTAATTTTGACTAGACTGTCCCTTTAAATATAACTAACGGCTAGATTTGGAGTTTTGTCGGTAATGACTCGAAAAGCTAACGCCGGCTTTTTTCTGGCCGCACCATAAAAATAACTCTGGTATTGAGAGTCCACATAAAGGCTGCGTTAGGCTCCAAAAAAGGAGCGTAGAGCATATTTAACGCAGCTTCAACTCTCGATACCAGAGTTGCTTACGCAAGCGGCCAGCCTCAAAAACGTGCTTGTGCACGATTCCCCCATAGAAAACAATGGGGCTGTTTGAGCTGAAAAAAAACCTAACACCTGCAAAAAAGCCGCGTTCAGCTCCTAACGCAGCCCCATTGTTTACTATGCGGAAACACTTCCTACGTCTGCACCTAACACTCTAACATGTACCCCGAGTCTAAACACCCCTAACCTTACACTTATTAACCCCTAATCTGCCGCCCCCGCTATCGCTGACCCCTGCATATTATTATTAACCCCTAATCTGCCGCTCCGTAAACCGCCGCTACTTACATTATCCCTATGTACCCCTAATCTGCTGCCCTAACATCGCCGACCCCTATATTATATTTATAAACCCCTAATCTGCCCCCCACAACGTCGCCTCCACCTGCCTACACTTATTAACCCCTAATCTGCCTAGCGGACCTGAGCGCTATTATAATAAAGTTATTAACCCCTAATCCGCCTCACTAACCCTATAATAAATAGTATTAATCCCTAATCTGCCCTCCCTAACATCGCCGACACCTAACTTCAATTATTAACCCCTAATCTGCCGACTGGAGCTCACCGCTATTCTAATAAATGTATTAACCCCTAAAGCTAAGTCTAACCCTAACACTAACACCCCCCTAAATTAAATATAATTTACATCTAACGAAATTAATTATGCGGCATCTTCTATTTCCATCCTGAAGACCTCCCCCGCGGACCCATCTTCTTCCGGCGACGTCCAACTGAAGAATGACAGTTCCTTTAAGGGACGTCATCCAAGATGGCGTCCCTCGAATTCCGATTGGCTGATAGGATTCTATCAGCCAATCGGAATTAAGGTAGGAATATTCTGATTGGCTGATGGAATCAGCCAATCAGAATCAAGTTCAATCCGATTGGCTGATCCAATCAGCCAATCAGATTGAGCTCGCATTCTATTGGCTGTTCCGATCAGCCAATAGAATGCGAGCTCAATCTGATTGGCTGATTGGATCAGCCAATCGGATTGAACTTGATTCTGATTGGCTGATTCCATCAGCCAATCAGAATATTCCTACCTTAATTCCGATTGGCATATAGAATCCTATCAGCCAATCGGAATTCGAGGGACGCCATCTTGGATGACGTCCCTTAAAGGAACCGTCATTCTTCAGTTGGACGTCGCCGGAAGAAGATGGGTCCGCGGTGGAGGTCTTCAGGATGGAGCCGGTCGTCATCGGATGAAGATAGAAGATGCCGCTTGGATCAAGATGGTTGCCGGTCCGGATCGCCTCTTCTTCCCGGATAGGATGAAGACTTTGGAGCCTCTTCTGGACCTCTTCAGCCACTGGATGATGGATCGCCAGGGGGGTTTGGGTTAGATTAGGGTTATGTGGGTGGTGGGTTGTAATGTTGGGGGGGGTATTGTATGTTTTTTTTTTACAGGCAAAAGAGCTGAACTTCTTGGGGCATGCCCCGCAAAGGGCCCTGTTCAGGGCTGGTAAGGTAAGAGAGCTTTGAACTTTAGTAATTTAGAATAGGATAGGGCATTTTTTATTTTGGGGGTCTTTGTTATTTTATTAGGGGGCTTAGAGTAGGTGTAATTAGTTTAAAATTGTTGTAATATTTTTCTTATGTTTGTAAATATTTTTTTATTTTTTGTAACTTAGTTCTTTTTTATTTTTTGTACTTTAGTTAGTTTATTTCATTGTAGTTATTTGTAGATATTGTATTTAATTAATGTTTTGATAATGTAGTGTTAGGTTTAATTGTAGGTAATTATAGGTATTTTATTTAATTAATTTAATGATAGTATAGTGTTAGGTTTAATTGTAACTTAGGTTAGGATTTATTTTACAGGTAATTTTGTAATTATTTTAACTAGGTAGCTATTAAATAGTTCTTAACTATTTAATAGCTATTGTACCTGGTTAAAATAATTACAAAGTTGCCTGTAAAATAAATATTAATCCTAAAATAGCTACAATGTAATTATAATTTATATTGTAGCTATATTAGGATTTATTTTACAGGTAAGTATTTAGCTTTAAATAGGAATAATTTATTTAATAAGAGTTAATTAATTTCGTTAGATTAAAATTATATTTAATTTAGGGGGGTGTTAGTGTTAGGGTTAGACTTAGCTTTAGGGGTTAATACATTTATTAGAATAGTGGTGAGCTCCGGTCGGCAGATTAGGGGTTAATAATTGAAGTTAGGTGTCGGCGATGTTAGGGAGGGCAGATTAGGGGTTAATACTATTTATTATAGGGTTAGTGAGGCGGATTAGGGGTTATTAACTTTATTATAGTAGCGGTGCGGTCCGCTCGGCAGATTAGGGGTTAATAAGTGTAGGCAGGTGGAGGCGACGTTGAGGGGGGCAGATTAGGGGTTAATAAATATAATATAGGGGTCGGCGGTGTTAGGGGCAGCAAATTAGGGGTACATAAGGATAACGTAGGTGGCGGCGCTTTGCGGTCGTAAGATTAGGGGTTAATAAGTGTAGGTAGCTGGCGGCGACGTTGTGGGGGGCAGATTAGGGGTTAATAAATATAATATAGGGGTCGGCGGTGTTAGGGGCAGCAGATTAGGGGTACATAAGGATAACGTAGTTGGCGGTCGGCAGATTAGGGGTTAAAAAAAATTAATCGAGTTGCGGCGATGTGGGGGGACCTCGGTTTAGGGCTACATAGGTAGTTTATGGGTGTTAGTGTACTTTAGAGTACAGTAGTTAAGAGCTTTATAAACCAGCGTTAGCCCAGAAAGCTCTTAACTACTGGCTTTTTTCCTGCGGCTGGAGTTTTGTCGTTAGATTTCTAACGCTCACTTCAGACACGACTCTAAATACCGGAGTTAGAAAAATCCCATTGAAAAGATAGGATACGCAATTTACGTAAGGGGATCTACGGTATGGAAAAGTCGTGGCTGAAAAGTGAGCGTTAGACCCTTTTTTGAGTGACTCCAAATACCGGAGGTAGCCTAAAACTTTCACTGCTAACACCAAACTCTAAATCTAGGCCTAAAAATGGCCAAATAATCTTTTTAACTATACATATTGATCCATAATGAGTCATAGAATATAAGATATATTTAGTAATTTTTCTATGCTGCAAAAATGCTACAGATAAATACACTGCACCAACACTGCATAGAGACTCCACAAAAGCACAACATTACAAACCCACTCACACAGCAGTACAGACAGACACTGCAGAAACACTACATACAGACACACACTGCACTTGCATATTACGCATGAACATATAAATATATTTATTTTCTATGATATAAAATCCTAGAACATTCATTGGTAAATAATTTACATTATTGACAGAGTTTAACAGTTCCCAAATCAAACATTATAAAGCAAGACAATTGTGAAGTTAAACATCCCCGCTCTAGAGAATATTACAGCTTATTCAAATTAAAAAAAATGCATAATTTAATTGTGGTATTAAACTGTATGTGAGGCATATCTGCTTTTATCTTTAAAAATAGTTTGAATTAAATAATTAAATTCTATTTCTAGTTTAATGGCATATTTTTACTGTAATACATTTATTTATGGGTACAAGTGTTTACATATTTTAGGATGAGTTGATTACTTTGTGCTGTGACACGTAATAACACTTCAAACATTTATACCATCATTCCATAAGATATTTTGTCTTATGATCTATAGTTAAATTAAACCATTTGTTACTGTACATGTAACATAATAAATCATAGCTAAACTTGAAAAAGTGCAGATACAACAGAAAGTAAAGTAAATATGGGCTCTTGGTATATGTTGAGACATTGCTTCATTTGAGGCTTAAACATTACTGAGCCAAGAATCTACAATAATGTTTTATACTACAGCATTATAAAATTAACATGGTTATTTATGTGACCTATTCGATCATTTCAATCAATTCACTCCCTCTAGCTTGGATATTTACTGGAAGTAAGCTTATTAGAGTTTATTCCAGTTAGAGGTAATTCACTTTACATGTTTGTGCAAATCTGCATTTACTAAAATGAATTAAAAGTTATTTTAGTTATTTTTTACTTTGTTACCACTGCATTGTAATGATTTTAAAGCAACTGTCACATATATTTATTTGCCTAACTTCTGTGTTAGATACAGTTTTTAAATGCCTTTTACTCTATTAGCTTTAGTCAAAATAAAATGATTTATTTGCATTTCAAACTGTTTTCTCTACTGCTTCTGTAGCACATTATAAGCCACACATGAAATCCTCAAAAAACAAAATAGCTATTGTTAGAAATGGAATCATGCACCTAGATTACGATTTTAGCGTTAGAGGCTGTGCAGTGCTAACGAGCAGTTTATGCTCACCGCTTACTTGCAGACAGCGCTGGTATTACGGGTTTTTACAAACCCGGCGTTAGCCGCAAAAAAGTAATCGTAGAGCAAAATTTAGTTCCACATCTCACCTCAATACCAGCGTTGCTTACGTTAGCGGTGAACTGGTAAAACGTGCTCATGCACGATTTCCCCATAGGAATCAATGGGGGAGAGCCGGCTGAAAAACCTGCAAAAAAGCAGCGTAAAGCTCCTAACGCAGCCCCATTGATTCCTATGGGGAAACACATTTTATGTCTACACCTAACACCCTAACATGAACCCCGAGTCTAAACACCCCTAATATTAAACTTATTAACCCCTAATCTTCCGCCCCCGACATCGCCGCACCTGCATTATATTATTATTAAGCCCTAATCTGCCGCTCCGGACACCGCCGTCACCTACATTATACTTATGAACCTCTAATCTGCCACCCCCAACATCGCCGACACCTACATTTTATTTATTAACCCCTAATCTGCCGCCCCCTATGTCGCCGCAACCTACCTACATTTATTAACCCCTAATCTGCCGCCCCCAACGTCGCTGCCACTATAATAAAGTTATTAACCCCTAAACCTAAGTCTAACCCTAACACCCCCTAACTTAAATATAATTAAAATAAATCTAAATAAAATTACTACAATTAACTAAATAATTCCTATTTAAAACTAAATACTTACCTATAAAATAAACCCTAAGCTAGCTACAATGTAACTAATAGTCACATTGTATCTATCTTAGGATTTATTTTTATTTTACAGGCAAGTTTGTATTTATTTTAACTAGGTACAATAGTTATTAAACTATTATTAAACCTTTTAAGGGCTATTGGTAGTTTAGTTTAGGCTTGTTTTTGTTTTGTTTTTTGGGGGGGGGCTTTTTTATTTTAATAGGGCTATTAGATTAGGTGTAATTAGTTTAAATATCTGTAATTTGTTTATTATTTTCTGTAATTTAGTGTTTTTTTGTACTTTAGCTAATTTAATTTAATTTAGGTAATTATATTTAATTTAGTTTATTTAATTATAGTGTAGTGTTAGGTGTTAGTGTAACTTAGGTTAGGTTTTATTTTACAGGTACTTTTGTATTTATTTTTGCTAGGTAGTTATTAAATAGTTAATAACTATTTAATAACTATTGTACCTAGTTAAAATAAATACAAACTTGCCTGTAAAATAAAAATAAACCCTAGATAGCTACAATGTAACTATTAGTTATATTGTAGCTAGCTTAGGGTTTATTTTATAGGTAAGTATTTAGTTTTAAATAGGAATTATTTAGTTAATGATAGGAATATATTTTTAGATTTATTTAAATTATATTTAAGTTAGGGGGTGTTAGGGTTAGACTTAGGTTTAGGGGTTAATAACTTTAATATAGTGGCGGCGACATTGGGGGCGGCAGATTAGGGGTTAATAAATGTAGGTAGGTGGCGGCGATGTTAGGGACGGCAGATTAGGGGTTAATAATATTTAACTAATGTTTGCGAGGCGGGAGTGCAGAGATTTAGGGGTTAATATGTTTATTATAGTGGCAGCAACATTGGGGGCGGCAGATTAGGGGTTAATAAATAAAATGTAGGTGTCAGCGATGTTGGGGGCAGCAGAATAGGGGTTCATAAATATAATGTAGGTGGCGGCGATGTCCGGAGCGTCAGATTAGGGGTTAATAAATTTATTATAGTATTTGCGATGCGGGAGGGCCTCGGTTTAGGGGTTAATAGGTAGTGTATGGGTGTTAGTGTACTTTTTAGCACTTTAGTTATGAGTTTTATATTACGGCGTTGTACCATAAAACTCATAACTATTGACTTTTAAATGCGTTAGGGATCTTGACATGGTAGGGTGTACCGCTCACTTTTTGGCCTTTTTGGCCTCCCAGGACAGACTCGTAATACCGGCACTATGGACGTCCCATAGAAAAAAGAATTTACGAAGTTTACGTAAGTCGTTTTGCGGTAAGGCCAAAGAAGTGTGCAGTGCCCTTAAACCTGCAAGACTTGTAATAGCAGCGGGTGTAAAAAAGCAGCGTTAGGACCTCTTAACGCTGCTTTTTTACCTTAACGCACAACTTGTAATCTATCCGATTGTTTTTTAACCACCGGTGGTATTTCTAAAAATATATGATTGATACTAATATTGATTGATTAATGTTTCAATAAATTATTATTTTTATATCTGTATACACCCTGATTTTACTATTGAATATATTACACTATCCATTGGAATATTATACAAATTAACTTTAGGTATAGCTGTCTTTCAATAAGCATACTCTTATTTTGTTTGCATTTTATAATAGAGATTTGGGGATATATCTCTAACTAAGAGTAGCAACGCTATATATAGGGCTATGTATTGTGATTGTTGTTTTTATACAGACAGTAACTGCTCAGGTCCACAATATGGGAACTCAACCCCTAAACTATATTACTCAAGATGACATCCAACAGAGGATAATAAAGAAGTTATGCAAGAGGTGAGAAGCCTCTTTTGTGAACTTCGCAAGGACATATTATCCCTTGATAAAAGAGTCACACACAAAGAAGAAACACAGGTTAACATGCAAACTAGTATTCAGCAACATACTACTGATATGCAGTTCCAATATAATACAAAGCAGATGCTGATGGATAAGGTGGAAGACCTTGATAATTGCATCAGGTTAAATAACTTGCATAAATGTGGGGTCTCTGAATCAGTTCTTACATCCTCCTTCCAAGGATACCTACAGGACCTTTTTCATACAATTAAGGGAACTCCCTCATTCCTGGAAGTACAAATTGAAAGAGCACACAGGGCTCTACTCCCTAAACCTCCAAACAAATCACCTCCACAAGACATTATAATGAAGTGTTGAATTTTCATGACAAAGAGGATATACTCAAAACAACAGACCCAAACATCTTACTTTACATGCAGGCTTCAGACCTCAGTCCAGTTACACTGCAAAAAAGGAGAGACTTATTGTATGTCACTACAGCTCTAACATCTCACAAAATCCAGTTCCGTTGGGGGTTTCATAATAGCAACTCACAATAACAAAACAGCCATCTTCAAGTCTGAAGCTGACTTAGAAGGATTCTGCTCTCATCAAAACCCAGCCTCCACAAAAAATCAAGGATGACAGTTCTTCCTCCTTACAGGTTCCTCAGCCCCTTTATCCTTCTCCCATTATTTAATGTTGACTTCTGTGGAGATGTCACATTAAAGAACTAGTGGACTGTTTTGTTCTGAACAATCCTTCATCTGACGTCAAAATAGATACATTGCAATGAGTAATAATTTGATCACCACCGCTGACAGACGGAGCTCCCATTCTCCATTTTGAAATGTTCTAGGGGAGAATTAATTTAATTATGCATGTTTCATTGTTTGCTTTGTTAATAATTGTGTGCTGTTTATATGTTTAGGTGGCCAAGAACATAGTGCTGGACACCTATTGTTTTTGTTAAGATTATTATAATTATTATTTTTTTTTCTGCCGTTTTTTTCAAATGCTTATAATAACAACAGCATAACTCAAAAACTCATGATGCTAGAGATCTATGCTGTGCATTATCCTATGCAAAACAGAATGAGAAGCAGCCTGCCAGGAAGGAACAGCAGCATCAATAGCTTGTTCTATGGCCCGTTTGCCACCTGGTAATAGCTTCTTTCTGCCCAATTGTGCTTTCACAGAGGAAAACTTTCCTGTAGTATATCAGTCTGATCCCGCCGACATGGTCAGTCCAGCCCCGAAATACCAGGCAATTCTCCTCTGAACAAGGAACATGACAACCCCAGACGATTGTTTCGGCCTCCTTTGGGCCTCGTCAGTGAGGTGCAGCCATATCCCTCTAAGCACATTGGGCAAGGAGTCCACGTCTGGTTTCCCCCATCACCCATAGGGAGACTATCCCCAGGGTCATATTTACATATGCAAAACAGAATGAGAAGCAGTCTGCCAGGAACGAACAGCAGCATCAATAGCTTG